>NC_074674.1:39861741-39874241 GCF_029448725.1 Salvelinus fontinalis | reverse complement strand
GAGAGACAGGGATGTTAACAGAGGAGAGGAGACAGGGATGTTAACAGAGGAGGAGAGACAGGGATGTTAACAGAGGAGAGGACACAGGGATGTTAACAGAGGAGGAGAGACAGGGATGTTAACAGAGGAGAGGACACAGGGATGTTAACAGAGGAGAGGAGACAGGGATGTTAACAGAGGAGGAGAGAGACAGGGATGTTAACAGAGGAGAGGAGAGACAGGGATGTTAACAGAGGAGAGGAGAGACAGGGATGTTAACAGAGGAGGAGAGACAGGGATGTTAACAGAGGAGGAGAGACAGGGATGTTAACAGAGGAGGAGAGACAGGGATGTTAACAGAGGAGAGGAGACAGGGATGTTAACAGAGGAGGAGAGACAGGGATGTTAACAGAGGAGGAGAGACAGGGATGTTAACAGAGGAGAGGAGAGACAGGGATGTTAACAGAGGAGAGGAGAGACAGGGATGTTAACAGAGGAGAGACAGTGATGTTAACAGAGGAGGAGAGACAGGGATGTTAACAGAGGAGGGGTGAGACAGGGATGTTAACAGAGGAGAGGAGAGACAGGGATGTTAACAGAGGAGAGGAGACAGGGATGTTAACAGAGGAGGAGAGACAGGGATGTTAACAGAGGAGAGGAGACAGGGATGTTAACAGAGGAGAGGAGAGACAGGGATGTTAACAGAGGAGAGGAGAGACAGGGATGTTAACAGAGGAGAGGAGACAGGGATGTTAACAGAGGAGAGGTGAGACAGGGATGTTAACAGAGGAGAGGAGAGACAGGGATGTTAACAGAGGAGAGGAGACAGGGATGTTAACAGAGGAGGAGAGACAGGGAAGTTAACAGAGGAGGAGAGACAGGGATGTTAACATAGGAGGAGAGACAGGGATGTTAACAGAGGAGGAGAGACAGTGATGTTAACAGAGGAGAGGAGACAGGGATGTTAACAGAGGAGAGACAGGGATGTTAACAGAGGAGAGGAGAGACAGGGATGTTAACAGAGGAGAGGAGACAGGGATGTTAACAGAGGAGAGGTGAGACAGGGATGTTAACAGAGGAGGAGAGACAGGGATGTTAACAGAGGAGGAGAGACAGGGATGTTAACAGAGGAGAGGAGAGACAGGGATGTTAACAGAGGAGCTATTTTCTCTCCTGTTATGTTGGATCTCAAGTGGTTGTGATTCAATCATGGTGTTAAATTAGACAATGATTGAATAGAGGAGAGGACATCTAAGGACAGACAGACAGACAGACAGACAGACAGACAGACAGAGGTGGGTGGGTAGGAAATCTAAGGGTAAGTGTTAGGGTTAGGGTAAGGCTTAGGGTAAGGGTAAGGGTTAGGATAAGGGTTAGGGTTAGGATAAGGGTTAAGGTTAGGGTTAGTAGATAGTTAGTTGAAATGGTACTGGTAGTATGTAGAGCTTCTACAGATGAACTCTCCAAACAAAGTGTTGCCCCTGATGCAATTACTTAGTGATGATTAGTTCATTCGTTTGATTAGCTGCATCTCATATTGGAATAAATTGGTAAAACACTGATTGAAATTTAAGAAGGATATTTAACTAAAAAAAGGCAACAATGAGATGGTTGTGAGAATGTATTTGTGTGAGTCGTACCTTTGAGGCACACCCAGTAATGTTTCCACTTCCTCTTGGTGGCTGGCTCCACCTTCTTATTCTTCTTGTGAACCAGGAAGTTCTTCACTGCCAGAGCTCCCGCCTTCCTCACCGTGCCCTGCGCACAGCAGCCAATGAGAGCGTCCGATGGGTAAGCCGTGCTCAGTGTGCCGCTGCTACGCTCGTCACTCTCAGCTGAGCCCGCCTCCTCCGTGCAGTCACGCTCTCGACGAGTCTACAGAGAGAGAGGGAGAGAGAGAGAGAGAGAGAGAGAGAGAGAGAGAGAGAGAGAGAGAGAGAGAGACAGCGAGAGAGAGACAGCGAGAGAGAGACAGCGAGAGAGAGACAGCGAGAGAGAGAGATGGAGAGAGAGAGACAGCGAGAGAGAGAGATGGAGAGAGAGAGACAGAGAGAGAGAGAGATGGAGACAGACAGACAGACAGACAGACAGACAGACAGACAGACAGACAGACAGACAGACAGACAGACAGACAGAGAGAGAGAGAGAGAGAGAGAGAGAGAGAGAGAGACAGCGAGCGAGATAGAGGATAGAATAAACCACCTACTTTAGTCTGTTTAATCTTAAAATAATCTAAATTTAAATGTAAAGTTTTAAAACAGAATCTAACTAATGTCAATTTAAATGCAAAGTTTAAACAGTTTAACAGTCAAGTTTTACTGAGAAGACTGAGTTCTGAACGAATGAGTTCTGTTGAAGGATCAATTAGAAGGATGGCACAGAGGTGTTAACATTGAAGCTATCAGGGAGAGATGGAAAGACAGATTCATACCCAGTGTTGATTCTCAAAGTCCTGATGGAAGTTATCATACATTCCCCATCCTCCTTTTCTCCCTCCTCCTCCTCCTCTTCCTCCCTCTCCTCCTCTTCCTCCTCCTCCTCCTCCTCCCTCTCCTCCTCCTCCTCCTCCTCCTCCACTACTGCTCCCGCTGTCACTCCCGTTAAACGCGCTGCTCCCGGCAGCAGAGTAGACGGAGAACGAGGCCGACATGGCCTTACAGCGTCGTGACCCTGGCCCCACTTCCCCGTCCATCTCCGTGGCAACCCCGTCGATGCCGCTGTCGCCATACCCACTGCCGTCTCCCAGCACACCTGATATGTCCTGGAGAGACAGAGAGAGAGACACAGGTTACGTCCCAAAATATCAACTACCTTTGTGGTCTTATTAAATACATCGGCTGTTGTGGTTGTATTGTCATGTGGTTTTATTTTATACATCGGCTGTTGTGGTTGTATTGTCATGTGGTCTTATTTCACACAGGTTACATGCCAACTATCAACTAACTTTCTCCCAAAGTGTGCACTTGTTCACTTCCCTTCATGGATTTGAAAGGAAAAGACTGGTGTCATGAATCGATAGAATGGTCGCCTCAATAATCTAGTTGACATCGGTAAAGTTCTGCTTCTAATTTCCGACATAATTGTTGACTATTCGTCTATGATATAGCCTACATGCAGCTTCTCTTCTGTCATAACCTGTAGCCCAAGACTAAATATAGTGCTTCTCATGTGTGTTTATGTAACAGTATAACTTTAAACCATCCCCTCGCCCCGACACGGGCGCGAACGAGGGACCCTCTGCACACATCGACAACGGTCGCCCACGAAGCACGGTCGTTACCCATCGCTCCACAAAAGCCGCGGCCCTTGCAAAGCAAGGGGCAACAATACTTAAGTCTCAGAGCAAGTGACGTAACTGATTGAAATGCTACTAGCGCGCACCCGCTAACTAGCTAGCCATTTCACATCTGTTACACTCACCCCCCTTTCAACCTCCTCCTTTTCCGCAGCAACCAGTGATCCGGGTCAACAGCATCAATGTAACAGTATAACTTTAAACCGTCCCCTCGCCCCGACACGGGCGCGAACCAGGGACCCTCTGCACACATCGACAACGGTCGCCCACGAAGCACGGTCGTTACCCATCGCTCCACAAAAGCCGCGGCCCTTGCAAAGCAAGGGGCAACACTACTTAAGTCTCAGAGCAAGTGACGTAACTGATTGAAATGCTACTAGCGCTCACCCGCTAACTAGCTAGCCATTTCACATCCGTTACATTTATACAGTACCAGTCAAAAGTTTGGATACACCTAATCATTCAAGGGTTTTTCTTTATTTTTTTACTATTTTCTACATTGTAGAATAATAGTGAAGACATCAACACTATGAAAGAACACATATGGAATCATGTAGTAACCAAAAAAAAGTGTTAAACAAATAAAAATATATTTAATATTTCTGTCTCGTCTGCTCCAGCTCTCCATCTCTGGCGCTCATTACACACACCTGTCACAACCATTACGCACACCTGTCACCATCATTACGCACACCTGTCACAATCATTACTCACACCTGTCACAATCATTACGCACACCTGTCACAATCATTACGCACACCTGTCACCATCATTACGCACACCTGTCACCATCATTACGCACACCTATCACCATCATTACGCACACCTGTCACAATCATTACTCACACCTGTCACCATCATTACTCACACCTGTCACCATCATTACTCACACCTGTCACCATCATTACTCACACATGTCACCATCATTACTCACACCTGTCACCATCATTACTCACACCTGTCACCATCATTACTCACACCTGTCACCATCATTGTCACCATCATTACTCACACCTGTCACCATCATTACGCACACCTGCCACCATCATTACGCACACCTGTTACCATCATGACCTGCATCTGTGCTCATTGGACTCCTTCACGTTTTGATTACCTTCCCTATATCTGTCTGTTTCATCCCATTCGCATTATTGTCGTAATGTTGTTTTTGTTCCCCCTGTCCAGACGCTGTTCCTGTTTCGTTATATGTCCATTGTTTCATCACTCCCTCTACTTGCTTCTCGTCTCCAGCGTCGGTCATTACAATTTTAGATTCTTCAAAGTAGACACCCATTGCATTGATGACAGCTTTGCACACTCTTGGCATTCTCTCAACCAGCTTCATGATGTAGTCACATGGAATGCATTTCAATTAACAGGTGTGCCTTGTAAAACGTTAATTTGTGTAATTTCTTTCCTTCTTAATGCGTTTGAGCCAATCAGTTGTGTTGTGACAAGGTAGGGGTGGTATAAAGAAGATAGCCCTATTTGGTAAAATACAAAGTCCATATTATGGCAAGAACAGCTCAAATAAGCAAAGACAAACGACAGTCCATCATTACTTTAAAACATGAAGGTCAGTCAATCAGGAACATTTCAAGAACTTTGAAAGTTTCTTCAAGTGCAGTTGCAAAAACTATCAAGCGCCATGATGAAACTGTCTCTCATGAGGACCGCCACAGGAATGGAGACCCAGAGTCACCTCTGCTGCAGAGGATATGTTCATTAGAGTTAACTGCACCTCAGATTGCAGCCAAAATAAATGCTTCACGGAGTTCAAGGTACAGACACATCTCAACATCAACTGTTCAGAGGAGACTGTGTAAATCAGGCCTTGATTGTTGAATTGCTGCAAAGAAACCACTACTAAAGGACACCAATGAGAAGAAGAGACTTGATTGGGCCATGAAACATAAGCAATGGACATTAGACCAGTGGAAATCTGTCCTTTGGTCTGATGAGTTCAAATTTGAGATCTTTGGTTCTAACCGCTGTGCCTTTGTGAGACGCAGAGTAGGTGAATGGATGATCTCTGCATGTGTGGTTCCTACCGTGAAGCATGGAGGAGGAGGTGTGATGGTGCTTTGCTGGTGACACTGTCTGTGATTGATTTAGAATTCAAGTCACACTTAACCAGCATGACTACCACAGCATTCTGCAGCGATACGCCATCCCATCTGGTTTGCGCTTAGTGGAACTATAATTTGTTTTTCAACAGGACAACAGGACAATGACCCAACACCTCCAGGATGTGTAAGTGCTATTTGACAAAGAAGGAGAGTGATGAGTGCATCAGATGACCTGGCCTCCACAATCACCCGACCTCAACCCAATTGAGATGGTTTGGGATGAGTTGGACCGCAGAGTGAAGGAAAAGCAACAAGTGCTGAACATATGTGGGAACTCCAACAAGACTGTTGGAAAAGCATTCCAGGTGAAGCTGGTTGAGAGAATAAAAAGCTGTCATCAAGGCAAAGGGTGGCGACTTTGAATAATCTAAAATAGAACATATATAGTGACACTTTTTTGGTTACTACATGATTCCATATGTGTTATTTCATAGTTGTGATGTCTTCACTATTATTCTACAATGTAGAAAATAGTACAAAGAAAGAAAATACCCTTGAATGAGTAGGTGTGTCCAAACTTTTGACGGGTACAGTATGTTTATGTAAAACCACACGCACGCACGCACGCACGCACGCACGCACGCACACACACACACACAGACACACACACACAGACACACACACTGCCCTCGCCCATAACGGCTGAGCTGTCCTGGAGAGAAATTCATAGGAACATACAGAACACCTCCTGGAATGCACACAACGGTGCATATTATGATAAGAGCATATAGACACACAGAGACGCCCTGGAGAGACAGAGAGAAGAACATTTATGAAAGAACACAAATTCTACACGAGAACAGATTTACAGACTACACTCAACACGCAATGTCTACCCTCAACTGTTTCGAGTCAACACCCCCGAGAGACACGCACGCACGCACGCACGCACGCACGCACGCACGCACACACACACACACACACACACACACACACACACACACACACACACACACACACACACACACACAGACACACAGTCTGCCCTTAACCATTTATGTCCCCTAGAAAGTGGAGACTCTTCACCAACAGTGGAGTAAAACAGCCTTACAGACAAGGCAGATAGAGCTGGGTTAGAGCTGGGTTAGAGCTGGGATAGAGCTGAGATAGAGCGGGGCTAGAGCTGGGCTAGAGATGGGCTAGAGCTGGGCAGGAGATGGGTTAGAGCTGGGATAGAGCTGGGATAGAGCTGGGTTAGAGCTGGGATAGAGCTGGGTTAGAGCTGGGATAGAGCTGGGTTAGAGCTTGGGATAGAGCTGGGATAGAGCTGGGTTAGAGCTGGGATAGAGATGGGATAGAGCTGGGTTAGAGCTGGGATAGAGCTGGGATAGAGCTGGGATAGAGCTGGGATAGAGCTGGGATAGAGCTGGGTTAGAGCTGGGGATAGAGCTGGGAGTAGAGCTGGGTCAGAGCTGGGGATAGAGCTGGGATAGAGCCGGGATAGAGCTGGGATAGAGCTGGGTTAGAGCTGGGATAGAGCTGGGATAGAGCTGGGGATAGAGCTGGGATAGAGCTGGGTTAGAGCTGGGATAGAGCTGGGATAGAGCTGGGTTAGAGCTGGGATAGAGCTGGGATAGAGCTGGGATAGAGCTGGGATAGAGCTGGGTTAGAGCTGGGATAGAGCTGGGATAGAGCTGGGGATAGAGCTGAGATAGAGCTGGGATAGAGCTGGGATAGAGCTGGGTTAGAGCTGGGATAGAGCTGGGATAGAGCTGGGGATAGAGCTGAGATAGAGCTGGGTTAGAGCTGGGATAGAGCTGGGATAGAGCTGGGATAGAGCTGGGATAGAGCTGGGATAGAGCTGGGTTAGAGCTGGGATAGAGCTGGGATAGAGCTGGGGATAGAGCTGAGATAGAGCTGGGATAGAGCTGGGATAGAGCTGGGTTAGAGCTGGGATAGAGCTGGGATAGAGCTGGGGATAGAGCTGAGATAGAGCTGGGATAGAGCTGTGATAGAGATGGGTTAGAGATGGGTTAGAAATGGGTTAGAGATGGGTTAGAGATGGGTTAGAGATGGGTTAGAGATGGGCTAGAGATGGACTAGAGATGGGAAAGAGCTGGGCTAGAGATGGGTTAGAGCTACTACAGAGGAGAGAACGATGGAAAGACCAGCTCTCAAACTCTCAAGAAAGACGTTTTTTTCATCATCTTTCAGAAGCACGTCATCCATACAATACAAATGTGGTAAATATTTCTCCTTTTCAGGCGCCACATAATATTTTATTTTTTTTACATTTAAAAATATATATTTTACCATTTACACCTTCTGTATGTTTTATTTTATTTAACCTTTATTTAACGAGGTAAGTCAGTAAAGAAAAAAATCTTATTTACAATGACGGCCTACCCCGGACAAACCCTAACCCGGATGATGCTGGGCCAATTGTGCCCCGCCCCATATAGGACTCCCAATCACAGCCGGTTGTGATACAGCCTGGAATCGAACCAGGGTCTGTAGTGACATCTCTAGCACTGAAATGCCCTGAGATGCAGTGCCTTAGATCATTGTGCCACTCGGAAGCATACGCAGGGGACAAATAAGCTTTTGATTTTATTTGATGCAGTGTTTACCAGAAACGATAATGTGAAGAACCACTTGACCTACACCAAAGTCAGATTCGGATATAAAGTTAGGCCAACGTGTCCAAATTCTAAAATCCTTCAGGTAGAATGCCCTGCTTTTATTTCATCACACTCACAACCGTAAGATATTTTCTGTAATTAACTCGCCATTTAACTTGTAAATAAGGATCTTGTTGTGAGTTTATTTTCTGTCTAATAATGAATACAAATGAGATAAAGTCAAGACGTTGTCAGATATGTGATATGGTCATTATTTGAACTGACTAGCCAGCTAACTTAACGTTAGCTAACAAGCTAACAAGCTAACAAGCTAACAAGCTAGAAACAAACCAAAACATTGTTTAGAAAGTAGCTTTTAGTTGCCTTGTTTACTAGATTGACATTTACTAAATACATTTATTAAACGGATGGGATTATTGGTGTTAAAATACATGAGATGATGTCGTTTTTGTGTTTGTTATAATGACAAGTTTGATGTCGGACGACAGTAGAATGTTCATGATGTCACCGCGACAACTTTCTACTGACACGTCGATTGACGAAGTTTAAACCAGCCATTAGTCTTGAAGTATTTGGTTGTTTACTACCGTACTCACTCTGTTTAGCACATGACCTCATGTGAATCCTTAAAGAGATGGGTGGGGGCTAAGGCTTAAGAGGGTGTGAACGATACTGAACGGGTGTAGACAAAGGAGAGCTCTCCAGTAGGTGTACCAAAACATTCAAAGGTCATTTTCTCAAAAGTGGGGTTACAAGTTTATCAACTTTCAAAGCAGAATTACTTTCCCATGGTTCCTCAACTGTAGTGTATGAAATACTATTTTCTAACTCTGTCTAGATTTATCCAACATAAAAAAATATATATATATATATATGTTTGCTACATAAGACCGAATCGAGCCGGTTGGTCACATAGTCTGTTCGAATACTGTGTGTACTCCCATCTGTTTTCATAAGTATACTGACATTTATAAATGTGGGAATGTGTGCTATTTTACTGAAGTAGGACAGCTCTGTCCGGCATTACTAAGGACATTTGTAACTAAAGGACTTAGAGCACCTATCCAATGTCTGATTTGTAAATACTACATGTATTCTTAAAAGTCTTCTGTACTTGTCTCATGACTTTGTTCAGCAGTTTGTCAATTGTCACAGTGTTTTTTATCAGGAGATACCAACATGGTTATTGACGAGCCACATGGTTACATAGGATTGTTTTGTTGAAGTCCCGTGCTACTCAGCTGTTCATCAAGACCTCAGCTGTTCATCAAGACCTCAGCAGGGCATCAAGACCTCAGCTGGGCATCAAGAACTCAGCTGGGCATCAAGACCTCAGCTGTTCATCAAGACCTAAGCTGGGCATCAAAAACTCAGCTGGGCAACAAGACCTCAGCTGTTCATCAAGACCTCAGCTGGGCATCAAGACCTCAGCTGGGCATCAAGAACTCAGCTGGGCATCAAAAACTCAGCTGGTCATCAAGACCTCAGCTGTTCATCAAGACCTCAGCTGGGCATCAAGACCTCAGCTGTTCATCAAGACCTCAGCTGTTCATCAAGACCTCAGCTGGGCATCAAGACCTCAGCAGTTCATCAAGACCTAAGCTGTTCATCAAGACCTCAGCTGTTCATCAAGACCTCAGCTGTTCATCAAGACCTCAGCTGGGCATCAAGACCTCAGCTGGGCATCAAGACCTCAGCTGGGCATCAAGACCTCAGCTGTTCATCAAGACCTCAGCTGGGCATCAAGACCTCAGCTGGGCATCAAAAACTCAGCTGTTCATCAAGACCTCAGCTGTTCATCAAGACCTCAGCTGGGCATCAAGACCTCAGCTGGGCATCAAGACCTCAGCTGTTCATCAAGACCTCAGCTGGGCATCAAGACCTCAGCTGTTCATCAAGACCTTCAACTGTTCATCAAGACCTCAGCTGTTCATTAAGACCTCAGCTGGTCATCAAGACCTCAGCTGGTCATCAAGAACTCAGCTGGTCATCATGAACTCAGCTGGTCATCACGAACTCAGCTGGTCATCACGAACTCAGCTGGTCATCACGAACTCAGCTGTTCATCAAGACCTCAGCTGTTCATCAAGAACTCAGCTGGTCATCAAGAACTCAGCTGTTCATCAAGACCTCAGCTGGGCATCAAGAACTCAGCTGATCATCAAGACCTCAGCTGTTCATCAAGACCTCAGCTGGGCATCAAGAACTCAGCGGGTCATCAAGAACTCAGCTGTTCATCAAGACCTCAGCTGGGCATCAAGACCTCAGCTGGGCATCAAGAACTCAGCTGGTCATCAAGAACTCAGCTGTTCATCAAGACCTCAACTGGTCATCAAGACCTCAGCTGTTCAACAAGACCTCAGCTGTTCATCAAGACCTCAGCTGTTCAACAAGACCTCAGCTGTTCAAAAAGACCTCAGCTGTTCAACAAGACCTCAGCTGTTCATCAAGACCTCAGCTGTTCATCAAGACCTCAGCTGTTCATCAAGACCTCAGCTGTTCAACAAGACCTCAGCTGTTCATCAAGACCTCAGCTGTTCATCAAGACCTCAGCTGTTCATCAAGACCTCAGCTGTTCAACAAGACCTCAGCTGTTCAACAAGACCTCAGCTGTTCATCAAGACCTCAGCTGTTCATCAAGACCTCAGCTGGGCATCAAGACCGCAGCTGGTCATCAAGAACTCAGCTGTTCATCAAGACCTCAGCTGTTCATCAAGACCTCAGCTGGTCATCAAGACCTCAGCTGGTCATCAAGACCTCAGCTGTTCATCAAGACCTCAGCTGTTCATCAAGACCTCATCTGATCAATAAGACCTCAGCTGTTCATCGAGACCTCGGCTGTTCAACAAAACCTCGGCTGTTCATCAAGACCTCGGCTGTTCATCAAGACCTCAGCTGTTCAACAAGACCTCAGCTGTTCAACAAGACCTCAGCTGTTCATCAAGACCTCAGCTTTTCATCAAGACCTAAGCTGTTCATCAAGACCTCAGCTGTTCATCAAGACCTCAGCTGTTCATCAAAACCTCAGCTGTTCATCAAGACCTAAGCTGTTCATCAAGACCTCAGCTGGGCATCAAGAACTCAGCTGGGCATCAAGAACTCAACTGTTCATCAAGACCTCAGCTGTTCATCAAGACCTTCAACTGTTCATCAAGACCTCAGCTGTTCATCAAGACCTCAGCTGTTCATCAAGACCTCAGCTGGGCATCAAGAACTCAGCTGGTCATCAAGAACTCAGCCGTTCATCAAGACCTTCAACTGTTCATCAAGACGTCAGCTGTTCATTAAGACCTCAGCTGGTCATCAAGACCTCAGCTGGTCATCAAGAACTCAGCTGGTCATCACGAACTCAGCTGTTCATCAAGACCTCAGCTGGGCATCAAGAACTCAGCTGGTCATCAAGAACTCAGCTGTTCATCAAGACCTCAGCTGGGCATCAAGAACTCAGCTGATCATCAAAAACTTAGCTGTTCATCAAGACCTCAGCTGGGCATCAAGAACTCAGCTGGTCATCAAGAACTCAGCTGTTCATCAAGACCTCAGCTGGGCATCAAGACCTCAGCTGGGCATCAAGAACTCAGCTGGTCATCAAGAACTCAGCTGTTCATCAAGACCTCAACTGGTCATCAAGACCTCAGCTGTTCAACAAGACCTCAGCTGTTCATCAAGACCTCAGCTGTTCAACAAGACCTCAGCTGTTCAACAAGACCTCAGCTGTTCAACAAGACCTCAGCTGTTCATCAAGACCTCAGCTGTTCATCAAGACATCAGCTGTTCATCAAGACATCAGCTGTTCATCAAGACCTCAGCTGTTCTACAAGACCTCAGCTGTTCATCAAGACCTCAGCTGTTCATCAAGACCTCAGCTGTTCAACAAGTCCTCAGCTGTTCAACAAGACCTCAGCTGTTCATCAAGACCTCAGCTGTTCATCAAGACCTCAGCTGTTCATCAAGACCTCAGCTGGGCATCAAGACCTCAGCTGGTCATCAAGAACTCAGCTGTTCATCAAGACCTCAGCTGGTCATCAAGACCTCAGCTGGTCATCAAGACCTCAGCTGTTCATCAAGACCTCAGCTGTTCATCAAGACCTCATCTGATCAATAAGACCTCAGCTGTTCATCGAGACCTCGGCTGTTCAACAAAACCTTGGCTGTTCATCAAGACCTCAGCTGTTCAACAAGACCTCAGCTGTTCAACAAGACCTCATCTGTTCATCAAGACCTCAGCTGTTCATCAAGACCTCAGCTGTTCATCAAGACCTCAGCTGTTCATCAAGACCTCAGCTGTTCATCGAGACCTCGGCTGTTCAACAAAACCTCGGCTGTTCATCAAGACCTCAGCTGTTCAACAAGACCTCAGCTGTTCAACAAGACCTCAGCTGTTCATCAAGACCTCAGCTGTTCATCAAGACCTCAGCTGTTCATCAAGACCTCAGCTGTTCATCGAGACCTCGGCTGTTCAACAAGACCTCGGCTGTTCATCAAGACCTCAGCTGTTCAACAAGACCTCAGCTG
>NC_074674.1:39831741-39856741 GCF_029448725.1 Salvelinus fontinalis | reverse complement strand
TATAAAAAGGCCATGGAGGCGAAGTGAGTACAACACAGCAAGTAAAATAAAAACTAAAAAAAAAAAACACTGGAATGGTTGGTTTGCATTGGAAGAAAGTGCAAAGTAGAGACAGAAATAATGGGGTGCAAAGGAGCAAAATAAATTAATAAATAAATACAGTAGGTAAAGAGGTAGTTGTTTGGGCTAAATTGTAGATGGGTTATGTACAGGTGCAGTAATCTATGAGCTGCTCTGACAGCTAGTGCTTAAAGCTAGTGAGGGAGATAGGTGTTTCCAGTTTCAGAGATTTTTGTAGTTCGTTCCAGTCATTGGCAGCAGAGAACTGGAAGGAGAGGCGTCCAAAGGAAGAATTGGTTTTGGGGGTGACTAGAGAGATATACCTGCTGGAGCACGTGCTACGGGTAGGTGCTGCTATGGTGACCAGCGAGCTGAGATAAGGGGGGACTTTACCTAGCAGGGTCTTGTAGATGACCTGGAACCAATGGGTTTGGCGACGAGTATGAAGCGAGGGCCAGCCAACGAGAGTGTACAGGTCGCAGTGGTGGGTAGTATATGGGGCTTTGGTGACAAAACGGATGGCACTGTGATAGACTGCATCCAATTTATTGAGTAGGGTTTTGGAGGCTATTTTGTAAATGACATCACCGAAGTGGAGGATTGGTAGGATGGTCAGTTTTACAAGGGTATGTTTGGCAGCATGAGTAAAGGATGCTTTGTTGCGGAATAGGAAGCCAATTCTAGATTTGACTTTGGATTGGAGATGTTTGATGTGGGTCTGGAAGGAGAGTTTACAGTCTAACCAGACACCTAGGTATTTGTAGTTGTCCACATATTCTAAGTCAGAGCCGTCCAAAGTAGTGATGTTGGACAGGCGGGCCGGAGCAGGCAGCGATCGGTTGAAGAGCATGCATTTGGTTTTACTTGTATTTAAGAGCAGTTGGAGGCCACGGAAGGAGAGTTGTATGGCATTGAAGCTCGCCTGGAGGGTTGTTAACACAGTGTCAAAAGAAGGGCCAGAAGTATACAGAATAGTGTCGTCTGCGTAGAGGTGGATCAGAGAATCACCAGCAGCAAGAGCGACATCATTGATGTAAACAGAGAAGAGAGTCGGTCCAAGAATTGAACCCTGTGGCACCCCCATAGAGACTGCCAGAGGCCCGGACAACAGACCCTCCGATTTGACACACTGAACTCTATCAGAGAAGTAGTTGGTGAACCAGGCGAGGCAATCATTAGAGAAACCAAGGCTGTCGAGTCTGCCAATGAGGATGTGGTGATTGACAGAGTCAAAAGCCTTGGCCAGGTCAATGAATACGGCTGCACAGTATTGTTTCCTATCGATGGCGGTTACGATATCGTTTATGACCTTGAGCGTGGCTGAGGTGCACCCATGACCAGCTCTGAAACCAGATTGCATAGCGGAGAAGGTGTGGTGTGATTCGAAATGGTCGGTAATCTGTTTGTTGACTTGGCTTTCGAAGACCTTAGAAAGGCAGGGTAGGATAGATATAGGTCTGTAGCAGTTAGGGTCAAGGGTGTCCCCCCCTTTGAAGAGGGGGATAACCGCAGCTGCTTTCCAATCTTTGGGTATCTCAGACGACACGAAAGAGAGGTTGAAGAGGCTAGTAATAGGGGTGGCAACAATTTCAGCAGATAGTTTTAGAAAGAAAGGGTCCAGATTATCTAGCCCGGCTGATTTGTAAGGGTCCAGATTTTGCAGCTCATTAAGAACATCAGCTGACTGTATTTGGGAGAAAGAGAAATGGGGAAGGCTTGGGCGAGTAGCAGAGGGGAGGGCAGTGCTGTTGTCCCGGGTAGGGGTAGCCAGGTGGAAAGCATGGCCAGCCGTAGAAAAATGCTTATTGAAATTCTCAATTATAGTGGATTTGTCGGTGGTGACAGTGTTTCCTATCTTCAGTGCAGTTGGAAGCTGGGAGGAGGTGTTCTTATTCTCCATGGACTTTACGGTGTCCCAGAACTTTTTTGAATTTGTGTTGCAGGAAGCAAATTTCTGCTTGAAAAAGCTAGCCTTGGCTGTTCTAACTGCCTGTGTATATTGGTTTCTGGCTTCCCTGAAAAGTTGCATATCACGGGGGCTGTTTGATGCTAATGCAGAACGCCATAGGATGTTTTTCTGTTGGTTAAGGGCAGTCAGGTCAGGAGAGAACCAAGGGCTATATCTGTTCCTGGTTCTAAATTTCTTGAATGGGGCATGCTTATTCAAGATGGTGAGGAAGGCATTTTTAAAAAATGACCAGGCATCCTCTACTGACGGGATGAGATCAATATCCTTCCAGGATACCCCGGCCAGGTCAATTAGGAAGGCCTGCTCGCTGAAGTGTTTCAGGGAGCGTTTGACAGTGATGAGTGGAGGTCGTTTGACCGCTGACCCATTACGGATGCAGGCAATGAGGCAGTGATCGCTGAGATCTTGGTTAAAAACAGCAGAGGTGTATTTGGAGGGCAAGTTTGTTAGGATGATATCTATGAGGGTACCCGTGTTTACGGAATTAGGGTGGTACCTGGTAGGTTCATTAATAATTTGTGTGAGATTGAGGGCATCAAGCTTAGATTGTAGGGTGGCTGGGGTGTTGAGCATGTTCAAATTTAGGTCACCTAGCAGCACGAGCTCTGAAGATAGATGGGGGGCAATCAGTTCACATATAGTGTCCAGAGCACAGCTGGGGGCAGAGGGTGGTCTATAGCAGGCGGCAACGGTGAGAGACTTGTTTTTAGAGAGGTGGATTTTTAAAAGTAGAAGTTCAAATTGTTTGGGAACAGACCTGGATAGTATAACAGAACTCTGCAGGCAGTCTTTGCAGTAGATTGCAACACCGCCCCCTTTGGCCGTTCTATCTTGTCTGAAAATATTGTAATTGGGGATAAAAATGTCTGAATTTTTGGTGGTCTTTCTAAGCCAGGATTCAGACACGGCTAAAACATCCGGGTTGGTAGAGTGGGCTAAAGCAGTGAACAAAACAAACTTAGGGAGGAGGCTCCTAATGTTAACATGCATGAAGCCAAGGCTATTACGGTTACAGAAGTCATCAAAAGAGAGCGCCTGGGGAATAGGAGTGGAGCCAGGTACTGCAGGGCCTGGATTCACCTCTACATCACCAGAGGAACAGAGGAGAAGTAGGATAATGGTACGGCTAAAAGCTATGAGAATTGGTCGCCTAGAGCTACCAGAGCAGAGAGTAAAAGGAAGTTTCTGGGGGCGATAAAATAGTTTAAAGGAATAATGTACAGACAAAGGTATGGTAGGATGTGAATACAGTGGAGGTAAACCTAGGTATTGAGTGATGATGAGAGAGATCTTGTCTCTAGAAACATCATTGAAACCAGGTGATGTCATCGCATATGTGGGTGGTGGAACTGCAGGGTTGGATATGGTATAGAGAGCAGGGCTAGAATCTCTACAGTGAAATAAGCCAATAAACACTAACCAGAACAGCAATGGACAAGGCATATTTACATTAAGGAGAGGCAAGCTTAATCGAGTGATAAATAAGGGTCCAGTGAGTAGAGGTTGGTTGGGGTCGTGGCGATCCAGACAGCTGGCCGGGTATATGGCTATCGGTAGCAGCATAGGATGGGGGTCTGTTTGTAGATACCTCGTGCGTTTCCGTCGGTAGGTTCCGTGTAGTGGGGTTTTGTTCAGATAGCAGCCGATAAGACAGCTAACGATTAGCGGGCCTCAGATGAGCGTTCAGGTAACGCCGGGACGGAGGTGCCGGTTGGATAAATCCCTCGGGCAGATAACGTCGGCAGTCAGTCGTGAAGGCCCGGTGGGGTTCCGTATCTGCAGCAGCAACAAAGAAGCGGGTCCGGATGGTGATGGAACTCCTCAGCTGGCTAGCTCCAGCATGATTTGAGTTAGCTCCGGGGTCGACGTAAGCCAATAGTCACACGGTATGCAGCTAGCTAGCTGCGAAATCAAGGTGCAAGTGTCCAGAGGCTGCGGTTGGAATCCGGGGAAACTGAGAGAAAAAAAAGTCCCGGAATGCTCCGGTCCGAGTCGCGTTGCACAAAAGTGCCGGTAGATTATCGAGCTAGAGGAATAGCTGATGACCGCAAAAACGTGGGCAGCTGAAACACCAACGCTAGCCAGCAAACCGGCTAATTTCGGGGCAGCTACAGATTAGCTTCTGGCTAGCTATCGGAGTAGCTTCTGGATTAGCTTTCAGGCTAGCTTCTGAATTAGCCCCTGGCTATCTTCCACGATGGATTTTCAGATTGAGGTAAATAGTACTTATTGTAATTGGTGAAGCGGGTTGCAGGAAAGCTTTTGCAGGAAAGCTTTTGTAGTTGAGTTCTTGGATAATAAAATAAATAAAAGATATGTGAAGAAAAGGTGTAAATATATATATATACAGGACACGACACGACAACACGGAAAAATACGTCTGAACTGCTAAGCCACCTTGGTATTCACCGTAGTATCCTACCTGCTCTGCTATAACACCATAGTATCCTACCTGCTCTACTATAACACCGTAGTATCCTACCTGCTCTACTATAACACCGTAGTATCCTACCTGCTCTGCTATGACACCGTAGTATCCTACCTGCTCTGCTATGACACCGTAGTATCCTACCTGCTCTGCTATGACACCGTAGGATCCTACCTGCTCTGCTATAACACCATAGTATCCTACCTGCTCTGCTACAACACCGTAGCATCCTACCTGCTCTGCTATAACACCATAGTATCCTACCTGCTCTACTATGACACCGTAGGATCCTACCTGCTCTGCTATGACACCGTAGTAGTCTACCTGCTTTACTATGACACTGTAGTATTCTACCTGCTCTGCTATGACACCGTAGTATCCTACCTGCTCTACTATTCCACCGTCGATCCTACCTGCTCTGCTATAACACCGTGATTGTTCCTGTCCCTGTCCCTGTCCCTGTCCCTGTCCCTGTCCCTGTCCCTGTCCCTGTTCCTGTCCCTGTTCCTGTCCCTGTCCCTGTCCCTGTTCCTGTCCCTGTTCCTGTCCCTGTCCCTGTCCCTGTTTCTGTCCCTATTCCGGTTCCTGTTCCTGTCCCTGTTCCTGTCCCTGTTCCTGTTCCAGTTCCTGTCCCTGTTCCTGTTCCTGTTCCTGTCACTGTCCCAGTTCCTGTCCCTGTTCCTGTTCCAGTCCCTGTCCCTGTTCCCTGTTCCCTGTTCCAGTTCCTGTTCCTGTTCCAGTTCCTGTTCCTGTTCCAGTTCCCGGCCCTGTCCCTGTCCCTGTTCCTGTCCCTATTCAGGTTCCTGTTCCTGTTCCAGTTCCTGTCCCTGTTCCCTGTTCCCTGTTCCCTGTTCCAGTTCCTGTTCCTGTTCCAGTTCCTGTTCCTGTTCCTGTTCCAGTTCCCGGCCCTGTCCCTGTCCCTGTCCCTGTTCCTGTCCCTATTCCGGTTCCTGTTCCTGTTCCTGTCCCTGTTCCTGTTCCAGTTCCTGTTCCTGTCCCTGTTCCTGTTCCTGTTCCTGTTCCTGTCCCTGTTCCTGTTCCAGTTCCTGTCCCTGTCCCTGTTCCTGTTCCTGTTCCAGTTCCTGTCCCGGTTCCTATTCTGGTTCCTGTTCCTGTTCCTATTCTGGTTCCTGTTCCTGTTCCTGTTCCTGTTCCTGTTCCTGTCCCGGTTCCGGTTCCTGTTCCGGTTCCGGTTCCTGTTCCGGTTCCGGTTCCTGCCCATTTTTGATAATGGACCGTTTTAAATCTAAACTACTTTCACATATTAGTAAAGACCAGATGAAATTGAGAATAGTCTGCCGGTAGAGAAGACGATAGTGTGATGAGAGAACAGCGTGTGCAGCATGAGGCACGGAACAGAGAGCGAGAATTTCTTCTGCAAAATCCTCAATATTAGTCACGTCATGACATCCATACGCTGTATAAGACATTCTAAAGTGTGTATCATTCTCACCTAAAGAGAATAAATAAATAATATAAAAATGAATATCTAATAAATCAAATTAACTCTAATTTAGCGTGTAGTATCTGTTTCACTCAACATAGCTCTCGCTGGGGAAGTTAAATGATCTTCTTCTTACTATAAAATCAGATAATAGCAATGAATTTACAGACATATCTTGATCGCTAAATGAACTTGCATAACGGCTGTCAGTGGCACGCTAGTCAGATCAGATACGGACCGACAGAATATACTATTCTATTTTTCTGAAAAATACATTTTCTTCATATCATAACGTTTCTTTAGACCTGAATAAAATAAATAATTAGATTTTTTTTGTGACGGCGTATATTAAATAGATAGTATCGTAGATGTTTCAAAGGCTAGTATGGATGGAGGCCTGGAGATGCTCAATATGTTTACGTTAACCAACAGTCAGTTACCGTGAGACCAGCAGTCATTTGTAATGACAGTTACCATCTGACAAAATGTCATGTACGGCATAGCCCAATGTGTGTGTGTGTGTGCGTGCGTGTGTGTGTGTCGTTGCTTCCACGTACCTGCAGTTCCTCTGGAACTGACCGTCTCTTCCTCCTCCTCCTCCTCCTCCTCCTCCTCTTCCTCTTCTCCCTCCTCTTCCTCTCCTCCATCTATAATCTCTTCGGTGGAGGTGAGGTGGTCCTGGCTGAGATCTGACAGAGAGAACTCCTGACTGTCGTCTCTCCACATGTCCGCTGATTTAGACCTCTTCTTCTTACAACCTCCTTCTTCCCTCGGTCCCTCGTTCACCCTCTGGAGGTACCGCACATCTCCGTCTCTCTCTCCGTCTCTCTCCGCGTCCTCCCCTTCTACCGGGTACGTCGTCCCTCCTTCTTCCCTCGGTCCCTCGTTCACGCTCTGGAGGTACCGCACATCTCCGTCTCTCTCCGCGTCCTCCCCTTTTACCGGGTACGTCGTCCCTCCTTCTTCCCTCGGTCCCTCGTTCACCCTCTGGAGGTACCGCACATCTCCGTCTCTCTCCGCGTCCTCCTCTTCTACCGGGTACGTCGTCCCTCCTTCTTCCTCAACTCCTTCACGTTGCAGAGCGATCGTGTCCACCTCGGAGGTTTCCGGAGTGGGCGTGGCTGAAGCGGGGTCACCGGTGAGGTCGTCGTCGTCGTGCGGGAAGGACTCGGAAGGCCTCATCGTCATGGCGACGCGGTCAGTCCAATGAGGGTTGATTCCAAACTCCCCCAGCTCGTCTGTCTGGTTAAAAGGTTCCAGGCCGTTCTCCGCTAAGGATTGTGGGATACTGGGCGTGCTGGAGGAGCGGGTGCTGGCTTCGGAATTCCGGTGTTCCGATTTCCCTGCCGAGGGTCGTAGAGAGGGTCGTAGAGAGTGTCGACTGGGATTCTGATGCTTGTTGGAGAGGCGGAGGGATCGGGACGTGTGCTTTCGGGACAGGTGACCTTTCTCGTTTCCGTAGAAACCGCTGTCACCATTCTGACTTTCCACATTCCCCATGATTCAGCTATGACTGAGGTGGGAGAGAAAGAGAGAGAGGGAGAGAGAGAGAGAAAGAGATGATAGGGAGAGAGAAAGAGAGCAAGAGAGCGAGAGAAAGAGAGAGAATCAGAGAAAGACAGACAGAGAGAGAGAGAACCAGAGAGAGAGAGAACCAGAGAGAGAGAAAGAGAGAGAGGGAGAGAGAGAGAGAGAACCAGAGAGAGAGAGAACCAGAGAGAGAGAGAACCAGAGAGAGAGAGAGAGAGAGAGAGAGAACCAGAGAGAGAGAGAGAACCAGAGAGATAGAGAGAGAATCAGCCACTGATCCAATGATACAGACACTGAATCAATACAAATGTATAATTCCAACAGGGTCTTGAAATTGTCCGTCTTATTCAACAGGAGGACCAGTTCAGGTTATCTAACTAAAACAGCGCTGATCCCCGGAAAGCTTTGATGATTATTCTGTTTTCAACCCCATCTGACTGCCTCCTGTAACCAGTTGAAATATGACTACACAACAACGATTATATCTAAACTATTTCAAAGTGTCCCACCTCTTCTGTTGTGTAACTCTCACGTGTATTTATAACGTTGAGTCACACACTGTTACTGTTCAGTTGGTCTACTCGTAAGTCACCTGGTCATCAGGCACTGAGTGGGAAGAAGTCAAGAGTCACAGAGAGAGAGCGAGAGAGGGTGGGGGGGAGAGAGAGAGAGAGAGACAGACAGACAGAGAGAGAGAGACAGAGAGAGACAGAGAAAGAGGGAGAGAGAGAGAGAGAGAGATGGTGGGGGAGAGAAAGAAAGAAAGAAAGAAAGAAAGAAAGAAAGAGAGAAAGAAAGAAAGAAAGAAAGAAAGAAAGAAAGAAAGAAAGAAAGAGAGGGAGGGAGAGAGAGAAGGCGAAAAGGGGTGGGAGAGAGAGAGATAAAAATATGAAGAAGGAGAGAGAGATCAAAAGATAAAGGGTGGGGAGAGAGAGAGAGAGGAGGTGGGGAGAGATATATAGTGGGAAGAGAAAGAGGGTGGGAAGAGAGATATAAAAGAAAGAAAGAGAGAGAGGGACAGAGTGAGAGAGAACGAGAGAGAGAGAGAGAGAGAGAGGGACAGAGTGAGAGAGAAAAGGAAAGAAAAGTCAACCATTGGTTTGTACCTGTAGTAGAGCGGTGGTTTCACTGGGGTCCTCTCTGTTACCGTGTCTCTCATCCACCACATGGTCCTCAACTGACGCTCTGAACTACTGAGACAGAAAAATAAACAACACCTTTAACAGGGAGCTGCAACAGGGAGAGGGAGGGAGAGAGGAGATAGAGGAGGATGATGGACAGCATAGAGTGGGGAGGGGAGACTGTGGGGAGAGAGGAGGAGAGAGGAGAAAGATGGACATCACAAAGGAGGGTGAGACTGTAGGGAGAGAGGAGGAGAGAGGAGCAAGATGGACAGCATAGAGGGAGGGGAGACTGTAGGGAGGGAGGGGGAGACTGTAGGGAGAAAGATGGACAGCATAGAGGGAGGGGGAGACTGTAGGGAGAGAGGGGGAGACTGTAGGGAGAAAGTTGGACAGCATAGAGGGAGGGGGAGACTGTAGGGAGAGAGGGGGAGACTGTAGGGAGAAAGATGGGAAGCATAGAGTGGGGAGGGGAGACTGTAAGGAGAGAGGAGAAAGATGGACAGCATAGAGGGAGGGGGAGACTTTAGGGAGAGAGGGGGAGACTGTAGGGAGAGAGGGGGAGACTGTAGGGAGAAAGATGGACAGCATAGAGGGAGGGGGAGACTGTAGGGAGAGAGGGGGAGACTGTAGGGAGAGAGGGGGAGACTGTAGGGAGAAAGATGGACAGCATAGAGGGAGGGGGAGACTGTAAGGAGAGAGGAGAAAGATGGACAGCATAGAGGGAGGGGGAGACTGTAGGGAGAGAGGGGGAGACTGTAGGGAGAAAGATGGACAGCATAGAGGGAGGGGGAGACTGTAGGGAGAGGGGGGGCGACTGTAGGGAGAGAGGGTGAGACTGTAGGGAGAGAGGGGGAGACTGTAGGGGGAAATATGGACAGCATAGAGGGTATCTGCCCTAGAGTTACACTGACGCATAGAAGCACGAGAACATAGTAGGATGGATTAAGATCCGAGAAAACACACACACAAACACACACACCACCATTTTGAAAACAAAGCTTGGCATTGTAGGAGCCTGAGGCCTGTACTCATATGGAAGTCAACAAGAAGTAGAGGCTTTGAACATGCTATGTGGCTGGGGCTTACCAGTAATGGCATATACAGTAGAGAGAGAGACAGAGAGAGAGAGAGAGAGAGAGAGAGAGAGAGAGAGAGAGAGAGAGAGAGAGAGAGAGAGAGAGAGAGAGAGAGAGAGAGAGAGAGAGAGAGAGAGAGGGAGAGAGGGAGGGAGGGAGGGAGGGAGGGAGGGAGGGAGGGAGGGAGAGGGAGAGAAAGAGGGTTAGTGTAGAAGTGTGACTTAAGAGAGCAGCTAACAAGCTAAAACTCAATTATATCATTATATTAATCCAAGTCAACCTCCTAAACATCTCCCTATTTCCTTCATGGAGCCCTATGATTAACAGTAGTGCACTATGGGTCCTGGTCAACAGTAGTGCACTATGGGTCCTGGTCAACAGTAGAGCACTATGGGTCCTGGTCAACAGTAGAGCACTATGGGTCCTGGTCAACAGTAGTACACTATGGGTCCTGGTCAACAGTAGAGCACTATGGGTCCTGGTCAACAGTAGTACACTATGGGTCCTGGTCAACAGTAGTTCACTATGGGTCCTGGTCAACAGTAGTACACTATGGGTCCTGGTCAACAGCAGTGCACTATGGGTCCTGGTCAACAGTAGTACACTATGGGTCCTGGTCAACAGTAGTGCACTATGGGTCCTGGTCAACAGTAGTTCACTATGGGTCCTGGTCAACAGCAGTGCACTATGGGTCCTGGTCAACAGTAGTACACTATGGGTCCTGGTCAACAGTAGTGCACTATGGGTCCTGGTCAACAGTAGTGCACTATGGGTCCTGGTCAACAGTAGTACACTATGGGTCCTGGTCAGCAGTAGTGCACTATGGGTCCTGGTCAACAGTAGTGCACTATGGGTCCTGGTCAACAGTAGTACACTATGGGGCCTGGTCAACAGTAGTGCACTATGGGTCCTGGTCAACAGTAGTACACTATGGGTCCTGGTCAACAGTGGTGCACTATGGGTCCTGGTCAACAGTGGTGCACTATGGGTCCTGGTCAACAGTAGTGCACTATGGGTCCTGGTCAACAGTGGTGTATTATGGGTCCTGGTCAACAGTGGTGCACTATGGGTCCTGGTCAACAGTAGTGCACTATGGGTCCTGGTCAACAGTAGTACACTATGGGTCCTGGTCAACAGCAGTACTATGGGTCCTGGTCAACAGTAGTTCACTATGGGTCCTGGTCAACAGTAGTTCACTATGGGTCCTGGTCAACAGTAGTTCACTATGGGTCCTGGTCAACAGTAGTTCACTATGGGTCCTGGTCAACAGTAGTTCACTATGGGTCCTGGTCAACAGTGGTGCACTATGGGTCCTGGTCAACAGTAGTACACTATGGGTCCTGGTCAACAGTAGTACACTATGAGGCCTGGTCAACAGTAGTGCACTATGGGTCCTGGTCAACAGTAGTGCACTATGGGTCCTGGTCAACAGTAGTGCATTATGGGTCCTGGTCAACAGTAGAGCCCTATGGGTCCTGGTCAACAGTAGTGCACTATGTCAGGAATATGCTTCCATTTAGAACACACAGAGACTGGTCTAATTACCATGAGAAGGTACTATGGATAAGAGGAGACAGCATTAGCTCTGTGTGTGTGTGTGTGTGTGTGTGTGTGTGTGTGTGTGTGTGTGTGTGTGTGTGTGTGTGTGTGTGTGTGTGTGTGTGTGTGTGTGTGTGTGTGTGTGTGTGTGTGTGTGATAAGCTGGTAGTGTTACAGTAGGTATGAATGTGAGCTGCAGGGATCACAATGTGACTAATAACCATATGGATGAGGATAAGAGAGAGAGAGAGAGAAACAAAGAGACAGAGAGACGAAGAGAGAGGGAGAGAGAGAGAGAGAGAGAGAGAGAGAGAGAGAGAGAGAGAGAGAGAGAGAGACAGAGAGACGAAGAGAGAGGGAGAGAGAGAGAGAGAGAGAGAGAGAGAGAGAGAGAGAGAGAGAGAGAGAGAGAGGGGGAGAGACAGGGAGAGAGAGAGAATCATTCAGAGTTAATGGCTGACCTTAACCATTCAGAGTTAATGTCTAACCTTAACCATTCAGAGTTAATGTCTAACCTTAACCATTCAGAGTTAATGTCTAACCTTAACCATTCAGAGTTAATGTATAACCTTAACCATTCAGAGTTAATGTCTAACCTTAACCATTCAGAGTTAATGCCTTACCTTAACCATTCAGAGTTAATGCATGACCTTAACCATTCAGAGTTAATGTCTAACCTTAACCATTCAGAGTTAATGACTAACCTTAACCATTCAGAGTTAATGCCTGACCTTAACCATTCAGAGTTAATGTCTAACCTTAACCATTCAGAGTTAATGTCTAACCTTAACCATTCAGAGTTAATGACTAACCTTAACCATTCAGAGTTAATGACTAACCTTAACCATTCAGAGTTAATGCCTTACCTTAACCATTCAGAGTTAATGCATGACCTTAACCATTCAGAGTTAATGTCTAACCTTAACCATTCAGAGTTAATGACTAACCTTAACCATTCAGAGTTAATGCCTGACCTTAACCATTCAGAGTTAATGTCTAACCTTAACCATTCAGAGTTAATGTCTAACCTTAACCATTCAGAGTTAATGTATAACCTTAACCATTCAGAGTTAATGTCTAACCTTAACCATTCAGAGTTAATGCCTTACCTTAACCATTCAGAGTTAATGCATGACCTTAACCATTCAGAGTTAATGGCTGACCTTAACCATTCAGAGTTAATGTCTAACCTTATGTCACGCCCTGGCCTTAGTATTATTGGTTTTCTTTATTATTTTAGTTAGGTCAGGGTGTGACATGGGTAATGTTTATGTTTTGTTGGTTTTGGGTGTTTATTTGGTAAAGGGGTTATGGGGTGTAGTAGATGGTTTTGTGTTGAGTGTATATGTCTAGCGTTGTCTATGTTGGTTAGTTATCTAGGAGAGTCTATGGTTACCTGAATGAGTTCCCAATTAGAGACAGCTGATTTCGGTTGTCTCTGATTGGGAGCCTTATTTAGGGTAGCCATAGGCTCTCATTGGTTGTGGGTAATTGTCTATGTAAGAACGTTTGTAGCCTGTATGTTTGTGCACAACGTTTGTAGCTTCACGGTCGTTTTTGTTGTTTTGTTAAAGTGTTTTTGTGTCGTGTTCATCTTTGTGTTAAAATAAAAGAAGATGGCATATTTTCCAACTGCTGCATTTTGGTCCGTTAATCCGCCACACGATCGTGACACCTTAACCATTCAGAGTTAATGTCTAACCTTAACCATTCAGAGATAATAACTGACCTTAACCATTCAGAGTTAATGTCTAACTTTAACCATTCAGAGTTAATGTATAACCTTAACCATTCAGAGATAATTCCTAACCTTAACCATTCAGAGTTAATGTCTCACCTTAACCATTCAGAGTTAATGCCTTACCTTAACCATTCAGAGTTAATGCCTAACCTTAACCATTCAGAGTTAATGTCTAACCTTAACCATTCAGAGTTAATGTCTAACCTTAACCATTCAGAGTTAATGTCTAACCTTAACCATTCAGAGTTAATGTCTAACCTTAACCATTCAGAGTTAATGTCTAACCTTAACCATTCAGAGTTAATGTCTAACCTTAACCATTCAGAGTTAATGTCTAACCTTAACCATTCAGAGTTAATGTCTAACCTTAACCATTCAGAGTTAATGTCTGACCTTAACCATTCAGAGTTAATGCCTAACCTTAACCATTCAGAGTTAATGCCTGACCTTAACCATTCAGAGTTAATGCCTGACCTTAACCATTCAGAGTTAATGTCTAACCTTAACCATTCAGAGTTAATGTCTAACCTTAACCATTCAGAGTTAATGACTAACCTTAACCATTCAGAGTTAATGACTAACCTTAACCATTCAGAGTTAATGCCTTACCTTAACCATTCAGAGTTAATGACTAACCTTAACATTTCAGAGTTAATGCCTTACCTTAATAACTAAAGTAATAACTAAAGTTAACCTTAAACATTTTGAAATGTGACATTTGGAACAATGTGTGATGTTTTAGAAACACAGACAAATGTCTCATTGTGATGTGAGACTGGTAGATTAGCTTGGCTGCATTAAAGTACCCTCATCTCCTCTACCCTCATCTCCTCTACCCTCATCTCCTCTACTCTCCCTCTCTCTCTACCCTCCCTCTCTCTCTACCCTCATCTCCTGTACCCTCATCTCCTCTACCCTCCCTCTCTCTCTACCCTCATCTCCTCTACCCTCATCTCCTCTACCCTCATCTCTCTCTACCCTCCCTCTCTCTCTAGCCTCATCTCCTCTACCCTACCTCTCTCTCTAGCCTCATCTCCTCTACCCTACCTCTCTCTCTAGCCTCATCTCCTCTACCCTCCCTCTCTCTCTACCCTCATCTCCTCTACCCTACCTCTCTCTCTACCCTCATCTCCTCTACCCTCATCTCCTCTACCCTCATCTCCTCTACCCTCATCTCCTCTCCCCTCATCTCCTCTCCCCTCCCTCTATCTACCCTCATCTCCTCTACCCTCATCTCCTCTACCCTCATCTCCTCTACCCTCATCTCCTCTACCCTCATCTCCTCTACCCTCATCTCCTCTACCCTCATCTCCTCTACCCTCATCTCCTCTACCCTCATCTCCTCTACCCTCATCTCCTCTACCCTCATCTCCTCTACCCTCATCTCCTCTACCCTCACTCTCTCTCTACCCTCACTCTCTCTCTACCCTCATCTCCTCTACCCTTCCCCCCTCTCTACCCTCATCTCCTCTACCCTCATCTCCTCTACCCTCCCTCTCTCTATACCCTCATCTCCTCTACCCTCCCTCTCTCTTTAGCCTCATATCCTCTACTCTCATCTCCTCTACACTCATCTATCCTCTCAATTAAATTAAATTAGATTGACTTTATTGACATGGCAAGTTCATTACTTACGTTGTCAATGTATACATATAGAAAATATATATGTATTTATATATAAATAAATGGTGGGACCAACAGCAATAATAATAGTAGTAGAGGACATGGGATAACCATTAACAACAACTACAACAACAATATTAATCAGAACAACAATACATTAAATCAACAGTAGTAGACCAGTGTCAACCTGACTGAGAAGACACATGACCTGGTAGTAGACCAGTGTCAACATGACTGAGAAGACACATGACCTGGTAGTAGACCAGTGTCAACATGACTGAGAAGACACATGACCTGGTAGTAGACCAGTGTCAACATGACTGAGAAGACACATGACCTGGTAGTAGACCAGTGTCAACATGACTGAGAAGACACATGACCTGGTGGTAGACCAGTGTCAACCTGACTGAGAAGACACATGACCTGGTAGTAGACCAGTGTCAACATGACTGAGAAGACACTTGACCTAGTAGTAGACCAGTGTCAACCTGGCTGAGAAGACACATGACCTGGTAGTAGACCAGTGTCAACATGACTGAGAAGACACATGACCTGGTAGTAGACCAGGGTCAACATGACTGAGAAGACATGACCTGGTAGTAGACCAGTGTCAACATGAATGAGAAGACACATGACCTGGTAGTAGACCAGTGTCAACATGACTGAGAAGACACATGACCTGGTAGTAGACCAGTGTCAACATGACTGAGAAGACACATGACCTGGTAGTAGACCAGTGTCAACATGACTGAGAAGACATATGACCTGGTATGAAAGACAAAACAAAACTAAGCTAAATGGGAAATATTATCAACATTACATGGCACTTTTCACTGGCTGTCCCTCAGGTTGTGGCAGGGGGACACATATTTGGCTGCAAAAACTGCACATTTTGACTTTTCACTCAATAAATATTAGATTTTTTCTTCATATTCTATAGTTTCAAATTGTTTGTATTGAAATATAATTTTGGGAAAGAAATATTCTCTTAGGTCTGAGTATTTGTCACAGTGTTTAATAGGAAATGCAGTTCTGTCTCTACCTCTCCCCTGGAGCAGAGTGAGCACAGCCTGTCCTCTCTGGGCAGCCAGGTTTGTCTGTGACGACCGGTCTCTATAGCCAGACTGTCCCCTCTGTACTGCCAGGTTTGTCTGTGACGACCGGTCTCTATAGTCAGACTGTGCTCACTGGGCAGCCAGGTTTGTCTGTGACGACCGGTCTCTATAGCCAGACTGTGCTCACTGTACCTAGTCAATGTTTTCCTCAGTTTTCTATCAGTCACAGTGGTCAGATAGTCTGCCACCATGTACTGTCTGTTTAGAGACAAATAGCATTGAAGTTTACTTAGATTTTTTGTGGTGTCTTTCCAATAGGTGATATATTTTTATTTTTACTTTGTGATGATTTGGTTGGGCCAGATGTTCTGCGTGATGTCCTGAGGCTCAATGGGGTTGGTTTGGGTTGGTGAACTGAGCCTCAGAACCAGCTGGCTGAGGGGACTCTTCTCTGGTTTCATCTCTTGACATTGTAGAGCTGTGTGATGGAATGTTTTGGGGTCACTTGTTTTTAGATGGGTGTAAAATGTGATGTCTCTTTTTTCTATCCGAATGAGGAGGGGGTATTGGCCCAATTCTGCTCTACATGCGTTATTTTGAGTTTTTCTTTGCACTTGCAATACAGTCTGACAAAACTCTGCATGCGGTATTTCAAATGGATGTTTGTCCCATTTGGTGAATTCATTATTAGAGATTGGACCCCATACTTCACTGCCATATAGAGCAATTGGTTCTATAAATGATTGGAACATTTTGAGCCAGATTCTAATTGTTCCTTTTAATGGCATAGAATGTTCTTCTTGTTTTGTCTCTCGGCTCGTTCACAGCCATGTGAAAGCTACCTGTGTTGCTGATATTTAGTCCTAGATACGTGTAGTTTTTTGTGTGTTCTAAATAGAACTGTGTCCAAATAGAATTTATATTTGTCATCCTGATTTCCGGAACTTTTTTGGAATATCATTAATATTTGTTTTTTTTTGGTTAACGTTCAGAGCCCAGGTCTGACAGAACCTGTGAAGACGATCTAGGTGCTGCTGTAACCCCTCTTTAGTGGGAGACAGCAGCACCAGGTCATCTGCGTACAGCAGACACTTGATTTCAGTGTTGTGTAGGGTGATACCAGGTGCTGCCGATTCTTCTAATGTTTTTGCCAATTCATTAATGTAGATGTTAAATAATGTTGGACTTATTGGGCAGCCCTGTTTCACTCCACGCCCCTGAGAGAAGAAGTCTGTTTGCTTGTTGCCAATTTTAACCGCACATTTGTTTTTAGTTGTCACGATCGTGTTGACATGAACGAGAGGACCAAGGCGCAACATGATTTGGATACATCTTCTTTTTAATAACGACGAAGATGAACACGACACACTATTACAACAATAACGAAAAAACAACAAACGATCGTGAAAACTTCAAACGTAAGTGCACACACAAACTGCTTACGTTGAACTATACATATACACAAACATTCCCCATGTCACACCCTGACCTAACTAAAATAATAAAGAAAACAAAGAATACTAAGGCCAGGGCGTGACATTAGTGTACATTGATTTAATAACATCATATGTTTTCCCTCCAATACAACTTTCTATTAGAAATTGGATCAAATGCTTTCTTGAAATCTACAAAATACGAGTAGCTTTTGCCTTTGTTTTGGTTTACTTGTTTGTCAGTTAGAGTGTGTAGGGTGTAAATGTGGTCTGTTGTACGATCATTTTTTTCAAATCCAAACTGGCTTCTGCTCAGGACGTTGTGTTCGTTAAGGAAATGATGTAGTCTGCTATTTATAATACTGCAGAGAATTTTCCCCAAGTTGCTGTTAATGCAAATTTCTCTGTAATTATTTGGGTCAAATTTGTCTCCATTTTAAAAATCCTCTACCCTCCCTCTCTCATCTCCTCTCTCATCTCCTCTACCCTCCCTCTCTCATCTCCTATACCCTCCTTCTCTCATCTCCTCTCCCTCTATCATCTCCTCTACCCTCTCTCATCTCCTCTCCCATCTCCTCTCCCATCTCCTATACCCTCCCTTCCTCTCTCTCTTTACTCTCACAGTCCCCCCAACAGTCCTGCAGTTTCTTCTCCACTTCATACCCTCTCAGCTCGTTCAAGCTTTCTCTCAATCGCTCTCCATTGACAGACCTGCCAGCATCCAGTGCTGATAAACTCCGTGTTTATTTCAGGGGGAAACAGTAGAGCTCATGTCCTGCTATGTAAACATAACTTTACAAAGAAAGACGGCGGTCTTCCCATATGTATTTGTGAAATGTCGACTCTCAGTGGTTCGATAATAGGATAATGGAAGGGAATTAGCAGTGTGTCTGAACCCCCCTATAGAGAGAGAGAGAGAGAGAGAGAGAGAGAGAGAGAGAGAGAGAGAGAGAGAGAGAGAGAGAGAGAGAGAGAGAGAGAGAGAGAGAGAGAGAGAGAGAGAGAGAGAGAGAGAGAGAGAGAGAGAGAGAGAGAGAGAGAGAGAGAGAGAGAGAGAGAGAGAGAGAGAGAGAGAGAGAGAGAGAGAGAGAGAGAGAGAGAGAGAGAGAGAGAGAGAGAGAGAGAGAGAGAGAGAACAACTGCATTGTATGACCCCCCCATAGACAGAGGGAGAGATTAATTGGAATTTTTTAAATTCTTTATTGGCCCATTAAAAGCACAAACTTTGCTTCATTTTAAAGGACCTAGAAAGTTAGAACCAACTCCTGGTCCACTGTACATATATATCCACCATACCTGGGCCCTCCAACAGGTTATGTACTAGGCGGTTCCCTTTGCCTGTTGGCCACACCATACCTGGGCCCTCCAACAGGTTATTTACCAGGCGGTTCCCTTTGCCTGTTGGCCACACCATACCTGGGCCCTCCAACAGGTTATTTACCAGGCGGTTCCCTTTGCCTGTTGGCCACACCATACCTGGGCCCTCCAACAGGTTATTTACTAGGCGGGTCCCTTTGCCTGTTGGCCACACCATACCTGGGCCCTCCAACAGGTTAATTACTAGGCGGTGCCTTTGCCTGTTGGCCACACCATACCTGGGCCCTCCAACAGGTTAATTACTAGGCGGTGCCTTTGCCTGTTGGCTACACCATACCTGGGCCCTCCAACAGGTTATTTGCTAGGCGGTCCCCTTTGCCTGTTGGCCACACAATACCTGGGCCCTCCAACAGGTTATTTACTAGGCGGGTCCCTTTGCCTGTTGGCCACACCATACCTGGGCCCTCCAACAGGTTATTTACTAGGCGGTCCCCTTTGTCTGTTGGCCACACCATACCTGGGCCCTCCACCAGGTTATTTACTAGGCGGGTCCCTTTGCCTGTTGGCCACACCATACCTGGGCCCTCCAACAGGTTATTAACTAGGCGGTCCCCTTTGCCTGTTGGCCACACCATACCTGGGCCCTCCAACAGGTTATTTACTAGGCGGTCCCCTTTGCCTGTTGGCCACACCATACCTGGGCCCTCCAACAGGTTATTAACTAGGCGGTCCCCTTTGCCTGTTGACCACACCATACCTGGGCCCTCCAACAGGTTATTTACTAGGCGGGTCCCTTTGCCTGTTGGCCACACCATACCTGGGCCCTCCAACAGGTTATTTACCAGGCGGTCCCCTTTGCCTGTTGGCCACACCATACCTTGGCCCTCCAACATGTTATTTACTAGGCGGTCCCCTTTGCCTGTTGGCCACACCATACCTGGACCCTCCAACAGGTTATTTACTAGGCGGTCCCCTTTGCCTGTTGGCCACACCATACCTGGGCCCTCCAACAGGTTATTTACTAGGCGGTCCCCTTTGCCTGTTGGCCACACCATACCTGGGCCCTCCAACAGGTTATTTACTAGGCGGTCCCCTTTGCCTGTTGGCCACACCATACCTGGGCCCTCCAACAGGTTAGAGTCAGCCCCAACCCTGTACACCACCCAGGACAGAAAACAGCCCAACCAGCCTGGAACAAGACAAAAACAGATGCTGCACGGTCTCCTCCTCCCCACAGAACAGACTCCTCCTCCCCGCAGAACAGACTCCTCCTCCCCACAGAACAGACTCCTCCTCCCCACAGAACAGACTCCTCCTCCCCACAGAACAGACTCCTCCTCCCCACAGAACAGACTCCTCCTCCCCACAGAACAGACTCCTCCTCCCCACAGAACAGACTCCTCCTCCCCACAGAACAGACTCCTCCTCCCCACAGAACAGACACCTCCTCCCCCTCCCCACAGAACAGACTCCTCCTCCCCACAGAACAGACTCCTCCTCCCCACAGAACAGACTCCTCCTCCCCCTCCCCACAGAACAGACACCTCCTCCCCCTCCCCACAGAACAGACTCCTCCTCCCCCTCCCCACAGAACAGACACCTCCTCCCCCTCCCCACAGAACAGACTCCTCCTCCCCACAGAACAGACTCCTCCTCCCCACAGAACAGACACCCCCTCCCCCTCCCCACAGAACAGACTCCCCCTCCCCACAGAACAGACTCCTCCTCCCCACAGAACAGACTCCCCCTCCCCACTGATGGATCAAGGTGTGACATATACAGTTGAAGTGGGAAGTTTACATTCACCTTAGACAAATACATTCAAACTCTGTTTTTCACAATTCCTGACATTTAATCCTAGTAAAAATTCCCATTTTTAGGTCAGTTTGGATCAGCACCTTGTTTTAAGAATGTTACATGTCTGAATAATAGTAGAGAGAATGATTAATTTCAGCTTTTATTTCTTCCATCACATTCCCAGTGGGTCAGAAGTTTACATACACTCAATTAGTATTTGGTAGCATTGCCTTTAAATTGTTTAACTTGGGTCAAACATTTTGGGTGGCCTTCCACAAGCTTCCCACAATAAGTTGGGTGAATTGTGGCCCATTCATCCTGACAGAGCTGGTATAACTGAGTCAGGTTTGTAGGGCTCCTTGCTCACACACACTTTTTCAGTTCTGCCCACAAATTTTCTATAGGATTGAGGTCAGGGCTTTGTGATGGCCACTCCAATAACTTGACTTTGTTGTCCTTAAGCCATTTTGCCACAACTTTGGAAGTGTGCTTGGGGTCATTGTCCATTTGGAAGAGCCATTTGCGACGAAGATTTAACTTCCTGACTGATGTCTTGAGACATTGCTTCAATATGTACACATAATTTTCCTTCCTCATGATGCCATCTATTTTGTGAAGTGCACCAGTCCCTCCTGCAGCAAAGCACCCCCACAACATGATGCTACCACCCCCGTGCTTCACGGTTGGGATGGTGTTCTTCAGCTTGCAAGTCTCCCCCTTTTTTCTCCAAACATAACGATGGTCATTATGGCCAAGCAGTTCTATTTTTGTTTCATCAGACCAGAGGACATTTCTCCAAAAAGTACAATCTTTGTCCCCATGTGCAATTGCAAACTGTAGTCTGGCTTTTTTATGGCGGGTTTTGGAGCAGTGGCTTCTTCCTTGCTGAGCGGCCTTTCAGGTTATGTCGATATAGGACTTGTTTTACTGTGGATATAGATACTTTTGTACCTGTTTCCTCCAGCATCTTCACAAGGTCCTTTGCTGTTGTTCTGGGATTGATTTGCACTTTTCGCACCAAAGTACGTTCATCTCTAGGAGACAGAACGCGTCTCCTTCCTGAGAGGTATAACGGCTGTGTGGTCCCATGGTGTTTATACTTGTGTACTATTGTTTGTACAGATGAACGTGGTACCTTCAGGCGTTTGGAAATTGCTCCCAAGGATGAACCTTGACATCCCATGATGTCAAGCAAAGAGGCACTGAGCTTGAAGGTAGGCCTTGAAATACATCCACAGGTACACCTCCAATTTACTCAAATGATGTCAATTAGCCTATCAGAAGTTTCTAAAGCCATGACATCATTTTCTGGAATTTTCAAAACTGTTTAAAGGCAGTCAACTTAGTGTATGTAAACTTCTGACAAACTGGAATTGTGATACAGTGAATTATAAGTGAAATAATCTGTCTTTAAACAATTGTTGGAAAAATGACTTGTGTCATGCACAAAGTAGATGTCCTAACAGGCTTGCCAAAACTATAGATTGTTAACAAGAAATTTGTGGAGTGGTTGAAAAATGAGTTTTAATTGACTCCAATCTAAGTGTATGTAAACTTCAGACTTCAACTGTATCTGTTGGTAGTGAAAGACCCTTGAATAGTCCTCCAGTGTAGATCAGCAGGACGCTTCTCTATGGGAGGCTTAGAGACCACCAACCTCTAGAGATGGAGAAAGAGAGAGACGGGAGAGAGAGAGAGAACAGAGAGACAGAGAGAGAGAGAGAGAGGGAACAGAGAGAGAGAGAACAGAGAGAGAGAGAACAGAGAGAGAACAGAGAGAGAGAACAGAGAGAGAGAACAGAGAGAGAGAACAGAGAGAGAGAGAGAGAGACCGAGAGATGTGGTGATTATATTCCTCTGTTTGTCCCAGCTCTCTCATTTAAACCCCTAGACTGAGCTATTGTTTACTTATCCACTTAAAGCTGGGAACAATGAGACTACCCCCTCTCCTTCCCCTTCCCCCTCCGCCTCTCCCTCCGCCTCTCCCTCTCCCTCCGCCTCTCCCTCTCCCTCCGCCTCTCCCTCTCCCTCCCCCTCCCCTCCGCCTCTCCCTCCGCCTCTCCTCCCTCCACCTCTCCTTCTCCCTCTCCCTCCGCCTCTCCTTCTCCCTCCGCCTCTCCTTCCCCTTCCCCCTCCGCCTCTCCCTCCGCCTCTCCCTCTCCCTCCGCCTCTCCTTCTCCCTCCCCCTCCCCTCCGCCTCTCCCTCCGCCTCTCCTCCCTCCGCCTCTCCTTCTCCCTCTCCCTCCGCCTCTCCCTCCGCCTCTCCTTCTCCCTCCCCCTCTCCCTCCGCCTCTCCTCCCTCCGCCTCTCCTCCCTCCGCCTCTCCTTCTCCCTCTCCCTACGCCTCTCCCTCTCCCTCCGCCTCTCCTTCTCCCTCTCCCTCCGCCTCTCCTCCCTCCGCCTCTCCCTCTCCCTCCGCCTCTCCCTCTCCCTCCGCCTCTCCCTCTCCCTCCGCCTCTCCTTCTCCCTCCGCCTCTCCTTCCCCTTCCCCCTCCGCCTTTCCTTCCGCCTCTCCCTCCGCCTCTCCTTCTCCCTCTCCCTCCGCCTCTCCCTCTCCCTCCGCCTCTCCTTCTCCCTCCGCCTCTCCTTCCCCTTCCCCCTCCGCCTTTCCTTCCGCCTCTCCCTCTCCCTCCGCCTCTCCTTCCCCCTCTCCCTCCGCCTCTCCCTCTCCCTCCGCCTCTCCTTCTCCCTCCCCCTCCCCTCCGCCTCTCCCTCCGCCTCTCCTCCCTCCGCCTCTCCTTCCCCCTCTCCCTCCGCCTCTCCCTCTCCCTCCGCCTCTCCCTCTCCCTCCGCCTCTCCTTCTCCCTCTCCCTCCGCCTCTCCTCCATCCGCCTCTCCCTCTCCCTCCGCCTCTCCCTCTCCCTCCGCCTCTCCCTCTCCCTCCGCCTCTCCTTCCCCCTCTCCCTCCGCCTCTCCCTCTCCCTCCGCCTCTCCTTCCCCCTCTCCCTCCGCCTCTCCCTCTCCCTCCGCCTCTCCCTCTCCCTCCGCCTCTCCTTCTCCCTCCCCCTCCCCTCCGCCTCTCCCTCCGCCTCTCCTCCCTCCGCCTCTCCTTCCCCCTCTCCCTCCGCCTCTCCCTCTCCCTCCGCCTCTCCCTCTCCCTCCGCCTCTCCTTCTCCCTCCGCCTCTCCTTCTCCCTCCCCCTCCCCCTCCGGCTCTCCCTTAACCTCCGCCTCTCCTTACCCCTCCGCCTCTCCTTCCCCCTCTCCCTCCGCCTCTCCTTCTCCCTCCGCCTCTCCTTCTACCTCCCCTCCCCCTCCGCCTCTCCTTCGCCCTCCGCCTCTCCTTCTCCCTCCGCCTCTCCCTCCCCACCCACCTCTCCTTATCCCTCCGCCTCTCCTTTCCCCTCTCCCTCCGCCTCTCCTTCTCCCTCCGCCTCTCCTTCCCCCTCTCCCTCCGGCTCTCCCTTCGCCTCTCCTTCCCCCTCTCCCACCGCCTCTCCCTCTCCCTCCGCCTCTCCTTTTCCCTCCCCTCGCCCTCCGCCTCTCCCTCTCCCTCCGCCTCTCCTTCTCCCTCCGCCTCTCCTTCCCCCTCCGCCTCTCCTTCCCCCTCTCCCTCCGCCTCTCCTTCTCCATCCGCCTCTCCTTCTCCCTCCCGTCCCCCTCCGCCTCTCCCTCTCCCTCCGCCTCTCCCTCTCCCTCCGTATCTCCCTCTCCCTCCGCCTCTCCCTCCCCATCCACCTCTCCTTCTCCCTCCGCCTCTCCCTCTCCCTCCGCCTCTCCTTCCCCCTCTGCCTCTCCCTCTCCCTCTCCCTCCGCCTCTCCTTCCCCCTCTCCCTCCGCCTCTCCGTCCCCCTCTCCCTCCGCCTCTCCTTCTCCATCTGCCTCTCCCTCTCCCTCCCCTCCCCCTCCGCCTCTCCCTCTCCCTCTCCCTCCGCCTCTCCCTCTCCCTCCGCCTCTCCCTCTCCCTCTGCCTCTCCCTCTCCCTCCACCTCATCCTTCTCCCTCCGCCTCTCCTTCTCCCTCCGCCTCTACCTCCGCCTCTCCTTCTCCCTCCCCTCCCCCTCCGCCTCTCCCTCTCCCTCCGCTTCTCCTTCCCCCTCTCCCTCCGCCTCTCCTTCCCCCTCAGCCTCTCCCTCCGCCTCTCCTTCTCCCTCCCCTCCCCCTCCGCCTCTCCCTCTCCCTCAGCCTCTCCTTCCCCCTCTCCCTCCGCCTCTCCTTCCCCCTCTCCCTCCGCCTCTCCTTCTCCCTCCGCCTCTCCTTCTCCCTCCCCTCCCCCTCCCCCTCCGCCTCTCCCTCTCCCTCCGCCTCTCCCTCCCCATCCACCTCTCCCTCTCCCTCCGCCTCTCCTTCTCCCTCCGCCTCTCCTTCTCCTTCTCCCTCCGCCTCTCCTTCCCCCTCTCCCTCCGCCTCTCCTTCCCCCTCTCCCTACGCCTCTCCCTCTAACTCCGCCGCTCCTTCTCCCTCTCCCTCCCCTCCCCCTCCGCCTCTCCCTCTCCCTCCGCCTCTCCCTCCCCATCCACCTTTCCCTCTCCCTCCGCCTCTCCTTCTCCCTCCGCCTCTCCCTCTCCTTCTCCCTCCGCCTCTCCTTTTCCCTCCCCTCTCCCTCTGCCTCTCCCTCTAACTCCGCCTCTCCTTCTCCCTCCCCTCCCCCTCCCCCTCCGCCTCTCCCTCTCCCTCCGCCTCTCCCTCACCATCCACCTCTCCCTCTCCCTCCGCCTCTCCTTCTCCCTCCGCCTCTCCTTCTCCCTCCCCTCCCCCTCCGCCTCTCCCTCTCCTTCCGCCTCTCCTGCCCCCTCTCCCTCCGCCTCTCCTTCCCCCTCCGCCTCTCCCTCTCCCTCCGCCTCTCCTTCTCCCTCTCCCTCCGCCTCTCCTTCCCCCTCTCCCTCCGCCTCTCCCTCTAACTCCGCCTCTCCTTCTCCCTCCCC
>NC_074674.1:39799241-39824241 GCF_029448725.1 Salvelinus fontinalis | reverse complement strand
GACTCATTAAAAATAAAACTGCACACCCAAATACACTCACACGGAACACTCATACAGGAACATTCCCAATTAGAACACATTCCAGATCTATTTAACAAAGCAGAAGCATTTCCAGGGGGAAATGGAAACAGATACAGACAGATACATAGTTGGGAATACTGGAAGGAGGAAGAGGATGACAAGAGTGTTATTCTCATGGAAACCCCACACATCCAGATGTGTTTGGGGTCCCCTGCATAATTACTCCCCAGAACAAAACAGACAGGTCCCTACAGGACTGAGACAGGGATGAATGGAGAGAACAAGAGAGAGGAGGAGAGGGATGAGAAAGGGTATAGACAGGAACCAAATGAGAGACAGACATATACATGTTGATAATCAGAGATGAACCTGGAGAAGAGTCCCCTGAGCAAGCTGGTCCTAGGGCTCCGTTCACAAACACAAACACACCCCACAGAGCCCCAGGACAACAGCACAATTAGACCCAACCAAATCATGAGAAAACAAAAAGATAATTACTTAACACATTGGAAAGAATTAACAAAAAAACAGAGCAAACTAGAATGCTATTTGTCCCTAAACAGAGAGTGCACAGTGGCAGAATACCTGACCACTGTGACTGACCCAAACTTAAGGAAAGCTTTGACTATGTACAGACTCAGTGAGCACAGCCTTGCTTTTGAGAAAGGCTGCCGTAGGCAGACATGGCTCTCAAGAGAAGACAGGCTATGTGCACACTGGCCACAAAATGAGGTGGAAACTGAGCTGCACTTCCTAACCTCCTGCCCAATGTATGACCATATTAGAGAGACATATTTCCCTCATATCACACAGATCCGCAAAGAATTTTAAAACATATCCAATTTTGATAAACTCCCATATCTACTGGGTGAAATACCACAGTGTGACATCACAGCAGCAAGATTTGTGACCTGTTGCCACAAGAAAAGGGGCAACTAGTGAAGAACAAACACACATATTTATGCTTATTTATTTTAACTTGTGTACTTTAACCATTTGTACATTGTTACAACACTGTATATATATATAATATGACATTTGTAATTTGTGTCTTTATTGTTTTGAAACTTCTGTATGTGTAATGTTTACTGTACATTTTTATTGTTTATTTCACTTTTGTACATTATCTACCTCACTTGCTTTGGCAATGTTAACACATGTTTCCCATGCCAATAAAGTCCCTTGAATTGAATTGATTTGAGAGAGAGAGAGAGAGAGACAGAGAGAGAGAGAGACAGAGAGAGAGAGACAGAGAGAGACAGAGAGAGAGGGAGAGAGAGAGAGAGAGAGAGAGAGGGAGAGAGAGAGAGAGAGAGAGAGAGAGGGAGAGAGAGAGAGAGAGAGAGAGAGAGAGAGAGAGAGAGAGAGAGAGAGAGAGAGAGAGAGAGAGAGAGAGAGAGAGAGAGAGACAGAGAGAGACAGAGACAGAGACAGAGAAAGAGACAGAGAGAGAAAGAGACAGAGAGAGAGACAGAGAGAGAGAGAGACAGAGACAGAGACAGAGACAGAGACAGAGACAGAGACAGAGACAGAGACAGAGACAGAGAGAGAGAGACAGAGAGAGAGAGACAGAGAGAGAGAGACAGAGACAGAGAGACAGAGAGACAGAGAGAGAGAGAGAGAGAGGGAGAGAGAGGGAGAGGGAGAGAGAGGGAGAGAGAAACAGAGAGAGACAGAGAGAGAGAGACAGAGAGAGAGAGAGACAGAGAGACAGAGAGACAGAGAGAGAGAGAGAGCGAGAGAGACGGGGGTGATATTTTTATTGTTTATTATTTACTTCACTTGCTTTGGCAATGTTAACATATATTTCCATGCCAATAAAGCCCCTTGAGTTGAATTGATATTGTCCCAACAGGATTCTCTTGAGTTCCTCAATGAAGTTGAGTGGGGAAATGTGAAGGAGGTGGGGGGGGGGGGAGGAGGAGGAGGGGGAGGGGTAGTTATCTCACACCCCAGCACCTGAATCAACAACCAGCGTGCTCCAAACAAAGTCCTCCTTGAAGAAAAGGGCAGAATGCAGGAGGAAGGGTAGGAGGAGAGGTAGGAGGGGGGGTTGATAGGAGTAGGGGTGGGAGAGTGTTAGAGGAGGGGTATAAGGAGGGGAGGGGGGAGGAGGAAGGGTAGGAGGAGAGGTAAGGGGAAGAGGTAGGAGGAGGGGTTGATAGGAGGAGGGGTAGGAGGAGGGGTAGGAGAGTGTTAGAGGAGGGGTAGAAGGAGGGGAGGAGGAGGAGGGGTAGAAGGAGGGGGAGGAGGGGGGAGGAGGGGAGGAGGGGAGGAGGAGGGGTAGGAGGAGGGGGAGGGGGGTTTGATAGGAGGAGGGGAGGAGGAGGGGGGAGGAGGGGATGAGAGTGTTAGAGGAAGTAGTAGGGTAGGGTACATGGTAGGGCACTAGTAGTAGGGTAGGGTACATTGTAGGGCACTAGTATTAGGGTAGAGTATTTGGTAGGGCACTAGTAGTAGCGTAGAGTACATGGTATATGGTACATAGTAGTGGTTTCTTTGCAGCAATTCGACCATGAAGGCCTAATTCACACAGTTGATGTTGAGATGTGTCTGTTACTTGAACTCTGTTAAGCATTTATTTGGGCTACAATCTGAGGCTGGTAACTCTAATGAACTTATCCTCTGCAGCAGAGGTAACTCTGGTAACTCTGGGTCTTCCTTTCCTGTGGCAGGCCTCATGAGAGCCAGTTTCATCATATCCTCTGCAGCAGAGGTAACTCTGGGTCTTCCTTTCCTGTGGCAGTCCTCATGAGAGCCAGTTTCATCATAGTGCTTGTGGTTTTTGCGACTGCACTTGACGAAACTTTCAACGTTCTTGAAATGTTTTAGATTGACTGACCTTCATGTCTTAAAATAATGATGGACTGTCATTTCTCTTTGCTTATTTGAGCTGTTCTTGCCATAATATAGACTTGGTCTTTTACCAAATAGGGCTATCTTCTGTCTACCACCCCTACCATGTCACAACACAAATTATTGGCTCAAACGCATTAAGAAGGAAATAAATTCCACAAATTAACTTTTAACAATGCACACCAGTTAATTGAAATGCATTCCAGGTGACTACCTCATGAAGCTGGTTGAGAAAACGCCAAGAGTGTGCAAAGCTGTCGTCAAGGCAAAGGGTGGCTAATTTGAAGATTCTCAAATATAAAATATATTTTGATTTGTTTAACACTTTTTTGGTTACTACATGAGTCCATATGTGTTATTTCATAGTTTTGATGTCTTCACTATTATTCTACAATGTAGAAAATAGTAGAAAATAAAGAAAACCCTTAAATGAGTAGGTGTGTCCAAACTTTTGACTGGTTCTGAATACCATACCAGTTTCCCGCACATACTACTAATAAAACTTAAAACTTACTAATTTTTTTTGCGCTTCATATCCAAGTCATGTATAAGTAACATCTTCGAGTTACACAGTCAATTTTTTGGGATGATATGAACAGGAATTATGTAAATACTAACATACACTACCACCATTGACTTGCATTGGATTTGTGCCACAAATGCAAAAACAACAAAAAAGTTTCACACAGTGGACACAAAACCAACGCATGGATTACTGATATACATTTACCATAGAGTGCTTACCGGCTTTAAAGATAAACAGCACCATCTAACGGTCACACCCAGGATGTAGGACGGAACAATAAATCTGAACAACTTTATTGACACATTTCTCTGAACAGGGGAAACCAGCACCAAATTCACTGAGAATACATTACGTAGTATGAAGAAACAGTACTCTAAGCAGCAGCTCCATATTACATAGAGAACTGATACTGTATAGTGGTTGTTGGCGTATGATCGGTGTGGGGGGGGTCGTTAGGGTGTGGGGGGGGTCTGTGGGGTGTGGGGGGGGGGTCGTTAGGGTGTGGGGGAGACCTTGGGCAGCTTTTTACCAGTTCTTTCCATTCCTCATGTCCAACTCATTGTTGGAAAAAAAAGTTGGTGCAAATTGGATGTTAGGAACTGTATTAGATTGAACATTATATTCATCCTATAAATTAAAATGAACAATTTGGTGCAATCAATTAGCTTAATTTCTCAGAGATTACATTACATTTCAACAAAATAATGTTGCAGGAATGCTAATCTGATCTGTTTCTAACAATTTAAACGATTTCAGAACAATGTGAGAAAGTGGACGTCAAAATCCAACGTTCTTGTACGTTTTGAGGTGGAATGATCCTCTTATCACCTTCTCCCCCAGAGGAAGATGTCATGTCTCCTCTTCTCCTCTCTCACTCTCCTTCTGCCTCTCTTCCTCTCCTCTCTCACTCTCCTTCTGCCTCTCTTCCTCTCTCACTCTCCTTCTGCCTCTCTTCCTCTCCTCTCTCACTCTCCTTATGCCTCTTTTCCTCTCCTCTCTCACTCTCCTCTCTTCCTCTCCTCTCTCACTCTCCTTCTGCCTCTCTTCCTCTCTCACTCTCCTTCTGCCTCTCTTCTTCTCCTCTCTCACTCTCCTTCTGCCTCTCTTCCTCTCCTCTCTCACTCTCCTTCTGCCTCTCTTCCTCTCCTCTCTCACTCTTCTTCTGCCTCTCTTCTCCTCTCTCACTCTCCTTCTGCCTCTCTTCTTCTCCTCTCTCACTCTCCTTCTGCCTCTCTTCCTCTCTCACCCTCCTTCTGCCTCTCTTCCTCTCTCTCACTCTCCTTCTGCCTCTCTTCCTCTCCTCTCTCACTCTCCTTCTGCCTCTCTTCCTCTCCTCTCTCACTCTCCTTCTGCCTCTCTTCCTCTCCTATCTCACTCTCCTTCTACCTCTCTTCCTCTCCTCTCTCACTCTCCTTCTGCCTCTCTTCTTCTCCTCTCTCACTCTCCTTCTGCCTCTCTTCCTCTCTCACTCTCCTTCTGCCTCTCTTCCTCTCCTCTCTCACTCTCCTTCTGCCTCTCTTCCTCTCCTCTCTCAGCACTCCTCCCTCTCTGTCTCCTTCATTCTCTGGCTCTCACCTCATCTCTCTCTCTGTCTCCTTTCTCCTGCCTCTTTCTCTCTCGTTCTCTTTCTCCTTATTTCTCTGTCGTTCTGACTCTCTTGCTTTCTGCCTCTCATTCTCTCTCTCTCTCACTGTCTCTCTCTTTCTCTCTCACCCTCACTCTCTTTCTCTCCCTCCATCTCCATCTCCATCTCTTTCTCTATTTTCTCACTCCCTTTAGCCCCAACTCTCATCTCTCTCATCCTCTCTCTCTCTCAGCATTCCTCTCTTTTTCTCTCCCTCCCTTTGTCCTATCAGCCTTTTCTCTCTGCCAGTAAATGTCTCCTCCTTCCTCTTCACCCCAACCCATTTTCCTCCCCCCTCTCCACTCCCCCAGAAGTATCTACTCTTCGTCCACAAACACCTCAAAAAAAAAAAAAAAGGAAAAGCAACTGTAGAAGTGAAAGCTAACAGTACTTGAAATAAACCAAATAAACAGACAAACACACGCATATTTATGAAACTACAAACAGTGTGTGTGTGTGTGTGTAATCTAAAGCCACTTCTGCTTTTTTTCTCCCCTCAACCACCAAGAGGAAACAGTTGGACGTCAACACAGAGTACCAGTCAAACAAAATGTTTGAACCGTAGTAATACGATGCTGCTGCTGTGTACTGACTAGGGGTAGTGTGTCCTCAGTCACATTTCTGCATTTCTCTTTTGTTTTGTGTGTGTTGTGTGTTATCGCACAGCATTAGGCTCCTGTCCTATAGGGCTGTTCTGGACTCGGACAAGGCTACTCACTTACTTACAGATGTAGGATCTTCATTTGATCACTCTTTTGTTTTGTGTGTTATCGCACAGCATTAGGCTCCTGTCCTATAGGGCTGTTCTGGACTCGGACAAGGCTACTCACTTACTTACAGATGTAGGATCTTCATTTGATCACTCTTTTGTTTTGTGTGTTGTGTGTTATCGCACAGCATTAGGCTCCTGTCCTATAGGGCTGTTCTGGACTCGGACAAGGCTACTCACTTACTTACAGATGTAGGATCTTCATTTGATCACTCTTTTGTTTTGCTGAGAATGTTTCCTGCACTAGCACAGGGCTGAGTGATTGGTGGGATAGGGTTTGTTTCATTGTACAGGGCTGAGTGATTGGTGGGCTAGGGTTTGTTTCATTGTACAGGGCTGAGTGATTGGTGGGATAGGGTTTGTTTCATTGTACAGGGCTGAGTGATTGGTGGGATGGGGTTTGTTTCATTGTACAGGGCTGAGTGATTGGTGTGATAGGGTTTGGTTTTACGTACAGGGCTGAGTGATTAGTGGGCTAGGGTTTGTTTCATTGTACAGGGCTGAGTGATTAGTGGGCTAGGGTTTGTTTCATTGTACAGGGCTGAGTGATTGGTGGGATAGGGTTTGTCTCATTGTACAGGGCTGAGTGATTGGTGGGATAGGGTTTGTTTCATTGTACAGGGCTGAGTGATTGATGGGCTAGGGTTTGTTTGTTTCATTGTACAGGGCTGAGTGATTGGTTGGATATGGTTTGTTTGTTTCATTGTACAGGGCTGAGTGATTGGTTGGATAGGGTTTGTTTCATTGTACAGGGCTGAGTGATTGGTTGGATAGGGTTTGTTTCATTGTACAGGGCTGAGTGATTGGTTGGATGGGGTTTGTTTCATTGTACAGGGCTGAGTGATTGGTGGGATAGGGTTTGTTTCATTGTACAGGGCTGAGTGATTGGTGTGATAGGGTTTGGTTTTACGTACAGGGCTGAGTGATTAGTGGGCTAGGGTTTGTTTCATTGTACAGGGCTGAGTGATTAGTGGGCTAGGGTTTGTTTCATTGTACAGGGCTGAGTGATTGGTGGGATAGGGTTTGTTTCATTGTACAGGGCTGAGTGATTGGTGGGATAGGGTTTGTTTCATTGTACAGGGCTGAGTGATTGGTGGGATGGGGTTTGTTTCATTGTACAGGGCTGAGTGATTGGGGAGGCAGGTAGCCTAGTGGTTAGAGTGTTGGGCCAGTAACTGAAAGTTTGCTAGATCGAATCCCTGAGCTGACAAGGTAAAAATCTGTTGTTCTGCCCCTGAACAAGGTAGTTTAACCCACTGTTCCCTGGTAGGCTGTCATTATAAATAAGAATTTGTTCTTAACTGACTTGCCTAGTTAAATAAAGGTTACATTTAAATAAAAAAATTGGGTGGGCTAGGGTTTGGTTTTATGTATAGGGCTGAGTGAATGGTAGGTTATAGATGGGTTTTATGTACAGGGCTGAGTGAGTAAGCCTAGTACATTAGTGCATTAGGCCACAGGGCTTTGTGACAACTGAGTGACGTCTCTGGGGATCAGACACACGCACTAAGAAGGCAGCAAGCCACACACACACACACACTGACCGACACACACACACACACACACACACAAACACACTGACCGACACACACACACACACACACACACACACACTGACCGACACACACACACACACACTGACCGACACACACACACACACACACAAACACACTGACCGACACACACACACACACACACACTGACCGACACACACACACACACAAACACACTGACCGACACACACACACACACACACACTGACCGACACACACACACACACACACACACACTGACCGACACACACACACACACACTGACCGACACACACACACACACACACACACACACACACACACACTGACCGACACACACACACACACACACACACTGACCGACACACACACACACTGACCGACACACACACACACACAAACACACTGACCGACACACACACACACACACACACACACTGACCGACACACACACACACACACACACACACTGACCGACACACACACACACACACTGACCGACACACACACACACACACACACACACTGACCGACACACACACACACACACACACACTGACCGACACACACACACACACACACACACTGACCGACACACACACACACACAGACACAAAGCGGCACACGGCACAGGACAAGAGGAAACACTAACACCAAGAGTCTATCTAAAGCACTAAACAGGAAACACTAACACCAGAGTCCATCTAAAGCACGAAACAGGAAACACTAACACCAGAGTCCATCTAAAGCACTAAACAGGAAACACTAACACCAGAGTCCATCTAAAGCACTGAACAGGAAACACTAACATCAGAGTCCATCTAAAGCACTAAACAGGAAACACTAACACCAGAGTCCATCTAAAGCACTAAACAGGAAACACTAACACCAAGAGTCCATCTAAAGCACGAAACAGGAAACACTAACACCAGAGTCCATCTAAAGCACTAAACAGGAAACACTAACATTAAGAGTCCATCTAAAGCACTAAATAGGAAACACTAACACCAAGAGTCCATCTAAAGCACTAAACAGGAAACACTAACATCAGAGTCCATCTAAAGCACTAAACAGGAAACACTAACACCAGAGTCCATCTAAAGCACGAAACAGGAAACACTAACATCAGAGTCCATCTAAAGCACTAAACAGGAAACACTAACATCAGAGTCCATCTAAAGCACGAAACAGGAAACACTAACACCAAGAGTCCATCTAAAGCACTAAACAGGAAACACTAACACCAAGAGTCCATCTAAAGCACTAAACAGGAAACACTAACGTCAGAGTCCATCTAAAGCACTAAACAGGAAACACTAACATCAGAGTCCATCTACACGAAAGCAATTTGGTTCATTTTTTCTTCATTGTTTGTAACTTGTTTTGTACATAATGTTGCTGCTACCGTCTCTTATGACCGAAAATAGCTTCTGGACATCAGAACAGCGATTACTCACCTCAAACTGGACAAAGGTTATTTATTTAACGAGTCCGACACGAAGGATATACTGCTTCCCTGAGACCAGGCCCAAATCCCAGTCTTTCTCGTGAAGAAAAAACAGAGATACAAGGGGCGAAGGTCGGGGTGCCTTGTGAGGATTCGTAGGCGAGTGAGTAAATCACCACTACCATCTGTTCTATTGGCCAATCACTGGAGAATAAACTGGATGATCTGCGGTCGAGACTATCCTGTCAACGGGACATTAAAAACTGTAATATCTTTTGTTTCACAGAGTCGTGGCTGAACGATGACACGGGATACTATAGAGCTGGCTGGGATTCCCGTGCATCGGCAGGACAGAACGTCTGGTCAGACGAGGGGCAGGGGTGTGTGTCTATTTGTCAATAACAGCTGGTGGTGGGGTTTTCTCCTACATGAGCTCTATTACTCTCCCTCTCTCCCCCTCTCTCTTCCCTTCTTCCTCGCTCCCCTCACTATCCCTCTCTCCCTCTCTCTCTCCCTCTCTCCCTTTCTTTTTCTCTCCCCTTCTTCCTCTCTCCCCTCTCTCTCTCTCTGTCTCTCTGTCTCCCCTCTCTCTCCCTCTCTCTCCCACTCTCTCTTCCTCTCTCCCTTTCTTTATCTCTCTCCCCTCGTCTCCCTCTCTCTCTCTTAAAAGGAACACAATTTATAAAACAAATAAAACAGTATGACGCCCATACAAAACCCCATATTGTTCTCTTTCTCACAAACAAAGTGCAGAAAACCCAATTCTACGTAGCCATCACTTCAATTCCAGGTCAGCGGTCAAGAATATCGAGCTCTTTTATGTAACGAGAAAATGGAGAGAGGGAGGGAGGGATGTCGGGAATGAAAGAGACAGAGGAGGAGAGTGGCCTATTTCCCCTGGTTTAACTCAGTCACACTGGCACGGACACACACACACACGGCCAGACACACAAACACACACAAACACACACACACAAACACACACACACACACACACACACACACACACACACACACACACACACACACACACACACACACACACACACACACACACACACACACACACACACACACACACACACACACACACACACACACACACTTTGACACAGTAAGCTAACTACATGTCCTGATCTCTGTCACAACATCAACTGACACACAGAATCCGTCCATATAATTCTCCAACGACATAAAAGCAAACAGATGCAGGCCTATACAACCACTACAGTAGTCTACAGTTCTGTTGTAATCACATGAGAGGCCCGCTCATTTTTGACCCACCACCGGGGGACAGAGCGGGCGGATCACTAAGAGCGACTGACCAGGGCGGTATAATGACGTATAACATCAATGTAACATTTGTCCGTTCTGGGCACCGGTAGAACCAAAGCGAGTTGGTCCATTTATTCCAATTGAGTTCATCGGCCGACATGTTCAGTTGGTCACGTTTTCTTTCACCTTGGGATTCACTTAACAAATTCATGTCGATATAACTGTCCAACAAAGAGCTGGAAATAATGAATGAAAGGTGCATAATTGTGGGTTTTTGTGCACATAACCTGCTAGTTTGTCCACTATCTTTTATAAAGTTGCCATGTTTCTTCATCATTCATTAACATTATTTATTGTACTTTCTATGGAAGAATAAAAAAACATATATAATCGACATGTGATGATATCATGTTTCTCAATTCATATTTTTTTCAATTCATATATACATTTTTTCCATTATCATGCCTTAAATCGAGGCAAAAGTAAATTAAATAAGAACAAAAATAAGGAAAGGATAGAGAGAGCAACTGAAATAAAAGTACTGTGTGTTTACAATATCAGCATCTTACATTTTAACATTTTAACATTTTATCTCTGCCAGTCTTCTCACATATTGGGCCATTTCAAATTCTTCCCATATAACCGAGGCCCTTTGTAGCCTATCAGCTGGGGAGCATTCAAAAATAATTGTCCAATCATCATGTTGTCCTGTTCACTTGTCAGTTGGTTCCGTAAACAAATAGATCATGTCTATAGTCTACTCAAAGCTGTCGTCAAGGCAACGGGTGGCTACTTTGAAGAATCTCAAATATAAAATATATTTTGATTTGTTTTAACACTTTTTGTGGTTACTACATGATTCCATATGTGTTATTTCATAGTTTTGATATCTTCCCTATTATTCTACAATGTAGAAAATAGTAAAAATAAAGAAAAACCCTGGAATGAGTAGGTGTGTCCAAACTTTTGACTGGTTCTGTAAATGTGATATGTCACTTTGTTATTTTTTTTTAAATAAATTTGCTAAAATTCTTGTAACCTGTTTTTGCTTTGTCATCAAGGGGTATCATGTGTAGATTGATGAGGGGATTTAAAAATCCATTTTAGAATAAGGCTGTAGCATAAAATGTGGAAAAAGTCAAGGGGTCTGAATACTTTCCGAATGCTCTGTATGTGTCTCTAATACATTTGTCAGGAGGTTAGGAAGTGCAGCTCAGTTTCCGCATCGTAGCCCGTCTTCTCTTGAGAGTCAGGTCTGCCTACGGCGGCCTTTCTCAATAGCAGGGTTATGCTCACTGAGTTTGAACATAGTCAAAGCTTTCCTTAATTTTGTGTCACAGTGGTTAGGTATCTCTCTCGCTGTCTCTCTGTCTCTCTCTCTGTCTGTCTGTCTGTCTGTCTGTCTGTCTGTCTGTCTGTCTGTCTGTCTCTCTGTCTCTCTGTCTGTCTGTCTGTCTGTCTGTCTGTCTGTCTGTCTCCTATATGTATCATAACGGACGATACAGACAGGTCTCTACTCTTTGTCTTTCCTTTTCAAATCACACCAAAACATCTCTTTAATGTATCTCCATCTAGACTGTCAACTTCCCTCTTTCATACTAGACTGTAATCTCCCCTCTTTCATACTAGACTGTCAACTTCCCTCTTTCATACTGGACTGTCAACTTCCCTCTTTCATACTGGACTGTCAACTTCCCTCTTTCATACTAGACTGTCAACTTCCCTCTTTCATACTAGACTGTCAACTTCCCTCTTTCATACTAGACTGTCAACTTCCCTCTTTCATACTAGACTGTCAACTTCCCTCTTTCATACTAGACTGTCAACTTCCCTCTTTCATACTGGACTGTCAACTTCCCTCTTTCATACTAGACTGTCAACTTCCCTCTTTCATACTGGACTGTAATCTCCCCTCTTTCATACTGGACTGTCAACTTCCCTCTTTCATACTAGACTGTCAACTTCCCTCTTTCATACTGGACTGTCAACTTCCCTCTTTCATACTAGACTGTCAACTTCCCTATTTCATACTAGACTGTCAACTTCCCTCTTTCATACTGGACTGTCAACTTCCCTCTTTCATACAAGACTGTCAACTTCCCTCTTTCATACTGGACTGTCAACTTCCCTCTTTCATACTAGACTGTCAACTTCCCTCTTTCATACTAGACTGTCAACTTCCCTCTTTCATACTGGACTGTCAACTTCCCTCTTTCATACTAGACTGTCAACTTCCCTCTTTCATACTAGACTGTCAACTTCCCTCTTTCATACTGGACTGTCAACTTCCCTCTTTCATACTAGACTGTCAACTTCCCTCTTTCATACTGGACTGTCAACTTCCCTCTTTCATACTGGACTGTCAACTTCCCTCTTTCATACTAGACTGTCAACTTCCCTCTTTCATACTAGACTGTAATCTCCCCTCTTTCATACTAGACTATAATCTCCCCTCTTTCATACTGGACTGTCAACTTCCCTCTTTCATACTGGACTGTCAACTTCCCTCTTTCATACTGGACTGTCAACTTCCCTCTTTCATACTAGACTGTAATCTCCCCTCTTTCATACTAGACTATAATCTCCCCTCTTTCATACTAGACTGTCAACTTCCCTCTTTCATACTGGACTGTAATCTCCCCTCTTTCATACTAGACTGTAATCTCCCCTCTTTCATACTAGACTGTCAACTTCCCTCTTTCATACTAGACTGTAATCTCCCCTCTTTCATACTAGACTGTAATCTCCCCTCTTTCATACTAGACTATAATCTCCCCTCTTTCATACTGGACTGTAATCTCCCCTCTTTCATACTAGACTGTAATCTCCCCTCTTTCATACTAGACTGTCAACTTCCCTCTTTCTCCTCATTCTCCTTCGCACACACACACGCACTCACGCACGCACGCACACACACACACACACGCACACGCACACGCACACGCACACGCACACACACGCACAGTGTTGGCAGTCAGTGGAGACGCTACACTGATCAGAGATAATGGGATGACATGACAGAGATGGCTAAGATGTGACACTAACATTAGGAGAGAGAGAGGGGCAGATGGAGTGATGGTAAAGACAAGGCGAGAGAGAGAGAGAGAGAGAGAGAGAGAGAGAGAGAGAGAGAGAGAGAGAGAGAGAGAGAGAGAGAGAGAGAGAGAGAGAGAGAGAGAGAGAGAGAGAGAGAGAGCTGTAGGTAGCTTTGCGGTTAAGAGGCCTGTAAGTCACTCGGGATGACTAAAAAAAGCTCCTGTGATGTGAAACACAAATCATCACTCTACACACCAGAGGAAAACAAAAAAAGAGAGTGAATGAACGAGGACACACTCTCTTTCATGCTCCAGATACCCCTCATCCCTTCATATCTACTTCCCCCATCTTCCACATCCTTACTGGGGGGACTGATGGTGAAGATGGGGTCCTGTCTGCTCTATTGACTCATTCATCCTTCACCCCCCCTTTCTCTTCTCTCTCTCTCTGTCTCTCTCTCCCTCTCTCTCTCCTCTCTCCCCTCTCTCCCTCTTTCTCTATTTCTCTCTCTCTCTCCCTCCTCTCTCTCTCTCTCTCTCCTCTCTCTCTCTCTCTCTCTCTCCCTCCTCTCTCTCTCTCTCCCTCCTCTCTCCCTCTCTCCCTCTCTCTCTCCCTCTCTCTCTCACTCTCTCTCTCCCCCTCTCTCTCGTTCTCTCTCTCTCTCCTCTCCCTCTCTCCCTCTCTCTCTCTCCCCCTCTCTCTCTGTCTCTCTCTCTCTCTGTCTCTCTCTCTGTCTCTCTCTCTCCTCTCTATGTCTCTCTCTCCCTCTCTCTCTCCTCTCTCCCTCTCTCTCTCTCTCTCTCGCTCCCTCTCTCCTTCTCTCTTTCTCTTTCTCTCTCTCTCTCTCCCTCTCTCAAATCAAATCAATATATCTTTACGCTGCCAAAGCAAGTGATATAGATAATAAACAAAAGTGAGAAAAAAATGAACAGTAAACATTACTCACAAAAGTTCTCAAGGAATAAAAATAAAGACATTTGAAATGTCAAATTATGTCTACATGTTCACACAGTGTTGTAACAATGTGCAATTAGTTAAAGTACACCTCTCTCTCTCTCTCCCTCCCTTTCCCTCTACATCTCTCTATTACTCTGTCCTCTCCCCCTCTCTCTCTCCCTCTCTCTCTGTCTTACTTTGTCCCCCTCTCCCTCTCTCTCTCTCTCTCTCATTATCTCCCTATCTTTCTCTCCCTATCTCCCATTCCTTCTAACACTCACCTTATATTTTTCTCCGCACGCTGTTCGTCTTCACCAAATAGCCACCAACTCCCCTTAATCCCTAATACAGTGAACCTCAGAAGTCCCGGGGTGTTTGTGTGCGAGTGAGTGCGTGAGTACCGCTGCCACCCAGCTTAACCAGATGAGTTACATTGCTGAGAGAGAAAGAATGCCTACGTACAAACACACATGCAACACCCTACACCGTGGTATGTTCTGTCAGAGAGAACATCACGAAGATACCAACACCTGCCACCAGTTCACTGGGTGAGAGACTGAGAGAGAGAGAGATTTCAGGGTCAGAGGTCGAGGTCAGAGGTCGACTTCAGAGGTGAAAGGGTGAGAAGTACACAAAGAACAACGTGCTCCAGTTTCTCCGTAGGAATGGTAACTATCTACATTGACAGAACACATGCTAGGCGTGATGAGTGAAATGTATGTCCAATGTAAAGCTATTTAAATCCAATCCATGGAGACTCCGTGTGACTTTTAAAAAATCGTAATGGACTTGAGTTGATGCATCTGAACATGAGGAGCTCACTCCCTAAACTGGATTACCTCAAGATCTGGGCTATGAATCTGGACATTCTGGTATTGACTGAATCTTGGATCTTTGGGGACATTCTGGACTCTGATATTAATATTGAGGGTTATCATGTGTTCAGAGCTGACAGACAGGGTAGAGGTGGTGGAAAGGCCATTTTAAATTATCTTTAAAAAAAGGAATTTCTGTCTCTTTACTGAAATCCATTTCCCTTGCCCAATTTTTGTTGTTGTTGTAGCTACTATCTTTAAGCCTTTGTCTGGGGAAATACGTATCCATAACTGTTATAGGTGTCTATCGTTCTCCCCTCGGCTAACCTTTGTGCACTTGATGAGTTAACTAGTCTGTTGTCTTCTTTTTTATTAAATCAGAAGTTATTATCCTGGGTGACCTCAATTATGATTGGGAAATTCAGGCTTCAGACATTCTAAAAGCCATGTGTAAACCCAGCTGGTGACTAAGCCTAAACGGCCCCAAACCCTACAGATCATTCAAAGTTAACGCCGATTGATCTTATTTTAATGAATACACCTGATAAATATGTTTCTACTGTTTTTTTCTCAACTAATATATTAGTGACCATTGTCCAGATGTTTTGTGTTTAGAGATGTGAAAAAATTTAAATAAATGTAAGCCTTGTGACATCACAAAGAGGACCTTTCAAAAACTTAAATGAACAGGCCGATTTTTTTTTTTTTACACAAACTTTAGTTTAGGGACCTTGATTGTATCTCAGCTAATCCCTGAACCTGGTTCAGCTTTCAGATCAGCGGAAGCTGGTGGGAGGAGCTATATGGGGGATGGGCTCATTGGAAAGGCTGGAATGGAATGAATGGAATGGATGGAATGGCTGGAATGGAATGAATGGAATGGCTGGAATGGAATGAATGGAATGGCTGGAATGGCTGGAATCCATGATTGATCCATTTAATCACCATCTCTTTGAAAGAACTTATAAGTCTATTTACAATGATATTGGGTTGGATGCTGGTAGGGGGAAACTTGCTAAATGATCAGAGAAATTATAGTCAAAGCTTTTCTTTTAGGCTATTTACAGAAAAGAATAAGTCCTTGATGCTTTGTTAGCAAATAGACATGAATAACTCCACAGGGGGCCGACCAATTGGATCCCAGATCTGCTTAAGTGTGCAGCGCCTATCATTGTTGACTCAATAACCACCATTTTGTATTTAATATTGTTATCAGGAAATATTCCAAAAAGTATGGAAATCCTCTGTTGTGCTGCTGCTCCATAAGGACGGGGACAGTAGAGATTATAATCACTACCGCCCCGTTTTCAAGACTTCCTGGTCGAGCTAAGATTATACAATCCTTGTATTCTAGAGACATGTATTTTCTATGTAAACCAATCAGGGTTTAGGCCTGGGCATCCAATCAGGGTTTAGGCCTGGACATCCAATCAGGGTTTAGGCCTGGACACCAATCAGGGTTTAGGCCTGGACATCCAATCAGGGTTTAGGCCTGGGCATCCAATCAGGGTTTAGGCCTGGACATCCAATCAGGGTTTAGGCCTGGGCACCAATCAGGTTTTAGGCCTGGGCATCCAATCAGGGTTTAGGCCTGGACACCAATCAGGGTTTAGGGCTGGACATCCAATCAGGGTTTAGGCCTGGACATCCAATCAGGGTTTAGGCCTGGGCACCAATCAGGGTTTAGGCCTGGACATCCAATCAGGGTTTAGGCCTGGACATCCAATCAGGGTTTAGGCCTGGACATCCAATCAGGGTTTAGGCCTGGGCATCCAATCAGGGTTTAGGCCTGGACATCCAATCAGGGTTTAGGCCTGGACATCCAATCAGGGTTTAGGCCTGGACATCCAATCAGGGTTTAGGCCTGGGCATCCAATCAGGGTGTAGTCCTGGACATCCAATCAGGGTTTAGGCCTGGACATCCAATCAGGGTTTAGGCCTGGACACCAATCAGGGTTTAGTCCTGGGCACCAATCAGGGTGTAGTCCTGGACATCCAATCAGGGTTTAGGCCTGGACATCCAATCAGGGTTTAGGCCTGGGCATCCAATCAGGGTTTAGGCCTGGACATCCAATCAGGGTTTAGGCCTGGGCACCAATCAGGGTTTAGGCCTGGGCATCCAATCAGAGTTTAGGCCTGGACATCCAATCAGGGTTTAGGCCTGAACATCCAATCAGGGTTTAGGCCTGGGCATCCAATCAGGGTTTAGGCCTGGACACCAATCAGGGTTTAGGCCTGGACATCCAATCAGGGTTTAGGCCTGGGCATCCAATCAGGGTTTAGGCCTGGACATCCAATCAGGGTTTAGGCCTGGGCATCCAATCAGGGTTTAGGCCTGGGCACCAATCAGGGTTTAGGCCTGGGCATCCAATCAGGGTTTAGGCCTGGGCACCAATCAGGGTTTAGGCCTGGGCATCCAATCAGGGTTTAGGCCTGGACATCCAATCAGGGTTTAGGCCTGGACACCAATCAGGGTTTAGGCCTGGGCACCAATCAGGGTTTAGGCCTGGACATCCAATCAGGGTTTAGGCCTGGACACCAATCAGGGTTTAGGCCTGGGCACCAATCAGGGTTTAGGCCTGGGCACCAATCAGGGTTTAGGCCTGGGCACCAATCAGGGTTTAGTTCTGGGCATAGCAGTATTACAGCGACCGCTTTAGTTGTTAATGATGTTGTCCATGTTTTAGACACTAAAATTAAATGTGCTGCTTTGTTTTTGCGGACCTGGTCGAAAGCTTTTGATAATGTTGATCATGCTGTTTTATTGAATACGTTGACAGGTCTGAGCTCTGAGGCCTGTTCATTGGTATCAGGAAATATTCAGAAAGTATGGAAATTCAGCTCGTGTGCCTCCACGCCACACACTGACGCCTGTTCATCATGATGGACTGGTGATTAATACGGGCAAAACCACATGCATGTTGTCTTTAAGTTCTGGTAAGATCGTCTCAGACGGATTACATCTTTACTCATCAGATGGTTCTAGAATCAAACGAGTCCCTGGATACAAATACTTTGGTACTTGGATTGACAATGATTTATTGTTTAAAAGAACATATGACTGAGCTTGCTAAGAAACTAAGATTTAAAGTGGGCTTTTTTTTTTACAGAAACAACAGATCTTGTCTCTCTCTAGTCAACAGGAAACAGATCTTGTCTCTCTAGTGAAAAGATCTTGTCTCTCTCTAGTCAACAGGAAACAGATCTTGTCTCTCTAGTCAACAGATCTTGTCTCTCTCTAGTCAACAGGAAACATATCTTGTCTCTCTCTAGTCAACAGGAAACAGATCTTGTCTCTCTCTAGTCAACAGGAAACAGATCTTGTCTCTCTCTAGTCAACAGGAAACAGATTTTTCTCTGTCTAGTCAACATTAAGCAGATTGAGCAGTCAACCTTTCTACCTGTTGTTATGGTGATACTGTTTATCAACCTTTCTACATGTTGTTATGGCGATACTCTTTATCAATCTTTCTACCTGTTGTTATGGCGATACTATATCTCAAAGTGCAGCTGACTCTTAAACCCCTGGATGCCGTTTTTTTATAGCTTCCTTTGTTTTATCACAGGAGACAGTTTAATTACTCATCACTGTATTCTTTACCAAAAGGTAGGCTGGACCTCTTTGAAGTCATGTAGATCACATCGTTAAAGCTCTTTTTTGTTTACAAAAACCTGCTCCACAAACTTCCGACTTACCGTTAAGATTTAAAATAACAAGTTGTCAAACCCGTTCACAGGGTTGGTTACCTCTGGAGCCTCCGTTGGTTTCCAGAGAGCTAGGTAAATCAGCACTTCATTTCCTTGCACCATAATGATCCACCTAACACTTTCAAATTGGAGCAATTGGTGCGTCTAGGGCAGCGCTTCCCAAACTAGGTCCCGGGGACCCAAAGGCGTACACATTTTAGTTTTTTGCCCTAGCATTATACAGCTGATTCAAATAATCAAAGCTTAATGATGAGTTGATTATTTGAATCAGCTGTGTAGTACTAAAGACAAAAAAAAACAAAGTGTGCCCTCCTTAAGGTCCCCGGGACTGAGTTTGGGAAACGCTGCTTGTAACTGACAGTTAGACTTACAGGTCGTTGTTTTGTGTTTGAATTGTTTACGTGTTCGCTGTGTGGGGGAAATGACAGGCGGAACTACGTAGCTAATAACTGTTGTAACGGGGATCCTTATTGTAGCGACACACTTTTAGAGGGAAGGCAATCCCGCGCTGTGTTAGCTAAGTTTTCATGTCATCGGATGTAGTTGGTAAATCTTGAAGCGTGTATGTTAGGATGGTAACGTTATAATAATTAAGAATGAAGTGTGAATTCATGCCAGGAATAATAAGTGTGAAGTTTGATTTCCTCCCTTCTGCAATAAGCAGCCAATGAGGTATTTTTCCTTTATTCGTGTGTTTAATCTGATACTGTTATAGCTCCAGCTAAACTGTTTATGTATGTAAGCACTTCAGAGTTATACCAAGCTAATAAGTCACTCGTAAGATAAGGTTGTAAGAGTGTGCTTAACTGTATTTTCATTTACTTTATAGTTTTCACGGATGGTGATAACTCGGACTAAATCTACAGAATAAAGCCGCCAGTTAAAATCAAGGAACGTTTGTGCTCGTGGTTACTGGAGGGAGCTATGCTGCTGTAGGCTACAAGTATTTACCACATCGGTCACGAGCTTCATCAATAAGTAAATAGATGATGTCATCCCCACAGTGACTATACGAACGTATCCAAACCAAAAACCCTGGATACCAGGCAATATCCACGCTGGGCTAAAGGCTTGAGCTACCATTTACAAGGAACGGGACACGGACATGAACTCATACAAGAAAGCCCGCTACGACCTCTGAAGAGACATCAAAAGGACAATATAGGAGAAATCCTATTACATCAGCTCTGACGCTCGTCCCGTGATTGCAGGGCTTGCAGACGATAACGAATTACAAAAAGGAAACCCAGCCGTGAAATGCCCAGTGATGCAGAATTCTCAAATTAACTAAATGCATTTTACGCTCGCGTGTGGAGGAAAACAACACCTTGTCCTGCATAAAAGCCTATGTTGTTCCAGATGACTGTGTGATCTCGCTCCCCATGGCTGATCTGAGTAAACACTCGCAAGGCCGCTGGGCCAGACGGAATACCAGGGCATGTTCTCAGAGCATTCGCAGACCATTTTGGCATGTGTCTTCACTGACATTTTCAATCTCTCCTTGTCCCAGTCTGTAATCCCAACATGTTTCAAACTGACCACCATTGTCCCCGTTCCCAAGAAATCCAAGGTAACCTGCCTAAATGACTATCACCTTGTAGCAATCACATCTGTAATTATGAAATGCCTTCAAAGGCTTCTCATGACACACATCAGCACCATCAACCCAGACACCCTGAATCCACTCCAATTCACATACCACCCCAACAGATCCACAGATGACGGAATCTCAATTGTACTTCACACCGCACTCTCCCACCTGGACAAGAGGAGAAATAAATATGTGAGAATGCTGTTCATAGAACTGTAGCTCAATATTCAACACCATAGTGCCCTCCAAGCTCATCGCTCGAGACCCTAGGACTGAACAACAAAACAAAATAGGGCACAACAAAACATTTTCCCCCTCAGGAGACTGAAAAGATTTGGCATGGGTCCTCAGATCCTCAAAAGGTTCTACAGCTGCACCATCGAGAGCATCCTGACCGGCTGCATCATCACTTGGTATGGCAACTACTCAGCCTACAACCGTAAGGCACTACAGAGGGTCGTGCGAACAGCCCAGTACATCACTGGGGCCAAGCTTCCTGCCCTCCAGGACCTATATAATAAGCGGTGTCAGAGGAAAGCCCATAAAATTGTCAGACTCCAGTCAACCGAGTTATAGACTGTTTTCTCTGCTACCGCACGGCAAGCGGTACCCGGAGTGCCAAGTCTAGGACCAAAAGGCTCCTCAACAGCTTCTACCCCCAAGCCATAAGACTGCTGAACAATTCATCAAATCAACACCGGACAATTTACATTGACATTGACCCCCCCTCCCTTTTGTACACTGCTGCAAATTGCTGTTTATTATCAACATCAGCAAGACCAAGGAGCTGGTCGTGGACTACAGGAGAAAGAGGGAAGAGCACGACCCTATCCACATCGACGGGACTGTTGTAGCGAGAGCTTCAACTTCCTTGGCGTCCACATAACTAAGGACATAACATGGTCTTCTTCCCCCGCAGGAGTCTGAAAATATTTGGCATGGGCCCTCGGATCCTCAAAATGTTCTATAGCTGCACCACTGAGAACATCTTGACTGGCTGCATCATAACTTGTATCTATCCTGAATCCTATTGAGGAAAGTTTCTAGAAGAGTCTTAGGAACCTTCTACAACAGTGTGATTGGGGAGCATTCTAGAACACTGAGTAACATTCTAGAACACTGAGTAACATTCTAGAACACTGAGTAGCATTCTAGAACACTGAGTAACATTCTAGAACAGTCAGATGGTTATACTTTTACACTCATAATTTCCTGCTGCTACTCTGTTCTTTATTTTATTCTTACTATTATCTATCCTGATGCCTAGTCACTTTACCCTGCCTTCATGGACATATCTACCTCAAATACCTTATTATTATCTATCCTGATGTCTAGTCACTTTACCCTGCCTTCATGGACATATCTACCTCAAATACCTCATATACACATTGATCTGGTACTTCCTGTATATAGCTCCACATTGATCTGGTACTGGTACTCCCTGTATATAGCTCCACATTGATCTGGTACTGGTACTTCCTGTATATAGCTCCACATTGATCTGGTACTGGTACTCCCTGTGTACAGCTCCACATTGATCTGGTACTTCCTGTATATAGCTCCACATTGATCTGGTACTGGTACTTCCTGTATATAGCTCCACATTGATCTGGTACTGGTACTCCCTGCATATAGCTCCACATTGATCTGGTACTGGTACTCCCTGTATATAACTCCACATTGATCTGGTACTTCCTGTATATAGCTGCACATTGATCTGGTACTTCCTGTAAAAAGCTGCACATTGATCTGGTACTTCCTGTATATAGCTGCACATTGATCTGGTACTTCCTGTATATAGCTCCACATTGAGCTGGTACTTCCTGTATACAGCTCCACATTGATCTGGTACTTCCTGTATATAGCTCCACATTGATCTGGTACTGGTACTCCCTGTATATAGCTCCACATTGATCTGGTATTCCCTGTATATAGCTCCACATTGATCTGGTACTTCCTGTATATAGCTCCACATTGAGCTGGTACTTCCTGTATACAGCTCCACATTGATCTGGTACTTCCTGTATACAGCTCCACATTGATCTGGTACTTCCTGTATATAGCTCCACATTGATCTGGTACTTCCTGTATATAGCTCCCAGATTAGACTAGGTTTGGTTTACAGGAGTATTTATGGTCCTGCGCCCAGATATCTAAGTGATTCCTCGTGTTAGGGATGCACACAATCACAGCCCCAGATCAGGTGTTGCTGATGTGTGCTTATACAGGTTCAGGAGTAATGCTGGGAAAGGTACTGTCTTGTATACTGGAGCATCAGAATGGAATGAGTTGCCTCTGCCTATAAAAACAACGTCCTCTCTGGACAGCTTTAAAAATAAAGTACAAATATGTTTGATGTCTTCTGTGCCCATATGAATAACCCCTATGATGTAACTGGAATGATGAGATAGATGTTCTTCTTCTATGTTTTTGTTTTATTATTTCACTGCCGTACTGTTTTCGATCTTGTCTAGCCATCTTGTCTCAAGAGGACCACAATGGAAATAAGTCCCAGACTTTATTGTGTGTTATCCTCCATGATTTTATTCATGTGCATGTATGGCTTTTAAGTTATATGTGTGCTTGTTTTTCAAAATGGTCGAACTAATAAACTAAACTGAACTAAAACACATTGATCTCGTACATCCTGTATATAGCTCCACATTGATCTGGTACTGGTACTCCCTGTATATAGCTCCACATTGATCTGGTACTGGTACTTCCTGTATATAGCTCCACATTGATCTGGTACTTCCTGTATATAGCCCCACATTGATCTGGTACTGGTACTTCCTGTATATAGCTCCACATTGATCTGGTACTTCCTGTATATAGCTCCACATTGATCTGGTACTCCCTGTATATAGCTCCACATTGATCTGGTACTCCCTGTATATAGCTCCACATTGATCTGGTACTGGTACTTCCTGTATATAACTCCACATTGATCTGGTACTTCCTGTATATAGCTCCACATTGATCTGGTACTTCCTGTATATAGCTCCACATTGATCTGGTACTTCCTGTATATAGCTCCACATTGATCTGGTACTCCCTGTATATAGCTCCACATTGATCTGGTACTCCCTGTATATAGCTCCACATTGATCTGGTACTGGTACTTCCTGTATATAACTCCACATTGATCTGGTACTTCCTGTATATAGCTCCACATTGATCTGGTACTTCCTGTATATAGCTCCACATTGATCTGGTACTTCCTGTATATAGCTCCATATTGATCTGGTACTTCCTGTATATAGCTCCACATTGATCTGGTACTCCCTGTATATAGCTCCACATTTATCTGGTACTTCCTGTATATAGCTCCACATTGATCTGGTACTTCCTGTATATAGCTCCACATTGATCTATTACTGGTACTCTCTGTATATAGCTCCACATTGATCTGGTACTGGTACTTCCTGTATATAGCTCCACATTGATCTGGTACTGGTACTTCCTGTATATAGCTCCACATTGATCTGGTACTCCCTGTATATAGCTCCACATTGATCTGGTACTGGTACTTCCTGTATATAACTCCACATTGATCTGGTACTTCCTGTAAATAGCTCCACATTGATCTGTTACTTATTGTATTTAGCTCCACATTTATCTGGTACTGGTACTCCATGTATATAGCTCCACATTGATCTGGTACTTCCTGTATATAGCTCTTCATTGACCTGGTACTGGTACTTCCTGTATATAGCTCCACATTGATCTGGTACTTCCTGTATACAGCTCCACATTGATCTGGTACTCCCTGTATATAGCTCCACATTGATCTGGTACTTCCTGTATATAGCTCCACATTGATCTGGTACTTCCTGTATATAGCTCCACCTTGATCTGGTACTTCCTGTATATAGCTCCACATTGATCTGGTACTTCCTGTATTCAGCTCCACATTGATCTGGTACTCCCTGTATATAGCTCCACATTGATCTGGTACTTCCTGTATATAGCTCCACATTGATCTGGTACTTCCTGTATATAGCTCCACATTGATCTGGTACTTCCTGTATATAGCTCCACCTTGATCTGGTACTTCCTGTATATAGCTCCACATTGATCTGGTACTTCCTGTATATAGCTCCACATTGATCTGGTACTTCCTGTATATAGCTCCACATTGATCTGGTACTTCCTGTATATAGCGCCACATTGATCTGGTACTTCCTGTATGTCGCTCCATTCTTTTGTATTTTATTCCTCTTGTGTTACTATTTGATTTATATTAACATGTTTTAACTCTGCATCGTTGGGAAGGGCTCGTAGGAAAGCATTTCACAGTAAAGTGTACACCCGCTGTATTCAGATCTACCATCCCACACGATGAAATACATGTGGAAGAATAGCAAACCGTTTTTTTTGTTGCCTTATTCTCGCTCAGCTGGGATGTCCCGTACTTTAATATGCAGCCATGAAATTACACATTCATTATAAATCAAACAGAAGAACAGGAACAAAACGACAAACATTCATTTTTCGCCATTTTTGAGCTATTGATTTTTCTCTTCTCTCCCACAGCCCACCTTTTTATAACCCCCCCCCTTTGGCTTCAGAATAGACCCCCCCCCCCCCACACACACACACACACACACACACACACACACACACACACACACACACACACACACACACACACACACACACACACACACACACACACACACACAGTCATATGTAAACATTTAAACAGCTTGATTGGGGGTTGAAACTGACTCCATAAAGCCCCACATTTACTTAACAACTAGATGGGTAGAGAGGTATAGAAAGACAGAGAGACAGTAGGGGGAGAGAGAAAGACAAAGGAAGAGAGGAGACAGAGAGAGAGAGATGTGAGAGAGAGAGAGAG
>NC_074674.1:39749241-39796741 GCF_029448725.1 Salvelinus fontinalis | reverse complement strand
ACACTACTCACTCTGTTTACTACACTACTCACTCTGTTTACTACACTACTCACTCTGTTTACTACACTACTCACTCTGTTTACTACACTACTCACTCTGTTTACTACACTACTCACTCTGTTTAGCACATGACCTCATGTGTGAATCCTTAAAGAGATGGGTGGGGCTAAGGCTTAAGAGGGTGTGAACGATACTGAACGGGTGTAGACAAAGAAGAGCTCTCCCGTAGGTGTACCAAAACATTCAAAGGCGATTTTCTCAAAAGTGGGGTTACAAGTTTATCAACTTGACTTTTGCATTGTTCCTCAACTGCAGTGTATGATGTACTATTTTGTAGCTTTGACTGTACTTTTATCCAATGTTAAAAATAGCATTTGAAATGTTGCTACATAAGAACCAAATCGAGACGGGCAGTCACATACAGTACCGGTCAATGGTTGGACACACCTACTCATTCCAGGGTTCTTCTTTTTTTTGTACTATTTTCTACATTGTGCAAGAATGTGCAAAACTGTCATCAAGGCAACGGGTGGCTACTTTGAAGAATCTAAAACCTAAAATATATTTTGATTTGTTTAACACTTTTTTTGGGGTTACTACATGATTCCATATGTGTTATTTCATAGTGTTGATGTCTTCACTAGTATTCTCCAACGTAGAAAATAATAAAACATTTAAGAAAAACCCTTGAATGAGTAGGTGTGTCCAAACTTTTGACTGGTACTGTAAGTTTACAATGGCAAAGCAAGTGAAATAAACAAAAATGAACACTAAAAAATTACACTCATAAGAGTTTCAAAAAGAAAAGAGAGACATTTCAAATGTTATATTATTTTATAGTGTTATAACAATGTGCGAATAGTTGAAGGGAAAATAAATAAACAGAAAAATATAGCTGGTATTTTGTTTGTGCTCCATTGGTTGCTCTTTGGCAACAGGTTAAAAAATATTATTCTGTAATGTCACACTATGTTATTTCACCTAATAGATAAGGGAGTTTATCAAAATGTTATTTGCTTTGAATTCAATGTGGGTCTGTGTAATCTGAGGGAAATATGTGTCTCTAAAATGGTAATTTTGGTTAGGATGTGCAGCTGTTGTTGGAAGTCCAACTAGGCCTCACAGTCTCACTGCAGAATTAGACGTTTATCCAAGTTCCTCCAAAATGTCAAATTCCAAAGTTGCTCGAAAGGTGAAATTTAAAAGGGTTAAGGTTTTGGATAGGGTTAAAACGTAACATGTAGGCTCTCATTCCGAACCCACAGGACAGTAGATCTCCAGGAAGAGGGTTGGACTGATAACCTACAGAACAGTAGATCTCCAGGAAGAGGGTTGGACTGATAACCTACAGAACAGTAGATCTCCAGGAAGAGGATTGGACTGATAACCTACAGGACAGTAGATCTCCAGGAAGAGGGTTGGACTGATAACCTACAGGACAGTAGATCTCCAGGAAGAGGATTGGGCTGATAACCTACAGGACAGTAGATCTCCAGGAAGAGGGTTGGGCTGTAAACCTACAGGACAGTAGAACTACAGGAAGAGGGTTGGACTGTAAACCTACAGGACAGTAGATCTCCAGGAAGAGGATTGGACTGTAAACCTACAGGACAGTAGATCTCCAGGAAGAGGATTGGGCTGTAAACCTACAGGACAGTAGATCTCCAGGAAGAGGATTGGGCTGAGAACCTACAGGACAGTAGATCTCCAGGAAGAGGATTGGACTGTAAACCTACAGGACAGTAGATCTCCAGGAAGAGGATTGGACTGTAAACCTACAGGACGGTAGATCTCCAGGAAGAGGATTGGGCTGTAAACCTACAGGACAGTAGATCTCCAGGAAGAGGATTGGGCTGTAAACCTACAGGACAGTAGATCTCCAGGGAGAGGATTGGGCTGTAAACCTACAGGACGGTAGATCTCCAGGAAGAGGATTGGGCTGTAAACCTACAGGACAGTAGATCTCCAGGAAGAGGATTGGACTGTAAACCTACAGGACAGTAGATCTCCAGGAAGAGGAATGGACTGTAAACCCACAGGACAGTAGATCTCCAGGAAGAGGATTGGACTGAAAACCTACAGGACAGTAGATCTCCAGGAAGAGGAATGGACTGTAAACCCACAGGACAGTAGATCTCCAGGAAGAGGATTGGACTGTAAACCTACAGGACAGTAGATCTCCAGGAAGAGGAATGGACTGTAAACCCACAGGACAGTAGATCTCCAGGAAGAGGATTGGACTGAAAACCTACAGGACAGTAGATCTCCAGGAAGAGGATTGGACTGTCCAGGATTAGATGGAGTTTAGTCCCACAGTATGATTTATAAAACAATTTAGATGTATCCTCCTAACTTTGAAGGGGTAAAGCGGCGTGGCACTAGAGCCTAGAGAAAATGAGTCAAGACGATACTGTTGGCCAATCAGGGCTGTGTATGTAAATATATAAACATTAGTATCAACACACACAATCAGACGGAGCATTTGGAAAGGAGGCTCAAGGAGAATGCATGATACAACATATATTTTGAGATATTTTCATGAAATTATAACTGTGATTTATTAGACAAGATGATGATTTACAAATTAAAATTAAAATACTGCATTGGGGGGGGGGTTTAAAATTGATGTTTGGAGAAACGGAACGATACTGAGAAGGAGGAGACTGTCAACAACAAAAAAACTTTGAAATTTCAAGATTTCGTCATTTGACTTCTTTTTTTTTGACAAAAAATTGCTAAAATTCTGCAGTGAGAAGCTCCATATATATATAAACACACACATACAACCCCCCACATCCCATCTTCAAGCTTTCTCCAGCAGAAAAGCCTCTCTACAGCCCTGGGTTAGTGAACTAACACTGCTACACACACACACACACACACACACACACACACACACACACACACACACACACATGCTGAGAATGCATATACTGTATATACACACACATACACACACAGAAGCCGTGGGTAAGATATCTCCTTCTCTCCCACTGTGGATGAGTCGAGCAAATCATTCACAAGATCCCACACACACACGCACGCACGCACGCACGCACGCACACACACACACACACACACACACCTATTTTCCTTTCATGGTTCACTTCCTCAAAACACAATCTCCTACTTCCTGATTGCACTACTGAACTGTAGGAACACACACACACACACACACACACAGAGAGGGCATATTGGGAGCACACACACACACACAGAGGGCAGAGTGGGAACACACACACACACAGAGGGGGCAGAGTGGGAACACACACACACACACACACACACACACACACACACACAGAGGGGGCAGAGTGGGAACACACACACACAGAGGGCAGAGTAGGAACACACACACACACACACACAGAGGGCAGAGTAGGAACACACACACACACAGAGAGGGGGCAGAGTGGGAACACACACACACACACACACACAGAGGGGGCAGAGTGGGAACACACACACACACACACAGAGGGGGCAGAGTGGGAACACACACACACACACACACACACACACACACACACACACACACACACACACACACACACACACACACAGAGGGCAGAGTGGGAACACACAAACACACACAGAGGGGGCAGAGTGGGAACACACACACACACACACACAGAGTGCAGAGTGGGAACACACACACACACACACACACAGAGAGAGGGGGCAGAGTGGGAACACACACACACACACACAGAGAGGGCAGATTGGGAACACACACACACACACAGAGTGCAGAGTGGGAACACACACACACACACAAAGGGGGCAGAGTGGGAACACACACACACACACACACAAAGGGCAGAGTGGGAACACACACACACACACACACAGAGAGAGAGGGGGCAGAGTGGGAACACACACACACTGCTTTCTCACTATCTTTTATCAGCGATACGACTGAGTACTTGGCTGGTAGATGAATGTGTGTATCTCGCTGGTGTTGCAGCGTGACACTGAAGTAAACACACACACAGTTAATAAGGTGTGAGATGAGGCTGACTGTTGATCTGTTCAAGCTGTGGCAAAGAGAGAAAGGAGAGAAAACAATGAGAGAGACAGAGAGAGAGACAGAGAGAGAGACAGAGAGAGAGACAGAGAGAGAGACAGAGAGAGAGACAGAGAGAGACAGAGAAAGAGACAGATAGACAGAGAGACAGAGAGAGAGAGACAGAGAGAGAGAGAGACGTGTTTAAGACATGTAGAGTGAAATAGAGAGTAACCGTGAGGAATCCTGACCCTTAAGCGGTTGTCTGGATGCCTGAGGATGACCCCTAACCCTAAATGACCCTAGATGACCCCAACACTAGATGACCCTAGATGACCCCCTAACCTCATACCTGAGACCTACAGCACCGGGTCAACGGAGCGGTGTGTACTTGTGTCATACCCCTTTCGTAGAGAGGATTTCCCTGTACAGTGTGAGTAACAAAGGGAGAGAGGGAAAGCCATACACACACACACACACACACACATGCATTGTAACTCGTGGCAAACAGAGCTCGATGACACAGTAAACTTCCTACTTTGATATTCTAATCAGAAGTCAAGGACTAAAAGCCTCGGTTCTGTCACTGCATTAATCATTGATACTCGCTTTTCATCTCGGCTGGGGAGCTACTGAGCACAGGAACGACCTGTGTGTGTGTGTGTGTGTGTGTGTGTGTGTGTGTGTGTGTGTGTGTGTGTGTGTGTGTGTGTGTGTGTGTGTGTGTGTGTGTGTGTGTGTGTGTGTGTGTGTGTGTGTGTGTGTGTGTGTGTGTGTGTGAGAGCTCAACAGTCGAGGAGCAATATACCAACAGATGAGAGAAATCACACTCACACACAAAGACACAATGTGTGAGAAAGCACACTGTAACACTAATATATATATACACACACACACACACACACACACACTCGCATTGAGTGAAAGAAAGCTTGCACACCAAAAATAAATCCCAGGACACGTGACTCTCTCTCGCTCTCTCTTTATCACAGTCTTAGTCCATCTAACTCATCCTCTCTCTCTCTCTGTCTCTCTCTCTCTCTGTCTCTCTCTCTCTCTCTCTCTCTCTCTCTGTGTGTGTGTCTCACACACACACACACACACACACACACACACACACACACACACACACACACACACACACACACACACACACACACACACACACACACACACACACACACACACACACACACACACACACAGAACCCTACAAAACAGCCCAAAAAATAAGAGTACCTTGTTCTTACCTGTGTCCTGAGTCCCAGAGTCCCACACTGTATTTAACAGTTAAAATCCTTTTGGTTTAAATCACACAGTACTCTTGTTTGTATATGAACCCATTTGTATCAGAAGCGACAGAGACGAAAGCTACGGAACACTCTGGCTGTTCGTAGTGCTGCGTGTTAACCCCCCACACACACACACACACACGTTGCCTCTTGCATGCCTCGACGAAACTGAAGACTGAAAAGAGGGTGTGTGTGCTCTCTGTGTAAGCCTGCCCCCTTTTCTCTCTCTACCCTCCTCCTCCTCTCTCTCTCTCTCTCTCTCTCTCTTTCCCCTCCTCCTCCTCTCTTTCACTCTCTCTCTCTCTCTCACTCTACCCTCCTCATTCTCTCTCTCTCTCTCTACTCTCCTCTCCCTCTCTTTCTCTCTCTACCCCTCTCTCTCTCACTCTCTAACTACCCTCCTCCTCTCTGTCTCTCTCTACCCTCCTCCTCTCTCTCTACCCTCCCCCTCTCTCACACTCTACCCTCCTCCTCTCTCACACTCTACCCTCCTCCTCCTCCTCCTCCTCCTCCTCCTCCTCCTCTCTCTCTCTCACTCTACCCTCTTCGTCTCTCTCACACTCTGTCTCTCTCTCTGTCTCTCTCTCTCTAGTTCCAACCCCGCTGGATAGACAATTGACTGCCAGAGTGCTGTGTCTCTCTCTGTGTGTGTGTGTGTGTGTGTGTGTGTGTGTGTGTGTGTGTGTGTGTGTGTGTGTGTGTGTGTGTGTGTGTGTGTGTGTGTGTGTGTGTGTGTGTGTGTGTGTGTGTGTGTGTGTGTGTGTGTGTGTGTGTGTGTGTGTGTGTGTGTGTGCCTCTAGTAAGCCCTAAAATGTCCCCTGTCTCCTTTTTAATTGCTTGATCTCTGGCCTGAGGTTCACACACACACACACACACACACACACACACACACACACACACACACACACACACACACACACACACACACACACACACACACACACACACACACACAGTTGTGCAGAGAGACAAAAAAACATGTATATGATGACATATCTTCTGTCATGTATCTTCATCATGTATTATCATCATGTATTGTCTCTCTATCATCATGTATTATCATCATGTATGATCTCTCTATCATCATGTATTATCATCATGTATTATCATCATGTATTATCTCTCTATCATCATGTATTATCATCATGTATTATCATCATGTATTATCATCATGTATTATCATCATGTATTATCTCTCTATCATCATGTATTATCTCTCTATCATCATGTATTATCATCATGTATGATCTCTCTATCATCATGTATTATCATCATGTACTATCATCATGTATTTTCATCATGTGCTATCATCATGTATTATCATCATGTATTATATCTCTATCATCATGTATTATCATCATTTATTATCTCTCTATCATCATGTATTATCATCATGTATTATATCTCTATCAATCATGTATTATCATCATTTATTATCTCTCTATCACCATGTATTATCATCATGTATTATCATCATGTACTATCCTCATGTATTATCTCTCTATCATCATGTATTATCATCATGTATTATCTCTCTATCATCATGTATTATCATCATGTACTATCACCATGTATTATCTCTCTATCATCATGTACTATCATCATGTATTATCACCATGTACTATCATCATGTATTATCATCATGTATTATCTCTCTATCATCATGTATTATCATCATGTACTGTCACCATGTATTATCTCTCTATCATCATGTACTATCACCATGTATTATCTCTCTATCATCATGTACTATCATCATGTATTATCATCATGTACTATCATCATGTATTATCACCATGTACTATCATCATGTACTATCATCATGTATTATTCTGATGTATTATCTCTCTATCATCATGTATTATCATCATGTATTATCATCATGTATTATCATCATGTACTACCAGCATGTATTATCTCTCTATCATCATGTATTATCATCATGTATTATCATAATGTATTATCATCATGTATTATCACCACGTATTATCATCATGTATTATCATCATGTATTATCTTTCTATCATCATGTCTTATCATCATGTATTATCATCATGTACTATCATCATGTATTATCTCTATATCATCATGTATTATCATCATGTACTATTATCATGTATTATCTCTCTATCATCATGTATTATCACCACGTATTATCATCATGTACTATCATCATGTATTATCATCACGTATTATCATCATGTACTATCATCATGTATTATCTCTCTATCATCATGAATTATCACCATGTATTATCATCATGTATTATCATCATGTACTATCATCATGTATTATCATCACGTATTATCATCATTTATTATCATCATTTATTATCACCAAGTATTATCATCATCATGTATTATCATAATTTATTATCATCATGTATTATCTCTCTATCATCAAGTGTTATAATACTGTATCTCCCTATCATCAAGTATTATCATCATGTATTATCATCATGTATCTTCTCTCTATAATCATGTATTATCACAATGTATTATCTCTCGCTCAGCATGAAATATCTCGCTATCATCTTGTGTTATCATCATGTATTATCATCATGTATTATCTCTCTATCCTCATGTATTATCATCATGTATTATCTCTCTATCATGTATTATCATCATGTATTATCTCTCAATCATCATGTATTATCATCATGTATTATCTCTCTATCATCATGTATTATCTCTCTATCATCATGTATTATCTCTCTATCATCATGTATTATCATCATGTATTATCATCATGCATTATCATCATTTATTATCATCATGTACTATCATCATGTATTATCTCTCTATCATCATGTATTATCATCATGTATTATCATCATTTATTATCATCATGTATGATCTCTCTATCATCATATCATCAAAGGCGGAGGTAGCGGTCCTGCTGCTGGGTTGTTGCCCTCCTACGGCCTCCTCCACGTCTCCTGATGTACTGGCCTGTCTCCTGGTAGCGCCTCCATGCTCTGGACACTACGCTGACAGACACAGCAAACCTTCTTGCCACAGCTCGCATTGATGTGCCATCCTGGATGAGCTGCACTACCTGAGCCACTTGTGTGGGTTGAAGACTCCATCTCATTCTACCACTAGAGTGAAAGCACCGCCAGCATTCAAAAGTGACCAAAACATCAGCCAGGAAGCATAGGAACTGAGAAGTGGTCTGTGGTCACCACCTGCAGAACCACTCCTTTATTTGGGGTGTCTTGCTAATTGCCTATAATTTCCACCTTTTGTCTATTCCATTTGCACAACAGCATGTGAAATTTATTGTCAATCAGTGTTGCTTCCTAAGTGGACAGTTTGATTTCACAGAAGTGTGATTGACTTGGAGTTACATTGTGTTGTTTAAGTGTTCCCTTTATTTTTTTGAGCAGTGTATCTTCTGGGCCCGAGAAACAGGCAGTTGAATTTGGGCATGCATTTCATCCAAAATTCCGAATGCTGCCCCCTACCCTAGAGAAGTTAATGAATGAACACCGAACAAACCAAAAAAAATAACAAACGAAACGTGAAGCTAAACAAATTAGTGCTGACAGGCGACTACACATAGTCAAGATCCCACAAACACAAATGAGGAATGGCTACCTAAATATGATCCCCAATCAGAGACAACGATAAACAGCTGCCTCTGATTGGGAACCATATCAGGCCACCATAGAAATACAAAAACACCTAGATGACCCACCCAAGTCACAATCACGCCCCAACCAACACAGAGAAAAAACAACTTACTATGGTCACGGCGTGACAGAAGCATAAATAATTAATGAACATGCAACTGTGGAACGTTCATTAAGACACTAACAGCTTATAGACACTAAAGAGGCCTTTCTACTGACTCTGAAAAACACCAAAAGAAAGATGCACAGGGTCCCTGCTCATCTGCGTGAACGTGCCTTAGGCATGCTGCAAGGAGGCATGCGGACTGCAGATGGGGCCAGGGCAATAAATTGCAATGTCCATACTGTGAGACGCCTAAGACAGCGCTACAGTGAGACAGGATGGACAGCTGATCGTGTCACGCCCTGGCCTTAGTATTCTTTGTTTTCTTTATTATTTTAGTTAGGTCAGGGTGTGACATGGGGAATGTTTATGTTTGGTTGGTTTTGGGTGTTTCTATGGTAAAGGGGTTATGGGGTGTAGTATATGGGTTTGTGTTGAGTGTAGATGTATAGCGTTGTCTATGTATGTTTAGTTGTCTAGGAGAGTCTATGGTTACCTGAATGAGTTCCCAATTAGAGACAGCTGATTTCGGTTGTCTCTGATTGGGAGCCTTATTTAGGGTAGCCATAGGCTCTCATTGGTTGTGAGTAATTGTCTATGTAGAACGTTTGTAGCCTGTATGTATGTGCACAACGTTTGTAGCTTCACGGTCGTTTTCTTGTTTTGTTTAGTGTTTAAGTGTTTTTGTTTTGTTCTCCTTCTTCTTAAATAAAAGAAGATGGCTTATTTTCCAACTGCTGCGTTTTGGTCCGTCAATCCCCCACACGATCGTGACAGATCGTCCTCGCAGTGGCAGACCACGTGTAACAACACCTGCACAGGATCGGTACATCCGAACATCACACATGCGGGACAGGTACATGATGGCAACAACAACTGCCCGAGTTACACCAGGAACGCACAAATCCCTCTATCAGTGCTCAGACTGTCCGCAATAGGCTGAGAGAGGCTGGACTGAGGGCTTGTAGGCCTGTTGTAAGGCAGGTCCTCACCAGATACTCCCTGCAACAACGTCGTCTATGGGCACAAACCCATAGGCGACGTCATGGTTTTGTCTCACCAGGGGTGAGGGTTGGATTTGCGTTTATCATCGAAGGAATGATCATTACACTGAGGCCTGTACTCTGTCTGGACCGGGATCGATTTGAAGGTGGAGGGTCCGTCATGGTCTGGGGCGGTGTGTCACAGCATCATCGGACTGAGCTTGTTGTCATTGCAGGCAATCTCAACGCTGTGCGTTACAGAGAAGACATCCCCCTCCCTCATTCCTGCAGGCTCATCCTGACATGACCCTCCAGCATGACAATGCCACCAGCCATACTGCTCGTTCTGTGTGTGATTTCCCGCAAGACAGGATTGTCATTGTTCTTCCATGGCCTACGAAGAGCCCAGATCTCAATCCCATTGAGCACGTCTGGGTCTATTGAATCGGAGGGTGTAGGCTAGGGCCATTCCCCCCAGAAATGTCCGGGAACTTGCAGGTGCCATAGTGGAAGAGTGGGGTAACATCTCACAGCAAGAACTGGCAAATATGGTGCAGTCCATGAGGAGGAGATGCACTGCATTACTTAATGCAGCTGGTGGCCACACCAGATACTGACCGTTACTTTTGATTTAGACCCACCCCCCCTTTGTTCAGGGACACATTACTCCATTGCTGTTACTCACATGGTACTTATTCAGTTTATGTCTCAATTGTTGAATCTTGTTATGTTCATACAAATATTTACACATGTTAAGTTTATTGAAAATACATGCAGTTGACAGTGAGAGGATGTCTCTTTTTTTGCTTAGTTTATTACCATCATCATGTATTATCTCTCTATCATCATGGCTAAAGTAGTTATATGAAGCTAATTAAACCAGGAGATACAGTAGATACAGTATATGAAGCTAATTAAACCAGGAGATACAGTAGATATATGAAGCTAATTAAACCAGGAGATACAGTAGATATATGAAGCTAATTAAACCAGGAGATACAGTAGGTATATGAAGCTAATTAAACCAGGAGATACAGTAGATATACGAAGCTAATTAAACCAAGAGATACAGTAGGTATATGAAGCTAATTAAACAGGTGATACAGTAGATATATGATACTAATTAAACCAGGTGATACAGTAGATATGTGAAGCTAATTAAACCAGGAGATACAGTAGATATGTGAAGCTAATTAAACCAGGAGATACAGTAGGTATATGAAGCTAATTAAACCAGGTGATACAGTAGGTATATGAAGCTAATTAAACCAGGTGATACAGTAGGTATATGAAGCTAATTAAACCTGGAGATACAGTAGGTATATGAAGCTAATTAAACCTGGAGATATAATAGGTATATGAAGCTAATTAAACCAGGAGATACAGTAGATATATGAAGCTAATTAAACCAGGTGATACAGTAGATACAGTATATGAAGCTAATTAAACCAGGTAATACAGTAGGTATATGAAGCTAATTAAACCTGGAGATACAGTAGGTATATGAAGCTAATTAAACCAGGAGATACAGTAGGTATATGAAGCTAATTAAATGAAGAGATACAGTAGATATATGAAGCTAATTAAACCAGGAGATACAGTAGGTATATGAAGCTAATTAAACCAGGAGATACAGTAGATATATGAAGCTAATTAAATGAAGAGATACAGTAGATATATGAAGCTAATTAAACCAGGAGATACAGTAGGTATATGAAGCTAATTAAACCAGGAGATACAGTAGATATACGAAGCTTGTTACTGTGCCTTCGGGAACAGTGCAGGCTGGTTACTTGAAAGATTGAGGAGGATGGGAGACCCACAGTATAGACGCAGAACGCACGTAGAGGGCTACTTACACAGTGTTGGAAAGGGATCATAGCAGTGACTGAATAAGGGTATGAGGCATATTCCTTCTCTTTTAGCCAGGTAAATACTGATTGTCTTTTATTTTACCTTTATTTAACTAGGCAAGTCCGTTAAGAACAAATTCTTATTTTCAATGACGGCCTAGGAACATTGGGTTAACTGTCTTGTTCAGGGGCAGAACGACAGATTTTGACCTTGTCAGTTCGGGGGGTTCGATCTTGCAACCTTTCGGTTACAAAGTACAACACTCTAACCACTAGGCTACCCTGCCACCGCATGAGTTGAGGTGTTCAGAGGCTTGACCAGTGCAGGACAGGATTTGACTGTGAAGACAAAAAGACAATAACACAAGACACTACACAGCTAGACAAAAGAGCTAAGAATGAGTTAGTCCCAAGCGAGGAGTAAAATCATTGATGTGTAATAATGTGATTGACTCTACATTGAGTAATGAGACAACATTGATAACGGTACTCACAGGGCTTGGAGAGGAAACATTCAACGTGCCAGTGGATGAGCGGTGCACATGAGACCTGGCTTCAGTTCATATCAGGACAGAGTTGACGATGGTAGTGGATATTACCTTTTAAAACCGAGTAACAGGAGGGGACAATAGCAGATACATTCCATCGTAGGCTTGAACAACAAGTTTCTCCGTAAAGGTAACCTCAGACGTCTCAAAATTCACAAAGTCAAACACAAAACTGCGCATCTCGCTCACTTGACACATCAAGGTAGCTCAAGAAACGTTCCTGAATAAAACCCTGATCATCCACATACCTGACGATAACTGACAACTGCAAGCAGACTGGTGGCACCATAGGTCCCAGAGCGGTCAGACTGGTGGCACCATAGGTCCCAGAGCGGTCAGACTGGTGCCACCATAGGTCCCAGAGCGGTCAGACTGGTGCCACCATAGGTTCCAGAGCGGTCAGACTGGTGGCACCGTAGGTCCCCAGAGCGGTCAAACTGGTGGCACCATAGGTCCCAGAGCGGTCAGACTGGTGGCACCATAGGTCCCAGAGCGGTCAGACTGGTGGCACCTTAGGTTCCAGAGCGGTCAGACTGGTGGCAGCGTAAGTCCCAGAGCGGTCAGACTGGTGGCACCATAAGTCCCAGAGCGGTCAGACTGGTGGCACCGTAGGTCCCAGAGCGGTCTGACTGGTGGCACCATAGGTCCCAGAGCGGTCTGACTGGTGGCACCATAGGTCCCAGAGCGGTCTGACTGGTGGCACCATAGGTCCCAGAGCGGTCAGACTGGTGGCACCATAAGTCCCAGAGCGGTCAGACTGGTGGCACCGTAGGTCCCAGAGCGGTCAGACTGGTGGCACCATAGGTCCCAGAGCGGTCAGACTGGTGGCACCATAGGTCCCAGAGCGGTCGGACTGGTGGCACAATAGGTCCCAAGGCGGTCAGACTGGTGGCACAATAGGTCCCAGAGGGGTCAGACTGGTGGCACCATAGGTCCCAGAGCGGTCAGACTGGTGGCACCACAGGTCCCAGAGCGGTCAGACTGGTGGCACCATAGGTCCCAGAGCGGTCAGACTGGTGGCACCGTAGGTCCCAGAGCGGTCAGACTGGTGGCACCGTAGGTCACATAGCGGTCAGACTGGTGGCACCGTAGGTCCCAGAGCGGTCAGACTGGTGGCACCACAGGTCCCAGAGCGGTCAGACTGGTGGCACCACAGGTCCCAGAGCGGTCAGACTGGTGGCACCATAGGTCCCAGAGCGGTCAGACTGGTGGCAGCATAGGTCCCAGAGCGGTCAGACTGGTGGCACCATAGGTCCCAGAGCGGTCAGACTGGTGGCACCATAGCTCCCAGAGCAGTCAGACTGGTGGCACCATAGGTCCCAGAGCGGTCAGACTGGTGGCACCATAGGTCCCAGAGCGGTCAGACTGGTGGCACCATAGCTCCCAGAGCAGTCAGACTGGTGGCACCATAGGTCCCAGAGCGGTCAGACTGGTGGCACCATAGGTCCCATAGCGGTCAGACTGGTGGCACCACAGGTCAGAGAGCGGTCAGAGTGGTGACACCATAGGTCCCAGAGCGGTCAGAGTGGTGACACCATAGGTCCCAGAGCGGTCAGACTGGTGCCACCATAGGTCCCAGAGCGGTCAGACTGGTGGCACCACAGGTCCCAGAGCGGTCAGACTGGTGGCACCACAGGTCCCAGAGCGGTCAGACTGGTGGCACCATAGGTCCCAGAGCGGTCAGACTGGTGGCACCACAGGTCCCATAGCGGTCAGACTGGTGGCACCACAGGTCACAGAGCGGTCAGAGTGGTGACACCATAGGTCCCAGAGCGGTCAGAGTGGTGACACCATAGGTCCCAGAGCGGTCAGACTGGTGGCACCACAGGTCCCAGAGCGGTCAGACTGGTGGCACCATAGGTCCCAGAGCGGTCAGACTGGTGGCACCATAGGTCCCAGAGCGGTCAGACTGGTGGCACCATAGGTCCCAGAGCGGTCAGACTGGTGGCACCATAGGTCCCAGAGCGGTCAGACTGGTGGCACCACAGGTCCCAGAGCGGTCAGACTGGTGGCACCACAGGTCCCAGAGCGGTCAGACTGGTGGCACCATAGGTCCCAGAGCGGTCAGACTGGTGGCACCATAGGTCCCAGAGCGGTCAGACTGGTGCCACCATAGGTCCCAGAGCGGTCAGACTGGTGGCACCGTAGGTCCCCAGAGCGGTCAAACTGGTGGCACCATAGGTCCCAGAGCGGTCAGACTGGTGGCACCATAGGTCCCAGAGCGGTCAGACTGGTGGCACCTTAGGTTCCAGAGCGGTCAGACTGGTGGCACCGTAAGTCCCAGAGCGGTCAGACTGGTGGCACCGTAGGTCCCAGAGCGGTCAGACTGGTGGCACCATAGGTCCCAGAGCGGTCTGACTGGTGGCACCATAGGTCCCAGAGCGGTCTGACTGGTGGCACCATAGGTCCCAGAGCGGTCAGACTGGTGGCACCATAAGTCCCAGAGCGGTCTGACTGGTGGCACCATAGGTCCCAGAGCGGTCTGACTGGTGGCACCATAGGTCCCAGAGCGGTCAGACTGGTGGCACCCTAAGTCCCAGAGCGGTCAGACTGGTGGCACCGTAGGTCCCAGAGCGGTCTGACTGGTGGCACCATAGGTCCCAGAGCGGTCAGACTGGTGGCACCATAGGTCCCAGAGCGGTCAGACTGGTGGCACCATAGGTCCCAGAGCGGTCAGACTGGTGGCACCATAGGTCCCAGACCGGTCAGACTGGTGGCACCATAGCTCCCAGAGCAGTCAGACTGGTGGCACCATAGGTCCCAGAGCGGTCAGACTGGTGGCACCATAGGTCCCATAGCGGTCAGACTGGTGGCACCACGGGTCAGAGAGCGGTCAGAGTGGTGACACCATAGGTCCCAGAGCGGTCAGAGTGGTGACACCATAGGTCCCAGAGCGGTCAGACTGGTGCCACCAAAGGTCCCAGAGCGGTCAGACTGGTGGCACCACAGGTCCCAGAGCGGTCAGACTGGTGGCACCACAGGTCCCAGAGCGGTCAGACTGGTGGCACCATAGGTCCCAGAGCGGTCAGACTGGTGGCACCACAGATCCCATAGCGGTCAGACTGGTGGCACCACAGGTCACAGAGCGGTCAGAGTGGTGACACCATAGGTCCCAGAGCGGTCAGAGTGGTGACACCATAGGTCCCAGAGCGGTCAGACTGGTGGCACCACAGGTCCCAGAGCGGTCAGACTGGTGGCACCATAGGTCCCAGAGCGGTCAGACTGGTGGCACCATAGGTCACATAGCGGTTTGACTGGTGGCACCGTAGGTCCCAGAGCGGTCAGACTGGTGGCACCACAGGTCCCAGAGCGGTCAGACTGGTGGCACCATAGGTCCCAGAGCGGTCAGACTGGTGGCACCACAGGTCCCAGAGCGGTCAGACTGGTGGCACCATAGGTCCCAGAGCGGTCAGACTGGTGGCACCCTAGGTCCCAGAGCGGTCAGACTGGTGGCACCATAGGTCCCAGAGCGGTCAGACTGGTGGCACCACAGGTCCCAGAGCGGTCAGACTGGTGGCACCACAGGTCCCAGAGCGGTCAGACTGGTGGCACCATAGGTCCCAGAGCGGTCAGACTGGTGGCACCATAGGTCCCAGAGCGGTCAGACTGATGCCACCATAGGTCCCAGAGCGGTCAGACTGGTGCCACCATTGGTCCCAGAGCGGTCAGACTGGTGGCACCGTAGGTCCCCAGAGCGGTCAAACTGGTGGCACCATAGATCCCAGAGCGGTCAGACTGGTGGCACCATATCTTCTGTCATGTATCTTCATCATGTATTATCATCATGTATGATCTCTCTATCATCATGTATTATCATCATGTATTATCATCATGTATTATCATCATGTATGATCTCTCTATCATCATGTATTATCATCATGTATTATCATCATGTATTATCATCATGTATGATCTCTCTATCATCATGTATTATCATCATGTATTATCATCATGTATTATCATCATGTATTGTCTCTCTATCATCATGTTTTATCATCATGTATTATCATCATGTAGTATCTCTCTATCATCATGTATTATCATCATGTATTATCTCTCTATCATCATGTATTATCTCTCTATCATCATGTATTATCATCATGTATTATCATCATGTATTATCATCATGTATTGTCTCTCTATCATCATGTATTATCATCATGTATGATCTCTCTATCATCATGTATTATCATCATGTATTATCATCATGTATTATCTCTCTGTCATCATGTATTATCTCTCTATCATCATGTATTATCATCATGTATTATCATCATGTATTATCATCATGTATTATCATCATGTATTATCATCATGTAGTATCTCTCTATCATCATGTATTATCATCATGTATTATATCTCTATCATCATGTATTATCATCATTTATTATCTCTATATCACCATGTATTATCATCATGTATTATCATCATGTACTATCCTCATGTATTATCTCTCTATCATCATGTATTATCATCATGTACTATCATCATGTATTATCACCATGTATTATCTCTCTATCATCATGTATTATCATCATGTATTATCTCTCTATCATCATGTATTATCATCATGTACTATCATCATGTATTATCATCATGTACTACCAGCATGTATTATCTCTCTATCATCATGTATTATCATCATGTACTATCATCATGTATTATCACCATGTACTATCATCATGTACTATCATCATGTATTATTCTGATGTATTATCTCTCTATCATCATGTATTATCATCATGTATTATCATCATGTATTATCATCATGTATTATCTCTCTATCATCATGTATTATCATCATGTACTACCAGCATGTATTATCTCTCTATCATCATGTATTATCATCATGTATTATCTCTCTATCATCATGTATTATTCTGATGTATTATCTCTCTATCATCATGTATTATCATCATGTATTATCATCATGTATTATCATCATGTATTATCTCTCTATCATCATGTATTATCCTCATGTATTATCTCTCTATCATCATGTATTATTCTGATGTATTATCTCTCTATCATCATGTACTATCATCATGTATTATTCTGATGTATTATCTCTCTATCATCATGTATTATCATCATGTATTATCATCATGTATTATCATCATGTATTATCATCATGTATTATCTCTCTATCATCATGTATTATCATCATGTATTATCCCTCTATCATCATGTATTATCATCATGTATTATCATCATGTATTATCTCTCTATCATCATGTATTATCATCATGTACTACCAGCATGTATTATCTCTCTATCATCATGTATTATCATCATGTATTATCATCATGTATTATCTCTCTATCATCATGTATTATCATCATGTACTACCAGCATGTATTATCTCTCTATCATCATGTATTATCATCATGTATTATCATCGTGTACTATCATAATGGATTATCTCTGTATCATCATGTATTATCATCATGTATTATCATCATGTACTATCATCATGTATTATCTCTCTATCATCACGTATTATCATCATGTACTATCATCATGTATTATCTCTCTATCATCATGTATTATCACCATGTATTATCATCATGTATTATCATCATGTATTATCACCACGTATTATCATCATGTATTATCATCATGTATTATCTCTCTATCATCATGTATTATCATCATGTAGTATCATCATGTACTATCATCATGTATTACCTCTATATCATCATGTATTATCATCATGTACTATTATCATGTATTATCTCTCTATCATCATGTATTATCACCACGTATTATCATCATGTACTATCATCATGTATTATCTCTCTATCATCATGAATTATCACCATGTATTATCATCATGTATTGTCATCATGTACTATCATCATGTATTATCATCACGTATTATCATCATTTATTATCATCATTTATTATCACCAAGTATTATCATCATCATGTATTATCATAATTTATTATCATCATGTATTATCTCTCTATCATCAAGTGTTATAATACTGTATCTCCCTATCATCAAGTATTATCACCATGTATTATCGTAATGTATTATCATTTATTATCTCTCTATCATCAAGTATTATCACCATGTATTATCATCATGTATCTTCGCTCTATCATCATGTTTTATCACAATGTATTATCTCTCGCTCAGCATGAAATATCTCGCTATCATCTTGTGTTATCATCATGTATTATCATCATGTATTATCTCTCTATCCTCATGTATTATCATCATGTATTATCTCTCTATCATGTATTATCATCATGTATTATCTCTCAATCATCATGTATTATCATCATGTATTATCTCTCTATCATCATGTATTATCTCTCTATCATCATGTATTATCTCTCTATCATCATGTATTATCTCTCTATCATCATGTATTATCTCTCTATCATCATGTATTATCTCTCTATCATCATGTATTATCATCATGTACTATCATCATGTATTATCATCATGCATTATCATCATTTATTATCATCATGTACTATCATCATGTATTATCATCATGTACTATCATCATGTATTATCTCTCTATAATGTACTATCATCATGTATTATCTCTCTATCATCATGTATTATCATCATGTATTATCTCTCTATCATGTATTATCATCATGTATTATCTCTCTATCATCATGTATTATCATCATGTACTATCATCATGTATTATCTCTCTATAATGTATTATCATCATGTATTATCTCTCTATCATCATGTATTATCTTCATGTATTATCATCATGTATTATCATCATGTATTATCATCATTTATTATCATCATGTATTATTATCATGTATTATCTCTCTATCATCATGTATTATCTCTCTATCATCATGTATTATCATCATGTATTATCATCATGTATTATCATCATGTACTATCATCATGTATTATCATCATGTATTATCATTATTTATTATCATCATGTACTATTATCATGTATTATCGTCATGTATTATCATCATGTACTATCATCATGTATTATCTCTCTATCATCATGTATTATCATCATGTACTATCATCATGTATTATCATCATGTACTATCATCATGTATTATCTCTCTATCATCATGTATTATCATCATGTATTGTCTCTCTATCAACATGTATTATCATCATGTATTATCATCATTTATTATCATCATGTATTATCATCATGTACTATCATCATGTATTTTCATCATGTACTATCATCATGTATTATCATCATGTATTATCATCATGTATTATCTCTCTATCATCATGTATTATCCTCAAAAACAGAAACTTTCCTTTTTCAGGACCCTGTCATTCAAAGAGAATTTGTATAAATTCAAATAACTTCACAGATCTTCATTGTAAAGGAAGTTTCCCATGCTTGTTCAATGAACCTGTCACGCCCGTCGTTAGAATGAGACCAAGGCGCAGCGTGGTATCCGTACATTCTCTTTTAATGAATGAACACCGAACAAACCAACAAAAATAACAAACAAAACGTGAAGCTAAACAAAATAGTGCTGACAGGCAACAACATATAGTCAAGATCCCGCAAACACAAATGAGGAATGGCTATCTAAATATGATCCCCAATCTGAGACAACGATAAACAGCTGCCTCTGATTGGGAACCATATCAGGCCACCATAGAAATACAAAAACACCTAGATGACCCACCCAAGTCACAATCACGCCCCAACCAACACAGAGTAAAAACAGCTTATTATGGTCACGGCGTGACAGTACCCCCCCCCTCCAAAGGTGCGGACTCCGACCGCAAAATCTGACTCAATAGGGGAGGGTCCGGGTGGGCATCTATGATGGATGCAGGACGAAGTACCCACTCCGCTCGCAGATACGTCTTCCTCCATGGCGGCTCTGGTGCGGGGATCATCGCCGGAAGCTCCGGACCGTGGGTCGTCGCTGGAGGCACCGGACCGTGGATCGTCACCGGAGGCTCTGTACTGGGAACCACCACTGGATGCTCCGGACTGCAGATCGTCGCCAGAGGCTTCGTCGCTGGAGGCACCGGACCGTGGATAATCGCCGGAGGCTCTGGACTGGGAACCCCTGCTGGAGGCTCCGGACTGCAGCTCGTTGCTGGAGGCTCCGGACTGCAGATCGTCGCTGGAGACTCCGGACTGCGGACCGTCGCTGGAGTCTCCGGACTGCGGACCGTTGCTGGAGGCTCCGGACTGCGCACCGTCGCTGGAGGCTCCGGACTGGGGACCGTCTCAGGAGGTTCCGGACTGGGGACCGTCTCAGGAGGTTCCGGACTGGGGACCGTCTCAGGAGGTTCCGGACTGTAGACCGTCTCAGGAGGTTGCGGACTGTAGACCGTCTCAGGAGGTTCCGGACTGTAGACCGTCTCAGGAGGTTCCGGACTGTGGACCGTCTCAGGAGGTTCCGGACTGTGGACCGTCTCAGGAGGTTCCGGACTGTGGACCGTCTCAGGAGGTTCCGGACTGTAGATCGTCTCAGGAGGTTCCGGACTGTAGACCGTCTCAGGAGGTTCCGGACTGTGGACCGTCGTTGGAGGTTCCGGCCTGTGGCCCGTCGTTGGAGGTTCCGGACTGTGAAACGTCGCCGGAAGCTCTGGACTGGGAACTGTCGCCGGAAGCTCTGGACTGTTGCGGCGCACTGGAGGCCTGATGCGTGGGACCAGTACAGGTGGCACCGGGCTGATGACACGCACCTCAGGGCGAGTGCGGGGAAGAGGGACAGGACGTGCTGGACTGTGGAGGCGCACTGGAGACCTGATGTGTGGGACCGGTACAGGTGGCACCGGGCTGATGACACGCACCTCAGGGCGAGTGCGGAGAAGAGGCACAGGATGTATTGGACTGTGGAGGCTCACTGGAGGTCTAGAGCGCAGAGCTGGCACAATCCTTCCTGAATGGATACTCACTCCAGCCCGGCAAGTGCGGGAAGCTAGCACAGGACGCACAGGGCTGTGAAGGCGCAGTGGAGACCTGATGCGTGGGACCGGTACAGGTGGCCCCCGGGCTGATGACACTCACCTCAGCACGCCCGCTCTGCAGTGCGGTGACCACAGACCACTTCTCAGTTCCTATGCTTCCTGGCTGATGTTTTGGTCACTTTTGAATGCTGGCGGTGCTTTCACTCTAGTGGTAGCATGAGGCGGAGTCTACAACCCACACAAGTGGCTCAGGTAGTGCAGCTCATCCAGGATGGCACATCAATGCGAGCTGTGGCAAGAAGGTTTGCTGTGCCTGTCAGCGTAGTGTCCAGAGCATGGAGGCGCTACCAGGAGACAGGCCAGTACATCAGGAGACGTGGAGGAGGCCGTAGGAGGGCAACAACCCAGCAGCAGGACCGCTACCTCCGCCTTTGTGCAAGGAGGAGCACTGCCAGAGCCCTGCAAAATGACCTCCAGTAGGCCACAAATGTGCATGTGTCTTCTCAAACGGTCAGAAACAGACTCCATGAGGGTGGTATGAGGGCCCGACGTCCACAGCTGGGGGTTGTGCTTACAGCCCAACACCGTGCAGGACTTTTGGCATTTGCCAGAGAACATCAAGATTGGCAAATTCGCCACTGGCGCCCTGTGCTCTTCACAGATGAAAGCAGGTTCACACTGAGCACATGAGCACATGTGACAGACGTGACAGAGTCTGGAGGATAACGTTCTGCTGCCTGCAACATCCTCCAGCATGACCGGTTTGGCGGTGGGTCAGTCATTGTGTGGGGTGGCATTTCTTTGTGGGGCCGCACAGCCCTCCATGTGCTCGCCAGAGGTAGCCTGACTGCCATTATGTACCGAGATGAGATCCTCAGACCCTTTGTGAGACCATATGCTGACACATGCACATTTGTGGCCTGCTGGAGGTCATTTTGCAGGGCTTTGGCAGTACTCCTCCTTGCACAAAGGCGGAGGTAGCGGTCCTGCTGCTGGGTTGTTGCCCTCCTACGGCCTCCTCCACGTCTCCTGATGTACTGGCCTGTCTCCTGGTAGCGCCTCCATGCTCTGGACACTACGCTGACAGACACAGCAAACCTTCTTGCCACAGCTCGCATTGATGTGCCATCCTGGATGAGCTGCACTACCTGAGCCACTTGTGTGGGTTGAAGACTCCATCTCATTCTACCACTAGAGTGAAAGCACCGCCAGCATTCAAAAGTGACCAAAACATCAGCCAGGAAGCATAGGAACTGAGAAGTGGTCTGTGGTCACCACCTGCAGAACCACTCCTTAATTTGGGGTGTCTTGCTAATTGCCTATAATTTCCACCTTTTGTCTATTCCATTTGCACAACAGCATGTGAAATTTATTGTCAATCGGTGTTGCTTCCTAAGTGGACAGTTTGATTTCACAGAAGTGTGATTGACTTGGAGTTACATTGTGTTGTTTAAGTGTTCCCTTTATTTTTTTGAGCAGTGTATCTTCTGGGCCCGAGAAACAGGCAGTTGAATTTGGGCATGCATTTCATCCAAAATTCCGAATGCTGCCCCCTACCCTAGAGAAGTTAATGAATGAACACCGAACAAACCAAAAAAAATAACAAACGAAACGTGAAGCTAAACAAATTAGTGCTGACAGGCGACTACACATAGTCAAGATCCCACAAACACAAATGAGGAATGGCTACCTAAATATGATCCCCAATCAGAGACAACGATAAACAGCTGCCTCTGATTGGGAACCATATCAGGCCACCATAGAAATACAAAAACACCTAGATGACCCACCCAAGTCACAATCACGCCCCAACCAACACAGAGAAAAAACAACTTACTATAGTCACGGCGTGACAGAAGCATAAATAATTAATGAACATGCAACTGTGGAACGTTCATTAAGACACTAACAGCTTACAGACACTAAAGAGGCCTTTCTACTGACTCTGAAAAACACCAAAAGAAAGATGCACAGGGTCCCTGCTCATCTGCGTGAACGTGCCTTAGGCATGCTGCAAGGAGGCATGCGGACTGCAGATGGGGCCAGGGCAATAAATTGCAATGTCCATACTGTGAGACGCCTAAGACAGCGCTACAGTGAGACAGGATGGACAGCTGATCGTCCTCGCAGTGGCAGACCACGTGTAACAACACCTGCACAGGATCGGTACATCCGAACATCACACATGCGGGACAGGTACATGATGGCAACAACAACTGCCCGAGTTACACCAGGAACGCACAAATCCCTCCATCAGTGCTCAGACTGTCCGCAATAGGCTGAGAGAGGCTGGACTGAGGGCTTGTATCCCTGTTGTAAGGCAGGTCCTCACCAGATACTCCCTGCAACAACGTTGCCTATGGGCACAAACCCATAGGCGACGTCATGGTTTTGTCTCACCAGGGGTGAGGGTTGGATTTGCGTTTATCATCGAAGGAATGATCATTACACTGAGGCCTGTACTCTGTCTGGACCGGGATCGATTTGAAGGTGGAGGGTCCGTCATGGTCTGGGGCGGTGTGTCACAGCATCATCGGACTGAGCTTGTTGTCATTGCAGGCAATCTCAACGCTGTGCGTTACAGAGAAGACATCCCCCTCCCTCATTCCTGCAGGCTCATCCTGACATGACCCTCCAGCATGACAATGCCACCAACCATACTGCTCGTTCTGTGTGTGATTTCCCGCAAGACAGGATTGTCATTGTTCTTCCATGGCCTACGAAGAGCCCAGATCTCAATCCCATTGAGCACGTCTGGGTCTATTGAATCGGAGGGTGTAGGCTAGGGCCATTCCCCCCAGAAATGTCCGGGAACTTGCAGGTGCCATAGTGGAAGAGTGGGGTAACATCTCACAGCAAGAACTGGCAAATATGGTGCAGTCCATGAGGAGGAGATGCACTGCATTACTTAATGCAGCTGGTGGCCACACCAGATACTGACCGTTACTTTTGATTTAGACCCACCCCCCCCTTTGTTCAGGGACACATTACTCCATTGCTGTTACTCACATGGTACTTATTCAGTTTATGTCTCAATTGTTGAATCTTGTTATGTTCATACAAATATTTACACATGTTAAGTTTATTGAAAATACATGCAGTTGACAGTGAGAGGATGTCTCTTTTTTTGCTTAGTTTATTACCATCATCATGTATTATCTCTCTATCATCATGGCTAAAGTAGTTATATGAAGCTAATTAAACCAGGAGATACAGTAGATACAGTATATGAAGCTAATTAAACCAGGAGATACAGTAGATATATGAAGCTAATTAAACCAGGAGATACAGTAGATATATGAAGCTAATTAAACCAGGAGATACAGTAGGTATATGAAGCTAATTAAACCAGGAGATACAGTAGGTATATGAAGCTAATTAAACCAGGAGATACAGTAGGTATATGAAGCTAATTAAACCAGGTGATTCAGTAGATATATGAAGATAATTAAACCAGGAGATACAGTAGATATACGAAGCTAATTAAACCAAGAGATACAGTAGGTATATGAAGCTAATTAAACAGGTGATACAGTAGATATATGATACTAATTAAACCAGGTGATACAGTAGATATGTGAAGCTAATTAAACCAGGAGATACAGTAGATATGTGAAGCTAATTAAACCAGGAGATACAGTAGGTATATGAAGCTAATTAAACAGGTGATACAGTAGGTATATGAAGCTAATTAAACCAGGTGATACAGTAGGTATATGAAGCTAATTAAACCAGGTGATACAGTAGGTATATGAAGCTAATTAAACCTGGAGATACAGTAGGTATATGAAGCTAATTAAACCTGGAGATATAATAGGTATATGAAGCTAATTAAACCAGGAGATACAGTAGATATATGAAGCTAATTAAACCAGGTGATACAGTAGATACAGTATATGAAGCTAATTAAACCAGGTAATACAGTAGGTATATGAAGCTAATTAAACCTGGAGATACAGTAGGTATATGAAGCTAATTAAACCAGGAGATACAGTAGGTATATGAAGCTAATTAAATGAAGAGATACAGTAGGTATATGAAGCTAATTAAACCAGGAGATACAGTAGATATATGAAGCTAATTAAATGAAGAGATACAGTAGATATATGAAGCTAATTAAACCAGGAGATACAGTAGGTATATGAAGCTAATTAAACCAGGAGATACAGTAGATATACGAAGCTTGTTACTGTGCCTTCGGGAACAGTGCAGGCTGGTTACTTGAAAGATTGAGGAGGATGGGAGACCCACAGTATAGACGCAGAACGCACGTAGAGGGCTACTTACACAGTGTTGGAAAGGGATCATAGCAGTGACTGAATAAGGGTATGAGGCATATTCCTTCTCTTTTAGCCAGGTAAATACTGATTGTCTTTTATTTTACCTTTATTTAACTAGGCAAGTCCGTTAAGAACAAATTCTTATTTTCAATGACGGCCTAGGAACATTGGGTTAACTGTCTTGTTCAGGGGCAGAACGACAGATTTTGACCTTGTCAGTTCGGGGGGTTCGATCTTGCAACCTTTCGGTTACAAAGTACAACACTCTAACCACTAGGCTACCCTGCCACCGCATGAGTTGAGGTGTTCAGAGGCTTGACCAGTGCAGGACAGGATTTGACTGTGAAGACAAAAAGACAATAACACAAGACACTACACAGCTAGACAAAAGAGCTAAGAATGAGTTAGTCCCAAGCGAGGAGTAAAATCATTGATGTGTAATAATGTGATTGACTCTACATTGAGTAATGAGACAACATTGATAACGGTACTCACAGGGCTTGGAGAGGAAACATTCAACGTGCCAGTGGATGAGCGGTTCACATGAGACCTGGCTTCAGTTCGTATCAGGACAGAGTTGACGATGGTAGTGGATATTACCTTTTAAAACCGAGTAACAGGAGGGGACAATAGCAGATACATTCCATCGTAGGCTTGAACAACAAGTTTCTCCGTAAAGGTAACCTCAGACGTCTCAAAATTCACAAAGTCAAACACAAAACTGCGCATCTCGCTCACTTGACACATCAAGGTAGCTCAAGAAACGTTCCTGAATAAAACCCTGATCATCCACATACCTGACGATAACTGACAACTGCAAGCAGACTGGTGGCACCATAGGTCCCAGAGCGGTCAGACTGGTGGCACCATAGGTCCCAGAGCGGTCAGACTGGTGCCACCATAGGTCCCAGAGCGGTCAGACTGGTGCCACCATAGGTTCCAGAGCGGTCAGACTGGTGGCACCGTAGGTCCCCAGAGCGGTCAAACTGGTGGCACCATAGGTCCCAGAGCGGTCAAACTGGTGGCACCATAGGTCCCAGAGCGGTCAGACTGGTGGCACCTTAGGTTCCAGAGCGGTCAGACTGGTGGCACCGTAAGTCCCAGAGCGGTCAGACTGGTGGCACCGTAGGTCCCAGAGCGGTCAGACTGGTGGCACCGTAGGTCCCAGAGCGGTCAGACTGGTGGCACCATAGGTCCCAGAGCGGTCTGACTGGTGGCACCATAGGTCCCAGAGCGGTCTGACTGGTGGCACCATAGGTCCCAGAGCGGTCAGACTGGTGGCACCATAAGTCCCAGAGCGGTCAGACTGGTGGCACCGTAGGTCCCAGAGCGGTCTGACTGGTGGCACCATAGGTCCCAGAGCGGTCTGACTGGTGGCACCATAGGTCCCAGAGCGGTCTGACTGGTGGCACCATAGGTCCCAGAGCGGTCAGACTGGTGGCACCATAAGTCCCAGAGCGGTCAGACTGGTGGCACCGTAGGTCCCAGAGCGGTCAGACTGGTGGCACCATAGGTCCCAGAGCGGTCAGACTGGTGGCACCATAGGTCCCAGAGCGGTCGGACTGGTGGCACAATAGGTCCCAAGGCGGTCAGACTGGTGGCACAATAGGTCCCAGAGGGGTCAGACTGGTGGCACCATAGGTCCCAGAGCGGTCAGACTGGTGGCACCACAGGTCCCAGAGCGGTCAGACTGGTGGCACCATAGGTCCCAGAGCGGTCAGACTGGTGGCACTGTAGGTCCCAGAGCGGTCAGACTGGTGGCACCGTAGGTCACATAGCGGTCAGACTGGTGGCACCGTAGGTCCCAGAGAGGTCAGACTGGTGGCACCACAGGTCCCAGAGCGGTCAGACTGGTGGCACCACAGGTCCCAGAGCGGTCAGACTGGTGGCACCATAGGTCCCAGAGCGGTCAGACTGGTGGCACCATAGGTCCCAGAGCGGTCAGACTGGTGGCACCATAGGTCCCAGAGCGGTCAGACTGGTGGCACCATAGCTCCCAGAGCAGTCAGACTGGTGGCACCATAGGTCCCAGAGCGGTCAGACTGGTGGCACCATAGGTCCCAGAGCGGTCAGACTGGTGGCACCATAGCTCCCAGAGCAGTCAGACTGGTGGCACCATAGGTCCCAGAGCGGTCAGACTGGTGGCACCATAGGTCCCATAGCGGTCAGACTGGTGGCACCACAGGTCAGAGAGCGGTCAGAGTGGTGACACCATAGGTCCCAGAGCGGTCAGAGTGGTGACACCATAGGTCCCAGAGCGGTCAGACTGGTGCCACCATAGGTCCCAGAGCGGTCAGACTGGTGGCACCACAGGTCCCAGAGCGGTCAGACTGGTGGCACCACAGGTCCCAGAGCGGTCAGACTGGTGGCACCACAGGTCCCAGAGCGGTCAGACTGGTGGCACCACAGGTCCCATAGCGGTCAGACTGGTGGCACCACAGGTCACAGAGCGGTCAGAGTGGTGACACCATAGGTCCCAGAGCGGTCAGAGTGGTGACACCATAGGTCCCAGAGCGGTCAGACTGGTGGCACCACAGGTCCCAGAGCGGTCAGACTGGTGGCACCATAGGTCCCAGAGCGGTCAGACTGGTGGCACCATAGGTCCCAGAGCGGTCAGACTGGTGGCACCATAGGTCCCAGAGCGGTCAGACTGGTGGCACCATAGGTCCCAGAGCGGTCAGACTGGTGGCACCACACGTCCCAGAGCGGTCAGACTGGTGGCACCACAGGTCCCAGAGCGGTCAGACTGGTGGCACCATAGGTCCCAGAGCGGTCAGACTGGTGGCACCATAGGTCCCAGAGCGGTCAGACTGATGCCACCATAGGTCCCAGAGCGGTCAGACTGGTGCCACCATAGGTCCCAGAGCGGTCAGACTGGTGGCACCATAGGTCCCAGAGCGGTCGGACTGGTGGCACAATAGGTCCCAAGGCGGTCAGACTGGTGGCACAATAGGTCCCAGAGGGGTCAGACTGGTGGCACCATAGGTCCCAGAGCGGTCAGACTGGTGGCACCACAGGTCCCAGAGCGGTCAGACTGGTGGCACCATAAGTCCCAGAGCGGTCAGACTGGTGGCACCGTAGGTCCCAGAGCGGTCTGACTGGTGGCACCATAGGTCCCAGAGCGGTCAGACTGGTGGCACCATAGGTCCCAGAGCGGTCTGACTGGTGGCACCATAGGTCCCAGAGCGGTCAGACTGGTGGCACCATAAGTCCCAGAGCGGTCAGACTGGTGGCACCGTAGGTCCCAGAGCGGTCAGACTGGTGGCACCATAGGTCCCAGAGCGGTCAGACTGGTGGCACCATAGGTCCCAGAGCGGTCGGACTGGTGGCACAATAGGTCCCAAGGCGGTCAGACTGGTGGCACAATAGGTCCCAGAGCGGTCAGACTGGTGGCACCACAGGTCCCAGAGCGGTCAGACTGGTGGCACCATAGGTCCCATAGCGGTCAGACTGGTGGCACCACAGGTCAGAGAGCGGTCAGAGTGGTGACACCATAGGTCCCAGAGCGGTCAGAGTGGTGACACCATAGGTCCCAGAGCGGTCAGACTGGTGCCACCATAGGTCCCAGAGCGGTCAGACTGGTGGCACCACAGGTCCCAGAGCGGTCAGACTGGTGGCACCACAGGTCCCAGAGCGGTCAGACTGGTGGCACCACAGGTCCCAGAGCGGTCAGACTGGTGGCACCACAGGTCCCATAGCGGTCAGACTGGTGGCACCACAGGTCACAGAGCGGTCAGAGTGGTGACACCATAGGTCCCAGAGCGGTCAGAGTGGTGACACCATAGGTCCCAGAGCGGTCAGACTGGTGGCACCACAGGTCCCAGAGCGGTCAGACTGGTGGCACCATAGGTCCCAGAGCGGTCAGACTGGTGGCACCATAGGTCCCAGAGCGGTCAGACTGGTGGCACCATAGGTCCCAGAGCGGTCAGACTGGTGGCACCATAGGTCCCAGAGCGGTCAGACTGGTGGCACCACACGTCCCAGAGCGGTCAGACTGGTGGCACCACAGGTCCCAGAGCGGTCAGACTGGTGGCACCATAGGTCCCAGAGCGGTCAGACTGGTGGCACCATAGGTCCCAGAGCGGTCAGACTGATGCCACCATAGGTCCCAGAGCGGTCAGACTGGTGCCACCATAGGTCCCAGAGCGGTCAGACTGGTGGCACCATAGGTCCCAGAGCGGTCGGACTGGTGGCACAATAGGTCCCAAGGCGGTCAGACTGGTGGCACAATAGGTCCCAGAGGGGTCAGACTGGTGGCACCATAGGTCCCAGAGCGGTCAGACTGGTGGCACCACAGGTCCCAGAGCGGTCAGACTGGTGGCACCATAAGTCCCAGAGCGGTCAGACTGGTGGCACCGTAGGTCCCAGAGCGGTCTGACTGGTGGCACCATAGGTCCCAGAGCGGTCAGACTGGTGGCACCATAGGTCCCAGAGCGGTCTGACTGGTGGCACCATAGGTCCCAGAGCGGTCAGACTGGTGGCACCATAAGTCCCAGAGCGGTCAGACTCGTGGCACCGTAGGTCCCAGAGCGGTCAGACTGGTGGCACCATAGGTCCCAGAGCGGTCAGACTGGTGGCACCATAGGTCCCAGAGCGGTCGGACTGGTGGCACAATAGGTCCCAAGGCGGTCAGACTGGTGGCACAATAGGTCCCAGAGGGGTCAGACTGGTGGCACCATAGGTCCCAGAGCGGTCAGACTGGTGGCACCACAGGTCCCAGAGCGGTCAGACTGGTGGCACCGTAGGTCCCAGAGCGGTCAGACTGGTGGCACCGTAGGTCCCAGAGCGGTCAGACTGGTGGCACCGTAGGTCACATAGCGGTCAGACTGGTGGCACCGTAGGTCCCAGAGAGGTCAGACTGGTGGCACCACAGGTCCCAGAGCGGTCAGACTGGTGGCACCACAGGTCCCAGAGCGGTCAGACTGGTGGCACCATAGGTCCCAGAGCGGTCAGACTGGTGGCACCATAGGTCCCAGAGCGGTCAGACTGGTGGCACCATAGGTCCCAGAGCGGTCAGACTGGTGGCACCATAGGTCCCAGAGCGGTCAGACTGGTGGCACCATAGCTCCCAGAGCAGTCAGACTGGTGGCACCATAGGTCCCAGAGCGGTCAGACTGGTGGCACCATAGGTCCCATAGCGGTCAGACTGGTGGCACCACAGGTCAGAGAGCGGTCAGAGTGGTGACACCATAGGTCCCAGAGCGGTCAGAGTGGTGACACCATAGGTCCCAGAGCGGTCAGACTGGTGCCACCATAGGTCCCAGAGCGGTCAGACTGGTGGCACCACAGGTCCCAGAGCGGTCAGACTGGTGGCACCACAGGTCCCAGAGCGGTCAGACTGGTGGCACCATAGGTCCCAGAGCGGTCAGACTGGTGGCACCACAGGTCCCATAGCGGTCAGACTGGTGGCACCACAGGTCACAGAGCGGTCAGAGTGGTGACACCATAGGTCCCAGAGCGGTCAGAGTGGTGACACCATAGGTCCCAGAGCGGTCAGACTGGTGGCACCACAGGTCCCAGAGCGGTCAGACTGGTGGCACCATAGGTCCCAGAGCGGTCAGACTGGTGGCACCATAGGTCCCAGAGCGGTCAGACTGGTGGCACCATAGGTCCCAGAGCGGTCAGACTGGTGGCACCATAGGTCCCAGAGCGGTCAGACTGGTGGCACCACACGTCCCAGAGCGGTCAGACTGGTGGCACCACAGGTCCCAGAGCGGTCAGACTGGTGGCACCATAGGTCCCAGAGCGGTCAGACTGGTGGCACCATAGGTCCCAGAGCGGTCAGACTGATGCCACCATAGGTCCCAGAGCGGTCAGACTGGTGCCACCATAGGTCCCAGAGCGGTCAGACTGGTGGCACCGTAGGTCCCCAGAGCGGTCAAACTGGTGGCACCATAGGTCCCAGAGCGGTCAGACTGGTGGCACCATAGGTCCCAGAGCGGTCAGACTGGTGGCACCTTAGGTTCCAGAGCGGTCAGACTGGTGGCACCGTAAGTCCCAGAGCGGTCAGACTGGTGGCACCGTAGGTCCCAGAGCGGTCAGACTGGTGGCACCATAGGTCCCAGAGCGGTCTGACTGGTGGCACCATAGGTCCCAGAGCGGTCTGACTGGTGGCACCATAAGTCCCAGAGCGGTCTGACTGGTGGCACCATAGGTCCCAGAGCGGTCTGACTGGTGGCACCATAGGTCCCAGAGCGGTCAGACTGGTGGCACCCTAAGTCCCAGAGCGGTCAGACTGGTGGCACCGTAGGTCCCAGAGCGGTCTGACTGGTGGCACCATAGGTCCCAGAGCGGTCAGACTGGTGGCACCATAGGTCCCAGAGCGGTCAGACTGGTGGCACCATAGGTCCCAGAGCGGTCAGACTGGTGGCACCATAGGTCCCAGAGCGGTCAGACTGGTGGCACCATAGCTCCCAGAGCAGTCAGACTGGTGGCACCATAGGTCCCAGAGCGGTCAGACTGGTGGCACCATAGGTCCCATAGCGGTCAGACTGGTGGCACCACGGGTCAGAGAGCGGTCAGAGTGGTGACACCATAGGTCCCAGAGCGGTCAGAGTGGTGACACCATAGGTCCCAGAGCGGTCAGACTGGTGCCACCATAGGTCCCAGAGCGGTCAGACTGGTGCCACCATAGGTCCCAGAGCGGTCAGACTGGTGGCACCACAGGTCCCAGAGCGGTCAGACTGGTGGCACCACAGGTCCCAGAGCGGTCAGACTGGTGGCACCATAGGTCCCAGAGCGGTCAGACTGGTGGCACCACAGGTCCCATAGCGGTCAGACTGGTGGCACCACAGGTCACAGAGCGGTCAGAGTGGTGACACCATAGGTCCCAGAGCGGTCAGAGTGGTGACACCATAGGTCCCAGAGCGGTCAGACTGGTGGCACCACAGGTCCCAGAGCGGTCAGACTGGTGGCACCATAGGTCCCAGAGCGGTCAGACTGGTGGCACCATAGGTCACATAGCGGTTTGACTGGTGGCACCGTAGGTCCCAGAGCGGTCAGACTGGTGGCACCACAGGTCCCAGAGCGGTCAGACTGGTGGCACCACAGGTCCCAGAGCAGTCAGACTGGTGGCACCATAGGTCCCAGAGCGGTCAGACTGGTGGCACCATAGGTCCCAGAGCGGTCAGACTGGTGGCACCATAGGTCCCAGAGCGGTCAGACTGGTGGCACCATAGCTCCCAGAGCAGTCAGACTGGTGGCACCATAGGTCCCAGAGCGGTCAGACTGGTGGCACCATAGGTCCCAGAGAGGTCAGACTGGTGGCACCATAACTCCCAGAGCAGTCAGACTGGTGGCACCATAGGTCCCAGAGCGGTCAGACTGGTGGCACCATAGGTCCCATAGCGGTCAGAGTGGTGACACCATAGGTCCCAGAGCGGTCAGACTGGTGGCACCACAGGTCCCAGAGCGGTCAGACTGGTGGCACCATAGGTCCCAGAGCGGTCAGACTGGTGGCACCATAGGTCCCAGAGCGGTCAGACTGGTGGCACCATAGGTCCCAGAGCGGTCAGACTGGTGGCACCACAGGTCCCAGCGCGGTCAGACTGGTGGCACCACAGGTCCCAGAGCGGTCAGACTGGTGGCACCATAGGTCCCAGAGCGGTCAGACTGGTGGCACCATAGGTCCCAGAGCGGTCAGACTGATGCCACCATAGGTCCCAGAGCGGTCAGACTGGTGCCACCATAGGTCCCAGAGCGGTCAGACTGGTGGCACCGTAGGTCCCCAGAGCGGTCAAACTGGTGGCACCATAGATCCCAGAGCGGTCAGACTGGTGGCACCATAGGTCCCAGAGCGGTCAGACTGGTGGCACCTTAGGTTCCAGAGCGGTCAGACTGGTGGCACCGTAAGTCCCAGAGCGGTCAGACTGGTGGCACCGTAGGTCCCAGAGCGGTCAGACTGGTGGCACCATAGGTCCCAGAGCGGTCTGACTGGTGGCACCATAGGTCCCAGAGCGGTCTGACTGGTGGCACCATAGGTCCCAGAGCGGTCAGACTGGTGGCACCATAAGTCCCAGAGCGGTCAGACTGGTGGCACCGTAGGTCCCAGAGCGGTCTGACTGGTGGCACCATAGGTCCCAGAGCGGTCAGACTGGTGGCACCATAGGTCCCAGAGCGGTCTGACTGGTGGCACCGTAGGTCCCAGAGCGGTCAGACTGGTGGCACCGTAAGTCCCAGAGCGGTCAGACTGGTGGCACCGTAGGTCCCAGAGCGGTCAGACTGGTGGCACCGTAGGTCCCAGAGCGGTCAGACTGGTGGCACCATAGGTCCCAGAGCGGTCAGACTGGTGGCACAATAGGTCCCAAGGCGGTCAGACTGGTGGCACAATAGGTCCCAGAGCGGTCAGACTGGTGGCACCACAGGTCCCAGAGCGGTCAGACTGGTGGCACCATAGCTCCCAGAGCAGTCAGACTGGTGGCACCATAGGTCCCAGAGCGGTCAGACTGGTGGCACCATAGGTCCCATAGAGGTCAGACTGGTGGCACCGTAGGTCCCAGAGCGGTCAGACTGGTGGCACCGTAGGTCCCAGAGCGGTCAGACTGGTGGCACCACAGGTCCCAGAGCGGTCAGACTGGTGGCACCACAGGTCCCAGAGCGGTCAGACTGGTGGCACCATAGGTCCCAGAGCGGTCAGACTGGTGGCACCATAGCTCCCAGAGCAGTCAGACTGGTGGCACCATAGGTCCCAGAGCGGTCAGACTGGTGGCACCATAGGTCCCATAGCGGTCAGACTGGTGGCACCACGGGTCAGAGAGCGGTCAGATTGGTGACACCACAGGTCCCAGAGCGGTCAGAGTGGTGACACCATAGGTCCCAGAGCGGTCAGACTGGTGCCACCATAGGTCCCAGAGCGGTCAGACTGGTGGCACCACAGGTCCCAGAGCGGTCAGACTGGTGGCACTACAGGTCCCAGAGCGGTCAGACTGGTGGCACCATAGGTCCCAGAGCGGTCAGACTGGTGGCACCACAGGTCCCAGAGCGGTCAGACTGGTGGCACCATAGCTCCCAGAGCAGTCAGACTGGTGGCACCATAGGTCCCAGAGCGGTCAGACTGGTGGCACCATAGGTCCCATAGCGGTCAGACTGGTGGCACCACGGGTCAGAGAGCGGTCAGAGTGGTGACACCATAGGTCCCAGAGCGGTCAGAGTGGTGACACCATAGGTCCCAGAGCGGTCAGACTGGTGCCACCATAGGTCCCAGAGCGGTCAGACTGGTGGCACCACAGGTCCCATAGCGGTCAGACTGGTGGCACCACAGGTCACAGAGCGGTCAGAGTGGTGACACCATAGGTCCCAGAGCGGTCAGAGTGGTGACACCATAGGTCCCAGAGCGGTCAGACTGGTGGCACCACAGGTCCCAGAGCGGTCAGACTGGTGGCACCATAGGTCCCAGAGCGGTCAGACTGGTGGCACCATAGGTCACATAGCGGTTTGACTGGTGGCACCGTAGGTCCCAGAGCGGTCAGACTGGTGGCACCACAGGTCCCAGAGCGGTCAGACTGGTGGCACCACAGGTCCCAGAGCGGTCAGACTGGTGGCACCATAGGTCCCAGAGCGGTCAGACTGGTGGCACCATAGGTCCCAGAGCGGTCAGACTGGTGGCACCATAGGTCCCAGAGCGGTCAGACTGGTGGCACCATAGCTCCCAGAGCAGTCAGACTGGTGGCACCATAGGTCCCAGAGCGGTCAGACTGGTGGCACCATAGGTCCCAGAGCGGTCAGACTGGTGGCACCATAGCTCCCAGAGCAGTCAGACTGGTGGCACCATAGGTCCCAGAGCGGTCAGACTGGTGGCACCATAGGTCCCAGAGCGGTCAGAGTGGTGACACCATAGGTCCCAGAGCGGTCAGACTGGTGGCACCACAGGTCCCAGAGCGGTCAGACTGGTGGCACCATAGGTCCCAGAGCGGTCAGACTGGTGGCACCATAGGTCCCAGAGCGGTCAGACTGGTGGCACCATAGGTCCCAGAGCGGTCAGACTGGTGGCACCACAGGTCCCAGAGCGGTCAGACTGGTGGCACCACAGGTCCCAGAGCGGTCAGACTGGTGGCACCATAGGTCCCAGAGCGGTCAGACTGGTGGCACCATAGGTCCCAGAGCGGTCAGACTGATGCCACCATAGGTCCCAGAGCGGTCAGACTGGTGCCACCATAGGTCCCAGAGCGGTCAGACTGGTGGCACCGTAGGTCCCCAGAGCGGTCAAACTGGTGGCACCATAGATCCCAGAGCGGTCAGACTGGTGGCACCATAGGTCCCAGAGCGGTCAGACTGGTGGCACCTTAGGTTCCAGAGCGGTCAGACTGGTGGCACCGTAAGTCCCAGAGCGGTCAGACTGGTGGCACCGTAGGTCCCAGAGCGGTCAGACTGGTGGCACCATAGGTCCCAGAGCGGTCTGACTGGTGGCACCATAGGTCCCAGAGCGGTCTGACTGGTGGCACCATAGGTCCCAGAGCGGTCAGACTGGTGGCACCATAAGTCCCAGAGCGGTCAGACTGGTGGCACCGTAGGTCCCAGAGCGGTCTGACTGGTGGCACCATAGGTCCCAGAGCGGTCAGACTGGTGGCACCATAGGTCCCAGAGCGGTCTGACTGGTGGCACCGTAGGTCCCAGAGCGGTCAGACTGGTGGCACCGTAAGTCCCAGAGCGGTCAGACTGGTGGCACCGTAGGTCCCAGAGCGGTCAGACTGGTGGCACCGTAGGTCCCAGAGCGGTCAGACTGGTGGCACCATAGGTCCCAGAGCGGTCAGACTGGTGGCACAATAGGTCCCAAGGCGGTCAGACTGGTGGCACAATAGGTCCCAGAGCGGTCAGACTGGTGGCACCGTAGGTCCCAGAGCGGTCAGACTGGTGGCACCGTAGGTCCCAGAGCGGTCAGACTGGTGGCACCGTAGGTCCCAGAGCGGTCAGACTGGTGGCACCGTAGGTCCCAGAGCGGTCAGACTGGTGGCACCGTAGGTCACATAGCGGTGTGACTGGTGGCACCGTAGGTCCCAGAGCGGTCAGACTGGTGGCACCACAGGTCCCAGAGCGGTCAGACTGGTGGCACCACAGGTCCCAGAGCGGTCAGACTGGTGGCACCATAGGTCCCAGAGCGGTCAGACTGGTGGCACCATAGCTCCCAGAGCAGTCAGACTGGTGGCACCATAGGTCCCAGAGCGGTCAGACTGGTGGCACCATAGGTCCCATAGCGGTCAGACTGGTGGCACCACGGGTCAGAGAGCGGTCAGATTGGTGACACCATAGGTCCCAGAGCGGTCAGAGTGGTGACACCATAGGTCCCAGAGCGGTCAGACTGGTGCCACCATAGGTCCCAGAGCGGTCAGACTGGTGGCACCACAGGTCCCAGAGCGGTCAGACTGGTGGCACTACAGGTCCCAGAGCGGTCAGACTGGTGGCACCATAGGTCCCAGAGCGGTCAGACTGGTGGCACCACAGGTCCCATAGCGGTCAGACTGGTGGCACCACAGGTCACAGAGCGGTCAGAGTGGTGACACCATAGGTCCCAGAGCGGTCAGAGTGGTGACACCATAGGTCCCAGAGCGGTCAGACTGGTGGCAGCACAGGTCCCAGAGCGGTCAGACTGGTGGCACCATAGGTCCCAGAGCGGTCAGACTGGTGGCAGCACAGGTCCCAGAGCGGTCAGACTGGTGGCACCATAGGTCCCAGAGCGGTCAGACTGGTGGCACCACAGGTTCCAGAGCGGTCAGACTGGTGGCACCGTAGGTCCCAGAGCGGTCAGACTGGTGGCACCGTAGGTCCCAGAGCGGTCAGACTGGTGGCACCACAGGTCCCAGAGCGGTCAGACTGGTGGCACCACAGGTCCCAGAGCGGTCAGACTGCTGGCACCATAGCTCCCAGAGCAGTCAGACTGGTGGCACCATAGGTCCCAGAGCGGTCAGACTGGTGGCACCATAGGTCCCAGAGCGGTCAGACTGGTGGCACCATAGGTCCCAGAGCGGTCAGACTGATGCCACCATAGGTCCCAGAGCGGTCAGACTGGTGCCACCATAGGTCCCAGAGCGGTCAGACTGGTGGCACCGTAGGTCCCCAGAGCGGTCAAACTGGTGGCACCATAGATCCCAGAGCGGTCAGACTGGTGGCACCATAGGTCCCAGAGCGGTCAGACTGGTGGCACCTTAGGTTCCAGAGCGGTCAGACTGGTGGCACCGTAAGTCCCAGAGCGGTCAGACTGGTGGCACCGTAGGTCCCAGAGCGGTCAGACTGGTGGCACCATAGGTCCCAGAGCGGTCTGACTGGTGGCACCATAGGTCCCAGAGCGGTCTGACTGGTGGCACCATAGGTCCCAGAGCGGTCAGACTGGTGGCACCATAAGTCCCAGAGCGGTCAGACTGGTGGCACCGTAGGTCCCAGAGCGGTCTGACTGGTGGCACCATAGGTCCCAGAGCGGTCAGACTGGTGGCACCATAGGTCCCAGAGCGGTCTGACTGGTGGCACCGTAGGTCCCAGAGCGGTCAGACTGGTGGCACCGTAAGTCCCAGAGCGGTCAGACTGGTGGCACCGTAGGTCCCAGAGCGGTCAGACTGGTGGCACCGTAGGTCCCAGAGCGGTCTGACTGGTGGCACCATAGGTCCCAGAGCGGTCAGACTGGTGGCACAATAGGTCCCAAGGCGGTCAGACTGGTGGCACAATAGGTCCCAGAGCGGTCAGACTGGTGGCACCGTAGGTCCCAGAGCGGTCAGACTGGTGGCACAGTAGGTCCCAGAGCGGTCAGACTGGTGGCACCGTAGGTCCCAGAGCGGTCAGACTGGTGGCACCGTAGGTCCCAGAGCGGTCAGACTGGTGGCACCGTAGGTCACATAGCGGTTTTACTGGTGGCACCGTAGGTCCCAGAGCGGTCAGACTGGTGGCACCACAGGTCCCAGAGCGGTCAGACTGGTGGCACCACAGGTCCCAGAGCGGTCAGACTGGTGGCACCATAGGTCCCAGAGCGGTCAGACTGGTGGCACCATAGCTCCCAGAGCAGTCAGACTGGTGGCACCATAGGTCCCAGAGCGGTCAGACTGGTGGCACCATAGGTCCCATAGCGGTCAGACTGGTGGCACCACGGGTCAGAGAGCGGTCAGATTGGTGACACCATAGGTCCCAGAGCGGTCAGAGTGGTGACACCATAGGTCCCAGAGCGGTCAGACTGGTGCCACCATAGGTCCCAGAGCGGTCAGACTGGTGGCACCACAGGTCCCAGAGCGGTCAGACTGGTGGCACTACAGGTCCCAGAGCGGTCAGACTGGTGGCACCATAGGTCCCAGAGCGGTCAGACTGGTGGCACCACAGGTCCCATAGCGGTCAGACTGGTGGCACCACAGGTCACAGAGCGGTCAGAGTGGTGACACCATAGGTCCCAGAGCGGTCAGAGTGGTGACACCATAGGTCCCAGAGCGGTCAGACTGGTGGCAGCACAGGTCCCAGAGCGGTCAGACTGGTGGCACCATAGGTCCCAGAGCGGTCAGACTGGTGGCACCATAGGTCCCAGAGCGGTCAGACTGGTGGCACCATAGGTCCCAGAGCGGTCAGACTGGTGGCACCACAGGTTCCAGAGCGGTCAGACTGGTGGCACCGTAGGTCCCAGAGCGGTCAGACTGGTGGCACCGTAGGTCCCAGAGCGGTCAGACTGGTGGCACCACAGGTCCCAGAGCGGTCAGACTGGTGGCACCATAGGTCCCAGAGCGGTCAGACTGGTGGCACCACAGGTCCCAGAGCGGTCAGACTGGTGGCACCATAGCTCCCAGAGCAGTCAGACTGGTGGCACCATAGGTCCCAGAGCGGTCAGACTGGTGGCACCATAGGTCCCAGAGCGGTCAGACTGGTGGCACCATAGCTCCCAGAGCAGTCAGACTGGTGGCACCGTAGGTCCCAGAGCGGTCAGACTGGTGGCACCACAGGTCCCAGAGCGGTCAGACTGGTGGCACCATAGGTCCCAGAGCGGTCAGACTGGTGGCACCATAGGTCCCAGAGCGGTCAGACTGGTGGCACCATAGGTCCCAGAGCGGTCAGACTGGTGGCACCATAGCTCCCAGAGCAGTCAGACTGGTGGCACCATAGGTCCCAGAGCGGTCAGACTGGTGGCACCATAGGTCCCAGAGCGGTCAGACTGGTGGCACCATAGCTCCCAGAGCAGTCAGACTGGTGGCACCATAGGTCCCAGAGCGGTCAGACTGGTGGCACCATAGGTCCCATAGCGGTCAGAGTGGTGACACCATAGGTCCCAGAGCGGTCAGACTGGTGGCACCACAGGTCCCAGAGCGGTCAGACTGGTGGCACCATAGGTCCCAGAGCGGTCAGACTGGTGGCACCATAGGTCCCAGAGCGGTCAGACTGGTGGCACCATAGGTCCCAGAGCGGTCAGACTGGTGGCACCACAGGTCCCAGAGCGGTCAGACTGGTGGCACCACAGGTCCCAGAGCGGTCAGACTGGTGGCACCATAGGTCCCAGAGCGGTCAGACTGGTGGCACCATAGGTCCCAGAGCGGTCAGACTGATGCCACCATAGGTCCCAGAGCGGTCAGACTGGTGCCACCATAGGTCCCAGAGCGGTCAGACTGGTGGCACCGTAGGTCCCCAGAGCGGTCAAACTGGTGGCACCATAGATCCCAGAGCGGTCAGACTGGTGGCACCATAGGTCCCAGAGCGGTCAGACTGGTGGCACCTTAGGTTCCAGAGCGGTCAGACTGGTGGCACCGTAAGTCCCAGAGCGGTCAGACTGGTGGCACCGTAGGTCCCAGAGCGGTCAGACTGGTGGCACCATAGGTCCCAGAGCGGTCTGACTGGTGGCACCATAGGTCCCAGAGCGGTCTGACTGGTGGCACCATAGGTCCCAGAGCGGTCAGACTGGTGGCACCATAAGTCCCAGAGCGGTCAGACTGGTGGCACCGTAGGTCCCAGAGCGGTCTGACTGGTGGCACCATAGGTCCCAGAGCGGTCAGACTGGTGGCAAAATAGGTCCCAGAGCGGTCTGACTGGTGGCACCGTAGGTCCCAGAGCGGTCAGACTGGTGGCACCGTAAGTCCCAGAGCGGTCAGACTGGTGGCACCGTAGGTCCCAGAGCGGTCAGACTGGTGGCACCGTAGGTCCCAGAGCGGTCAGACTGGTGGCACCATAGGTCCCAGAGCGGTCAGACTGGTGGCACAATAGGTCCCAAGGCGGTCAGACTGGTGGCACAATAGGTCCCAGAGCGGTCAGACTGGTGGCACCGTAGGTCCCAGAGCGGTCAGACTGGTGGCACCGTAGGTCCCAGAGCGGTCAGACTGGTGGCACCGTAGGTCCCAGAGCGGTCAGACTGGTGGCACCGTAGGTCCCAGAGCGGTCAGACTGGTGGCACCGTAGGTCACATAGCTGTTTGACTGGTGGCACCGTAGGTCCCAGAGCGGTCAGACTGGTGGCACCACAGGTCCCAGAGCGGTCAGACTGGTGGCACCACAGGTCCCAGAGCGGTCAGACTGGTGGCACCATAGGTCCCAGAGCGGTCAGACTGGTGGCACCATAGCTCCCAGAGCAGTCAGACTGGTGGCACCATAGGTCCCAGAGCGGTCAGACTGGTGGCACCATAGGTCCCATAGCGGTCAGACTGGTGGCACCACGGGTCAGAGAGCGGTCAGATTGGTGACACCATAGGTCCCAGAGCGGTCAGAGTGGTGACACCATAGGTCCCAGAGCGGTCAGACTGGTGCCACCATAGGTCCCAGAGCGGTCAGACTGGTGGCACCACAGGTCCCAGAGCGGTCAGACTGGTGGCACTACAGGTCCCAGAGCGGTCAGACTGGTGGCACCATAGGTCCCAGAGCGGTCAGACTGGTGGCACCACAGGTCCCATAGCGGTCAGACTGGTGGCACCACAGGTCACAGAGCGGTCAGAGTGGTGACACCATAGGTCCCAGAGCGGTCAGAGTGGTGACACCATAGGTCCCAGAGCGGTCAGACTGGTGGCAGCACAGGTCCCAGAGCGGTCAGACTGGTGGCACCATAGGTCCCAGAGCGGTCAGACTGGTGGCACCATAGGTCCCAGAGCGGTCAGACTGGTGGCACCCTAGGTCCCAGAGCGGTCAGACTGGTGGCACCACAGGTTCCAGAGCGGTCAGACTGGTGGCACCGTAGGTCCCAGAGCGGTCAGACTGGTGGCACCGTAGGTCCCAGAGCGGTCAGACTGGTGGCACCACAGGTCCCAGAGCGGTCAGACTGGTGGCACCACAGGTCCCATAGCGGTCAGACTGGTGGCACCACAGGTCACAGAGCGGTCAGAGTGGTGACACCATAGGTCCCAGAGCGGTCAGATTGGTGACACCATAGGTCCCAGAGCGGTCAGACTGGTGGCACCACAGGTCCCAGAGCGGTCAGACTGGTGGCACCATAGGTCCCAGAGCGGTCAGACTGGTGGCACCATAGGTCCCAGAGCGGTCAGACTGGTGGCACCATAGGTCCCAGAGCGGTCAGACTGGTGGCACCACAGGTTCCAGAGCGGTCAGACTGGTGGCACCGTAGGTCCCAGAGCGGTCAGACTGGTGGCACCATAGGTCCCAGAGCGGTCAGACTGGTGGCACCATAGGTCCCAGAGCGGTCAGACTGGTGGCACAATAGGTCCCAAGGCGGTCAGACTGGTGGCACCATAGGTCCCAGAGCGGTCAGACTGGTGGCACCACAGGTTCCAGAGCGGTCAGACTGGTGGCACCGTAAGTCCCAGAGCGGTCAGACTGGTGCCACCATAGGTCCCAGAGCGGTCAGACTGGTGGCACCGTAGGTCCCCAGAGCGGTCAAACTGGTGGCACCATAGGTCCCAGAGCGGTCAGACTGGTGGCACCATAGGTCCCAGAGCGGTCAGACTGGTGGCACCTTAGGTTCCAGAGCGGTCAGACTGGTGGCACCGTAAGTCCCAGAGCGGTCAGACTGGTGGCACCGTAGGTCCCAGAGCGGTCAGACTGGTGGCACCATAGGTCCCAGAGCGGTCTGACTGGTGGCACCATAGGTCCCAGAGCGGTCTGACTGGTGGCACCACAGGTCCCAGAGTGGTCAGACTGGTGGCACCATAAGTCCCAGAGCGGTCAGACTGGTGGCACCGTAGGTCCCAGAGCGGTCAGACTGGTGGCACCATAGGTCCCAGAGCGGTCAGACTGGTGGCACCATAGGTCCCAGAGCGGTCAGACTGGTGGCACAATAGGTCCCAGAGCGGTCAGACTGGTGGCACAATAGGTCCCAAGGCGGTCAGACTGGTGGCACAATAGGTCCCAGAGCGGTCAGACTGGTGGCACCGTAGGTCCCAGAGAGGTCAGACTGGTGGCACCGTAGGTCCCAGAGCGGTCAGACTGGTGGCACCGTAGGTCCCAGAGCGGTCAGACTGGTGGCACCGTAGGTCACATAGCTGTTTGACTGGTGGCACCGTAGGTCCCAGAGCGGTCAGACTGGTGGCACCACAGGTCCCAGAGCGGTCAGACTGGTGGCACCACAGGTCCCAGAGCGGTCAGACTGGTGGCACCATAGGTCCCAGAGCGGTCAGACTGGTGGCACCATAGGTCCCAGAGCGGTCAGACTGGTGGCACCATAGGTCCCAGAGCGGTCAGACTGGTGCCACCATAGCTCCCAGAGCAGTCAGACTGGTGGCACCATAGGTCCCAGAGCGGTCAGACTGGTGGCACCATAGGTCCCATAGCGGTCAGACTGGTGGCACCACAGGTCAGAGAGCGGTCAGAGTGGTGACACCATAGGTCCCAGAGCGGTCAGAGTGGTGACACCATAGGTCCCAGAGCGGTCAGACTGGTGCCACCATAGGTCCCAGAGTGGTCAGACTGGTGGCACCACAGGTCCCAGAGCGGTCAGACTGGTGGCACCACAGGTCCCAGAGCGGTCAGACTGGTGGCACCATAGGTCCCAGAGCGGTCAGACTGGTGGCAACACAGGTCCCATAGCGGTCAGACTGGTGGCACCACAGGTCACAGAGCGGTCAGAGTGGTGACACCATAGGTCCCAGAGCGGTCAGAGTGGTGACACCATAGGTCCCAGAGCGGTCAGACTGGTGGCACCACAGGTCCCAGAGCGGTCAGACTGGTGGCACCATAGGTCCCAGAGCGGTCAGACTGGTGGCACCATAGGTCCCAGAGCGGTCAGACTGGTGGCACCATAGGTCCCAGAGCGGTCAGACTGGTGGCACCACAGGTTCCAGAGCGGTCAGACTGGTGGCACCGTAAGTCCCAGAGCGGTCAGACTGGTGGCACCGTAGGTCCCAGAGCGGTTTGACTGGTGGCACCATAGGTCCCAGAGCGGTCAGACTGGTGGCACCATAGGTCCCAGAGCGGTCTGACTGGTGGCACCATAGGTCCCAGAGCGGTCAGACTGGTGGCACAATAGGTCCCAAGGCGGTCAGACTGGTGGCACAATAGGTCCCAGAGCGGTCAGACTGGTGGCACCATAAGTCCCAGATCGGTCAGACTGGTGGCACCGTAGGTCCCAGAGCGGTCAGACTGGTGGCACCATAGGTCCCAGAGCGGTCAGACTGGTGGCACCATAGGTCCCAGAGCGGTCAGACTGGTGGCACCATAGGTCCCAGAGCGGTCAGACTGGTGGCACAATAGGTCCCAAGGCGGTCAGACTGGTGGCACAATAGGTCCCAGAGCGGTCAGACTGGTGGCACAATAGGTCCCAGAGCGGTCAGACTGGTGGCACCATAGGTCCCAGAGCGGTCAGACTGGTGGCACCATAGGTCCCAGAGCGGTCAGACTGGTGGCACCATAGGTCCCAGAGCGGTCAGACTGGTGGCACAATAGGTCCCAAGGCGGTCAGACTGGTGGCACAATAGGTCCCAGAGCGGTCAGACTGGTGGCACCATAGGTCCCAGAGCGGTCAGACTGGTGGCACCGTAGGTCCCAGAGCGGTCAGACTGGTGGCACCGTAGGTCCCAGAGCGGTCAGACTGGTGGCACCGTAGGTCCCAGAGCGGTCAGACTGGTGGCACCGTAGGTCACATAGCGGTTTGACTGGTGGCACCGTAGGTCCCAGAGCGGTCAGACTGGTGGCACCACAGGTCCCAGAGTGGTCAGACTGGTGGCACCACAGGTCCCAGAGCAGTCAGACTGGTGGCACCATAGGTCCCAGAGCGGTCAGACTGGTGGCACCATAGGTCCCAGAGCGGTCAGACTGGTGGCACCATAGGTCCCAGAGCGGTCAGACTGGTGGCACCATAGCTCCCAGAGCAGTCAGACTGGTGGCACCATAGGTCCCAGAGCGGTCAGACTGGTGGCACCATAGGTCCCATAGCGGTCAGACTGGTGGCACCACAGGTCAGAGAGCGGTCAGAGTGGTGACACCATAGGTCCTATAGCGGTCAGACTGGTGGCACCACAGGTCACAGAGCGGTCAGAGTGGTGACACCATAGGTCCCAGAGCGGTCAGAGTGGTGACACCATGGGTCCCAGAGCGGTCAGACTGGTGGCACCACAGGTCCCAGAGCGGTCAGACTGGTGGCACCATAGGTCCCAGAGCGGTCAGACTGGTGGCACCATAGGTCCCAGAGCGGTCAGACTGGTGGCACCATAGGTCCCAGAGCGGTCAGACTGGTGGCACCACAGGTTCCAGAGCGGTCAGACTGGTGGCACCGTAAGTCCCAGAGCGGTCAGACTGGTGTCACCGTAGGTCCCAGAGCGGTCAGACTGGTGGCACCATAGGTCCCAGAGCGGTCTGACTGGTGGCACCATAGGTCCCAGAGCGGTCTGACTGGTGGCACCATAGGTCCCAGAGCGGTCTGACTGGTGGCACCATAGGTCCCATAGCGGTCAGACTGGTGGCACCACAGGTCAGAGAGCGGTCAGAGTGGTGACAGCATAGGTCCCAGAGCGGTCAGAGTGGTGACACCATAGGTCCCAGAGCGGTCAGACTGGTGCCACCATAGGTCCCAGAGCGGTCAGACTGGTGGCACCACAGGTCCCAGAGCGGTCAGACTGGTGGCACCACAGGTCCCATAGCGGTCAGACTGGTGGCACCACAGGTCACAGAGCGGTCAGAGTGGTGACACCACAGGTCCCAGAGCGGTCAGAGTGGTGACACCATAGGTCCCAGAGCGGTCAGACTGGTGGCACCACAGGTCCCAGAGCGGTCAGACTGGTGGCACCATAGGTCCCAGAGCGGTCAGACTGGTGGCACCATAGGTCCCAGAGCGGTCAGACTGGTGGCACCATAGGTCCCAGAGCGGTCAGACTGGTGGCACCACAGGTTCCAGAGCGGTCAGACTGGTGGCACCGTAAGTCCCAGAGCGGTCAGACTGGTGGCACCGTAGGTCCCAGAGCGGTCAGACTGGTGGCACCATAGGTCCCAGAGCGGTCTGACTGGTGGCACCATAGGTCCCAGAGCGGTCTGACTGGTGGCACCATAGGTCCCAGAGCGGTCAGACTGGTGGCACCGTAAGTCCCAGAGCGGTCAGACTGGTGGCACCGTAGGTCCCAGAGCGGTCTGACTGGTGGCACCATAGGTCCCAGAGCGGTCTGACTGGTGGCACCATAGGTCCCAGAGCGGTCAGACTGGTGGCACCATAAGTCCCAGAGCGGTCAGACTGGTGGCACCGTAGGTCCCAGAGCGGTCAGACTTGTGGCACCATAGGTCCCAGAGCGGTCAGACTGGTGGCACCATAGGTCCCAGAGCGGTCAGACTGGTGGCACAATAGGTCCCAAGGCGGTCAGACTGGTGGCACAATAGGTCCCAAGGCGGTCAGACTGGTGGCACAATAGGTCCCAGAGCGGTCAGACTGGTGGCACCATAGGTCCCAGAGCGGTCAGACTGGTGGCACCATAGGTCCCAGAGCGGTCAGACTGGTGGCACCTTAGGTCCCAGAGCGGTCAGACTGGTGGCATCGTAGGTCCCAGAGCGGTCAGACTGGTGGCACAATAGGTCCCAAGGCGGTCAGACTGGTGGCACAATAGGTCCCAGAGCAGTCAGACTGTTGGCACCATAGGTCCCAGAGCGGTCAGACTGGTGCCACCATAGGTCCCAGAGCGGTCAGACTGGTGGCACCATAGGTCCCAGAGTGGTCAGACTGGTGGCACCATAGGTCCCAGAGCAGTCAGACTGGTGGCACCGTAGGTCCCAGAGCGGTCAGACTGGTGGCACCATAGGTCCCAGAGCGGTCAGACTGGTGCCACCATAGGTCCCAGAGTGGTCAGACTGGTGGCACCGTAGGTCCCCAGAGCGGTCAGACTGGTGGCACCATAGGTCCCAGAGCGGTCAGACTGGTGGCACCATAGGTCCCAGAGCGGTCAGACTGGTGGCACCGCAGGTCGCAAAGCGGTCAGACTGGTGGCACCATAGGTCCCAGAGCGGTCAGACTGGTGGCACCATAGGTCCCAGAGCGGTCAGACTGATGGCACCGTAGGTCCCCAGAGCGGTCAGACTGGTGGCACCATAGGTCCCAGAGCGGTCAGACTGGTGGCACCATAGGTCCCAGAGCGGTCAGACTGGTGGCACCGCAGGTCGCAGAGCGGTCAGACTGGTGGCACCATAGGTCCCAGAGCGGTCAGACTGGTGGCACCATAGGTCCCAGAGCGGTCAGACTGGTGGCACCGTAGGTCCCAGAACGCTTAGACTGGTGGCACCATAGGTCACAGAGCGGTCAGACTGGTGGCACCATAGGTCCCATAGCGGTCAGACTGGTGGCACCATCGGTCCCAGAGCGGTCAGACTGGTGACACCACAGGTCCCAGCGCGGTCAGACTGGTGGCACCAGCGGTCCCAGAGCGGTCAGACTGGTGGCACCACAGGTCCCAGAGCGGTCAGACTGGTGGCAACATAGGTCCCAGAGCGGTCAGACTGGTGGCACCATAGGTCCCAGAGTGGTCAGACTGGTGGCACCATAGGTCCCAGAGCGGTCAGACTGGTGACACCACAGGTCCCAGAGAGGTCAGACTGGTGACACCACAG
>NC_074674.1:39720461-39748741 GCF_029448725.1 Salvelinus fontinalis | reverse complement strand
GTCCCAGAGCGGTCAGACTGGTGACACCACAGGTCCCAGAGCGGTCAGACTGGTGGCACCACAGGTCCCAGAGCGGTCAGTCTGGTGGCACCATAGGTCCCAGAGCGGTCAGACTGGTGGCACCGTAGGTCCCAGAGTGGTCAGACTGGTGGCACAACAGTTCCCAGAGCAGTCAGACTGGTGGCACCATAGGTCCCAGAGCGGTCAGACTGGTGGCACCATCGGTCCCAGAGCGGTCAGAGTGGTGACACCACAGGTCCCAGAGCGGTCAGACTGGTGGCACCATAGGTCCCAGAGCGGTCAGACTGGTGGCACCACAGGTCCCAGAGCGGCCAGACTGGTGGCACCATAGGTCCCAGAGCGGTCAGACTGGTGGCACCATAGGTCCCAGAGCGGTCAGACTTTTGGCACCACAAGGTACCAGAGCGGTCAGACTGGTGGCACCAGCGGTCACAGAGCGGTCAGACTGGTGACACCACAGGTCCCAGAGCGGTCAGACTGGTGGCACCATAGGTCCCAGAGCGGTCAGACTGGTGGCACCATAGGTCCCAGAGCGGTCAGACTGGTGGCACCATAGGTCCCAGAGCGGTCAGACTGGTGGCACCACAGGTCCCAGAGCGGTCAGACTGGTGGCACCACAGGTCCCAGAGCGGTCAGACCGGTGGCACCATAGGTCCCAGAGCAGTCAGACTGTTGGCACCATAGGTCCCAGAGCGGTCAGACTGGTGCCACCATAGGTCCCAGAGCGGTCAGACTGGTGGCATCATAGGTCCCAGAGCAGTCAGACTGGTGGCACCACATGTCCCAGAGCGGTCAGTCTGATTGCCCCATAGGTCCCAGAGCGGTCAGACTGGTGGCACCAGAGGTCCCAGAGCGGTCAGACTGGTGGCACCATAGGTCCCAGAGTGGTCAGACTGGTGGCACCATAGGTCCCAGAGCAGTCAGACTGGTGGCACCATAGGTCCCAGAGCGGTCAGACTGGTGGCACCATCGGTCCCAGAGCGGTCAGACTGGTGACACCACAGGTCCCAGCGCGGTCAGACTGGTGGCACCAGCGGTCCCAGAGCGGTCAGACTGGTGGCACCACAGGTCCCAGAGCGGTCAGACTGGTGGCACCATAGGTCCCAGAGCGGTCAGACTGGTGGCACCATAGGTCCCATAGTGGTCAGACTGGTGGCACCATCGGTCCCAGAGCGGTCAGACTGGTGACACCACAGGTCCCAGCGCGGTCAGACTGGTGGCACCAGCGGTCCCAGAGCGGTCAGACTGGTGGCACCACAGGTCCCAGAGCGGTCAGACTGGTGGCAACATAGGTCCCAGAGCGGTCAGACTGGTGGCACCATAGGTCCCAGAGTGGTCAGACTGGTGGCACCATAGGTCCCAGAGCGGTCAGACTGGTGACACCACAGGTCCCAGAGCGGTCAGACTGGTGACACCACAGGTCCCAGAGCGGTCAGACTGGTGGCACCACAGGTCCCAGAGCGGTCAGTCTGGTGGCACCATAGGTCCCAGAGCGGTCAGACTGGTGGCACCGTAGGTCCCAGAGTGGTCAGACTGGTGGCACAACAGTTCCCAGAGCAGTCAGACTGGTGGCACCATAGGTCCCAGAGCGGTCAGACTGGTGGCACCACAGGTCCCAGAGCGGTCAGACTGGTGGCACCATAGGTCCCAGAGCGGTCAGACTGGTGGCACCATAGGTCCCAGAGCGGTCAGACTGGTGGCACCATAGGTCCCAGAGCGGTCAGACTGGTGGCACCACAGGTTCCAGAGCGGTCAGACTGGTGGCACCGTAAGTCCCAGAGCGGTCAGACTGGTGGCACCGTAGGTCCCAGAGCGGTTTGACTGGTGGCACCATAGGTCCCAGAGCGGTCAGACTGGTGGCACCATAGGTCCCAGAGCGGTCTGACTGGTGGCACCATAGGTCCCAGAGCGGTCAGACTGGTGGCACAATAGGTCCCAAGGCGGTCAGACTGGTGGCACAATAGGTCCCAGAGCGGTCAGACTGGTGGCACCATAAGTCCCAGATCGGTCAGACTGGTGGCACCGTAGGTCCCAGAGCGGTCAGACTGGTGGCACCATAGGTCCCAGAGCGGTCAGACTGGTGGCACCATAGGTCCCAGAGCGGTCAGACTGGTGGCACCATAGGTCCCAGAGCGGTCAGACTGGTGGCACAATAGGTCCCAAGGCGGTCAGACTGGTGGCACAATAGGTCCCAGAGCGGTCAGACTGGTGGCACAATAGGTCCCAGAGCGGTCAGACTGGTGGCACCATAGGTCCCAGAGCGGTCAGACTGGTGGCACCATAGGTCCCAGAGCGGTCAGACTGGTGGCACCATAGGTCCCAGAGCGGTCAGACTGGTGGCACAATAGGTCCCAAGGCGGTCAGACTGGTGGCACAATAGGTCCCAGAGCGGTCAGACTGGTGGCACCATAGGTCCCAGAGCGGTCAGACTGGTGGCACCGTAGGTCCCAGAGCGGTCAGACTGGTGGCACCGTAGGTCCCAGAGCGGTCAGACTGGTGGCACCGTAGGTCCCAGAGCGGTCAGACTGGTGGCACCGTAGGTCACATAGCGGTTTGACTGGTGGCACCGTAGGTCCCAGAGCGGTCAGACTGGTGGCACCACAGGTCCCAGAGTGGTCAGACTGGTGGCACCACAGGTCCCAGAGCAGTCAGACTGGTGGCACCATAGGTCCCAGAGCGGTCAGACTGGTGGCACCATAGGTCCCAGAGCGGTCAGACTGGTGGCACCATAGGTCCCAGAGCGGTCAGACTGGTGGCACCATAGCTCCCAGAGCAGTCAGACTGGTGGCACCATAGGTCCCAGAGCGGTCAGACTGGTGGCACCATAGGTCCCATAGCGGTCAGACTGGTGGCACCACAGGTCAGAGAGCGGTCAGAGTGGTGACACCATAGGTCCCAGAGCGGTCAGAGTGGTGACACCATAGGTCCAAAAGCGGTCAGACTGGTGCCACCATAGATCCCAGAGCGGTCAGACTGGTGGCACCACAGGTCCCAGAGCGGTCAGACTGGTGGCACCACAGGTCCCATAGCGGTCAGACTGGTGGCACCACAGGTCACAGAGCGGTCAGAGTGGTGACACCATAGGTCCCAGAGCGGTCAGAGTGGTGACACCATGGGTCCCAGAGCGGTCAGACTGGTGGCACCACAGGTCCCAGAGCGGTCAGACTGGTGGCACCATAGGTCCCAGAGCGGTCAGACTGGTGGCACCATAGGTCCCAGAGCGGTCAGACTGGTGGCACCATAGGTCCCAGAGCGGTCAGACTGGTGGCACCACAGGTTCCAGAGCGGTCAGACTGGTGGCACCGTAAGTCCCAGAGCGGTCAGACTGGTGGCACCGTAGGTCCCAGAGCGGTCAGACTGGTGGCACCATAGGTCCCAGAGCGGTCTGACTGGTGGCACCATAGGTCCCAGAGCGGTCTGACTGGTGGCACCATAGGTCCCATAGCGGTCAGACTGGTGGCACCACAGGTCAGAGAGCGGTCAGAGTGGTGACAGCATAGGTCCCAGAGCGGTCAGAGTGGTGACACCATAGGTCCCAGAGCGGTCAGACTGGTGCCACCATAGGTCCCAGAGCGGTCAGACTGGTGGCACCACAGGTCCCAGAGCGGTCAGACTGGTGGCACCACAGGTCCCATAGCGGTCAGACTGGTGGCACCACAGGTCACAGAGCGGTCAGAGTGGTGACACCACAGGTCCCAGAGCGGTCAGAGTGGTGACACCATAGGTCCCAGAGCGGTCAGACTGGTGGCACCACAGGTCCCAGAGCGGTCAGACTGGTGGCACCATAGGTCCCAGAGCGGTCAGACTGGTGGCACCATAGGTCCCAGAGCGGTCAGACTGGTGGCACCATAGGTCCCAGAGCGGTCAGACTGGTGGCACCACAGGTTCCAGAGCGGTCAGACTGGTGGCACCGTAGGTCCCAGAGCGGTCTGACTGGTGGCACCATAGGTCCCAGAGCGGTCTGACTGGTGGCACCATAGGTCCCAGAGCGGTCAGACTGGTGGCACCATAAGTCCCAGAGCGGTCAGACTGGTGGCACCGTAGGTCCCAGAGCGGTCAGACTTGTGGCACCATAGGTCCCAGAGCGGTCAGACTGGTGGCACCATAGGTCCCAGAGCGGTCAGACTGGTGGCACAATAGGTCCCAAGGCGGTCAGACTGGTGGCACAATAGGTCCCAAGGCGGTCAGACTGGTGGCACAATAGGTCCCAGAGCGGTCAGACTGGTGGCACCATAGGTCCCAGAGCGGTCAGACTGGTGGCACCATAGGTCCCAGAGCGGTCAGACTGGTGGCACCATAGGTCCCAGAGCGGTCAGACTGGTGCCACCATAGGTCCCAGAGCGGTCAGACTGGTGGCACCATAGGTCCCAGAGTGGTCAGACTGGTGGCACCATAGGTCCCAGAGCAGTCAGACTGGTGGCACCGTAGGTCCCAGAGCGGTCAGACTGGTGGCACCATAGGTCCCAGAGCGGTCAGACTGGTGCCACCATAGGTCCCAGAGTGGTCAGACTGGTGGCACCGTAGGTCCCCAGAGCGGTCAGACTGGTGGCACCATAGGTCCCAGAGCGGTCAGACTGGTGGCACCATAGGTCCCAGAGCGGTCAGACTGGTGGCACCGCAGGTCGCAAAGCGGTCAGACTGGTGGCACCATAGGTCCCAGAGCGGTCAGACTGGTGGCACCATAGGTCCCAGAGCGGTCAGACTGGTGGCACCGTAGGTCCCCAGAGCGGTCAGACTGGTGGCACCATAGGTCCCAGAGCGGTCAGACTGGTGGCACCATAGGTCCCAGAGCGGTCAGACTGGTGGCACCGCAGGTCGCAGAGCGGTCAGACTGGTGGCACCATAGGTCCCAGAGCGGTCAGACTGGTGGCACCATAGGTCCCAGAGCGGTCAGACTGGTGGCACCGTAGGTCCCAGAACGCTTAGACTGGTGGCACCATAGGTCACAGAGCGGTCAGACTGGTGGCACCATAGGTCCCATAGCGGTCAGACTGGTGGCACCATCGGTCCCAGAGCGGTCAGACTGGTGACACCACAGGTCCCAGCGCGGTCAGACTGGTGGCACCAGCGGTCCCAGCGCGGTCAGACTGGTGGCACCAGCGGTCCCAGAGCGGTCAGACTGGTGGCACCACAGGTCCCAGAGCGGTCAGACTGGTGGCAACATAGGTCCCAGAGCGGTCAGACTGGTGGCACCATAGGTCCCAGAGTGGTCAGACTGGTGGCACCATAGGTCCCAGAGCGGTCAGACTGGTGACACCACAGGTCCCAGAGAGGTCAGACTGGTGACACCACAGGTCCCAGAGCGGTCAGACTGGTGACACCACAGGTCCCAGAGCGGTCAGACTGGTGGCACCATAGGTCCCAGAGCGGTCAGACTGGTGGCACCATAGGTCCCAGAGCGGTCAGACTGGTGGCACCATAGGTCCCAGAGCGGTCAGACTGGTGGCACCACAGGTTCCAGAGCGGTCAGACTGGTGGCACCGTAGGTCCCAGAGCGGTCTGACTGGTGGCACCATAGGTCCCAGAGCGGTCTGACTGGTGGCACCATAGGTCCCAGAGCGGTCAGACTGGTGGCACCATAAGTCCCAGAGCGGTCAGACTGGTGGCACCGTAGGTCCCAGAGCGGTCAGACTTGTGGCACCATAGGTCCCAGAGCGGTCAGACTGGTGGCACCATAGGTCCCAGAGCGGTCAGACTGGTGGCACAATAGGTCCCAAGGCGGTCAGACTGGTGGCACAATAGGTCCCAAGGCGGTCAGACTGGTGGCACAATAGGTCCCAGAGCGGTCAGACTGGTGGCACCATAGGTCCCAGAGCGGTCAGACTGGTGGCACCATAGGTCCCAGAGCGGTCAGACTGGTGGCACCATAGGTCCCAGAGCGGTCAGACTGGTGCCACCATAGGTCCCAGAGCGGTCAGACTGGTGGCACCATAGGTCCCAGAGTGGTCAGACTGGTGGCACCATAGGTCCCAGAGCAGTCAGACTGGTGGCACCGTAGGTCCCAGAGCGGTCAGACTGGTGGCACCATAGGTCCCAGAGCGGTCAGACTGGTGCCACCATAGGTCCCAGAGTGGTCAGACTGGTGGCACCGTAGGTCCCCAGAGCGGTCAGACTGGTGGCACCATAGGTCCCAGAGCGGTCAGACTGGTGGCACCATAGGTCCCAGAGCGGTCAGACTGGTGGCACCGCAGGTCGCAAAGCGGTCAGACTGGTGGCACCATAGGTCCCAGAGCGGTCAGACTGGTGGCACCATAGGTCCCAGAGCGGTCAGACTGGTGGCACCGTAGGTCCCCAGAGCGGTCAGACTGGTGGCACCATAGGTCCCAGAGCGGTCAGACTGGTGGCACCATAGGTCCCAGAGCGGTCAGACTGGTGGCACCGCAGGTCGCAGAGCGGTCAGACTGGTGGCACCGCAGGTCGCAGAGCGGTCAGACTGGTGGCACCATAGGTCCCAGAGCGGTCAGACTGGTGGCACCATAGGTCCCAGAGCGGTCAGACTGGTGGCACCGTAGGTCCCAGAACGCTTAGACTGGTGGCACCATAGGTCACAGAGCGGTCAGACTGGTGGCACCATAGGTCCCATAGCGGTCAGACTGGTGGCACCATCGGTCCCAGAGCGGTCAGACTGGTGACACCACAGGTCCCAGCGCGGTCAGACTGGTGGCACCAGCGGTCCCAGCGCGGTCAGACTGGTGGCACCAGCGGTCCCAGAGCGGTCAGACTGGTGGCACCACAGGTCCCAGAGCGGTCAGACTGGTGGCAACATAGGTCCCAGAGCGGTCAGACTGGTGGCACCATAGGTCCCAGAGTGGTCAGACTGGTGGCACCATAGGTCCCAGAGCGGTCAGACTGGTGACACCACAGGTCCCAGAGAGGTCAGACTGGTGACACCACAGGTCCCAGAGCGGTCAGACTGGTGACACCACAGGTCCCAGAGCGGTCAGACTGGTGGCACCACAGGTCCCAGAGCGGTCAGTCTGGTGGCACCATAGGTCCCAGAGCGGTCAGACTGGTGGCACCGTAGGTCCCAGAGTGGTCAGACTGGTGGCACAACAGTTCCCAGAGCAGTCAGACTGGTGGCACCATAGGTCCCAGAGCGGTCAGACTGGTGGCACCATCGGTCCCAGAGCGGTCAGAGTGGTGACACCACAGGTCCCAGAGCGGTCAGACTGGTGGCACCATAGGTCCCAGAGCGGTCAGACTGGTGGCACCACAGGTCCCAGAGCGGCCAGACTGGTGGCACCATAGGTCCCAGAGCGGTCAGACTGGTGGCACCATAGGTCCCAGAGCGGTCAGACTTTTGGCACCACAAGGTACCAGAGCGGTCAGACTGGTGGCACCAGCGGTCACAGAGCGGTCAGACTGGTGGCACCACAGGTCCCAGAGCGGTCAGACTGGTGGCACCATAGGTCCCAGAGCGGTCAGACTGGTGGCACCATAGGTCCCAGAGCGGTCAGACTGGTGGCACCATAGGTCCCAGAGCGGTCAGACTGGTGGCACCACAGGTCCCAGAGCGGTCAGACTGGTGGCACCACAGGTCCCAGAGCGGTCAGACCGGTGGCACCATAGGTCCCAGAGCAGTCAGACTGTTGGCACCATAGGTCCCAGAGCGGTCAGACTGGTGCCACCATAGGTCCCAGAGCGGTCAGACTGGTGGCATCATAGGTCCCAGAGCAGTCAGACTGGTGGCACCACATGTCCCAGAGCGGTCAGTCTGATGGCCCCATAGGTCCCAGAGCGGTCAGACTGGTGGCACCACAGGTCCCAGAGCGGTCAGAGTGGTGACACCATAGGTCCCAGAGCGGTCAGACTGGTGGCACCACAGGTCCCAGAGCGGTCAGACTGGTGGCACCATAGGTCCCAGAGCGGTCAGACTGGTGGCACCATAGGTCCCAGAGCGGTCAGACTGGTGGCACCATAGGTCCCAGAGCGGTCAGACTGGTGGCACCACAGGTTCCAGAGCGGTCAGACTGGTGGCACCGTAGGTCCCAGAGCGGTCTGACTGGTGGCACCATAGGTCCCAGAGCGGTCTGACTGGTGGCACCATAGGTCCCAGAGCGGTCAGACTGGTGGCACCATAAGTCCCAGAGCGGTCAGACTGGTGGCACCGTAGGTCCCAGAGCGGTCAGACTTGTGGCACCATAGGTCCCAGAGCGGTCAGACTGGTGGCACCATAGGTCCCAGAGCGGTCAGACTGGTGGCACAATAGGTCCCAAGGCGGTCAGACTGGTGGCACAATAGGTCCCAAGGCGGTCAGACTGGTGGCACAATAGGTCCCAGAGCGGTCAGACTGGTGGCACCATAGGTCCCAGAGCGGTCAGACTGGTGGCACCATAGGTCCCAGAGCGGTCAGACTGGTGGCACCATAGGTCCCAGAGCGGTCAGACTGGTGCCACCATAGGTCCCAGAGCGGTCAGACTGGTGGCACCATAGGTCCCAGAGTGTTCAGACTGGTGGCACCATAGGTCCCAGAGCAGTCAGACTGGTGGCACCGTAGGTCCCAGAGCGGTCAGACTGGTGGCACCATAGGTCCCAGAGCGGTCAGACTGGTGCCACCATAGGTCCCAGAGTGGTCAGACTGGTGGCACCGTAGGTCCCCAGAGCGGTCAGACTGGTGGCACCATAGGTCCCAGAGCGGTCAGACTGGTGGCACCATAGGTCCCAGAGCGGTCAGACTGGTGGCACCGCAGGTCGCAAAGCGGTCAGACTGGTGGCACCATAGGTCCCAGAGCGGTCAGACTGGTGGCACCATAGGTCCCAGAGCGGTCAGACTGGTGGCACCGTAGGTCCCCAGAGCGGTCAGACTGGTGGCACCATAGGTCCCAGAGCGGTCAGACTGGTGGCACCATAGGTCCCAGAGCGGTCAGACTGGTGGCACCGCAGGTCGCAGAGCGGTCAGACTGGTGGCACCATAGGTCCCAGAGCGGTCAGACTGGTGGCACCATAGGTCCCAGAGCGGTCAGACTGGTGGCACCGTAGGTCCCAGAACGCTTAGACTGGTGGCACCATAGGTCACAGAGCGGTCAGACTGGTGGCACCATAGGTCCCATAGCGGTCAGACTGGTGGCACCATCGGTCCCAGAGCGGTCAGACTGGTGACACCACAGGTCCCAGCGCGGTCAGACTGGTGGCACCAGCGGTCCCAGAGCGGTCAGACTGGTGGCACCACAGGTCCCAGAGCGGTCAGACTGGTGGCAACATAGGTCCCAGAGCGGTCAGACTGGTGGCACCATAGGTCCCAGAGTGGTCAGACTGGTGGCACCATAGGTCCCAGAGCGGTCAGACTGGTGACACCACAGGTCCCAGAGAGGTCAGACTGGTGACACCACAGGTCCCAGAGCGGTCAGACTGGTGACACCACAGGTCCCAGAGCGGTCAGACTGGTGGCACCACAGGTCCCAGAGCGGTCAGTCTGGTGGCACCATAGGTCCCAGAGCGGTCAGACTGGTGGCACCGTAGGTCCCAGAGTGGTCAGACTGGTGGCACAACAGTTCCCAGAGCAGTCAGACTGGTGGCACCATAGGTCCCAGAGCGGTCAGACTGGTGGCACCATCGGTCCCAGAGCGGTCAGAGTGGTGACACCACAGGTCCCAGAGCGGTCAGACTGGTGGCACCATAGGTCCCAGAGCGGTCAGACTGGTGGCACCACAGGTCCCAGAGCGGCCAGACTGGTGGCACCATAGGTCCCAGAGCGGTCAGACTGGTGGCACCATAGGTCCCAGAGCGGTCAGACTTTTGGCACCACAAGGTACCAGAGCGGTCAGACTGGTGGCACCAGCGGTCACAGAGCGGTCAGACTGGTGGCACCACAGGTCCCAGAGCGGTCAGACTGGTGGCACCATAGGTCCCAGAGCGGTCAGACTGGTGGCACCATAGGTCCCAGAGCGGTCAGACTGGTGGCACCATAGGTCCCAGAGCGGTCAGACTGGTGGCACCACAGGTCCCAGAGCGGTCAGACTGGTGGCACCACAGGTCCCAGAGCGGTCAGACCGGTGGCACCATAGGTCCCAGAGCAGTCAGACTGTTGGCACCATAGGTCCCAGAGCGGTCAGACTGGTGCCACCATAGGTCCCAGAGCGGTCAGACTGGTGGCATCATAGGTCCCAGAGCAGTCAGACTGGTGGCACCACATGTCCCAGAGCGGTCAGTCTGATGGCCCCATAGGTCCCAGAGCGGTCAGACTGGTGGCACCAGAGGTCCCAGAGCGGTCAGACTGGTGGCACCATAGGTCCCAGAGTGGTCAGACTGGTGGCACCATAGGTCCCAGAGCAGTCAGACTGGTGGCACCATAGGTCCCAGAGCGGTCAGACTGGTGGCACCATCGGTCCCAGAGCGGTCAGACTGGTGACACCACAGGTCCCAGCGCGGTCAGACTGGTGGCACCAGCGGTCCCAGAGCGGTCAGACTGGTGGCACCACAGGTCCCAGAGCGGTCAGACTGGTGGCACCATAGGTCCCAGAGCGGTCAGACTGGTGGCACCATAGGTCCCATAGTGGTCAGACTGGTGGCACCATCGGTCCCAGAGCGGTCAGACTGGTGACACCACAGGTCCCAGCGCGGTCAGACTGGTGGCACCAGCGGTCCCAGAGCGGTCAGACTGGTGGCACCACAGGTCCCAGAGCGGTCAGACTGGTGGCAACATAGGTCCCAGAGCGGTCAGACTGGTGGCACCATAGGTCCCAGAGTGGTCAGACTGGTGGCACCATAGGTCCCAGAGCGGTCAGACTGGTGACACCACAGGTCCCAGAGCGGTCAGACTGGTGACACCACAGGTCCCAGAGCGGTCAGACTGGTGGCACCACAGGTCCCAGAGCGGTCAGTCTGGTGGCACCATAGGTCCCAGAGCGGTCAGACTGGTGGCACCGTAGGTCCCAGAGTGGTCAGACTGGTGGCACAACAGTTCCCAGAGCAGTCAGACTGGTGGCACCATAGGTCCCAGAGCGGTCAGACTGGTGGCACCATCGGTCCCAGAGCGGTCAGACTGGTGACACCACAGGTCCCAGAGCGGTCAGACTGGTGACACCACAGGTCCCAGAGCGGTCAGACTGGTGGCACCATAGGTCCCAGAGCGGTCAGACTGGTGGCACCACAGGTCCCAGAGCGGCCAGACTGGTGGCACCATAGGTCCCAGAGCGGCCAGACTGGTGGCACCATAGGTCCCAGAGCGGTCAGACTTTTGGCACCACAAGGTACCAGAGCGGTCAGACTGGTGGCACCAGCGGTCCCAGAGCGGTCAGACTGGTGGCACCACAGGTCCCAGAGCAGTCAGACTGGTGGCACCATAGGTCCCAGAGCGGTCAGACTGGTGGCACCATAGGTCCCAGAGCGGTCAGACTGGTGGCACCATAGGTCCCAGAGCGGTCAGACTGGTGGCACCACAGGTCCCAGAGCGGTCAGACTGGTGGCACCACAGGTCCAAGAGCGGTCAGACTGGTGGCACCACAGGTCCCAGAGCGGTCAGACCGGTGGCACCATAGGTCCCAGAGCAGTCAGATTTTTGGCACCATAGGTCCCAGAGCGGTCAGACTGGTGCCACCATAGGTCCCAGAGCGGTCAGACTGGTGGCATCATAGGTCCCAGAGCAGTCAGACTGGTGGCACCACATGTCCCAGAGCGGTCAGTCTGATGGCCCCATAGGTCCCAGAGCGGTCAGACTGGTGGCACCATAGGTCCCAGAGCGGTCAGACTGGTGGCACCATAGGTCCCAGAGTGGTCAGACTGGTGGCACCATAGGTCCCAGAGCAGTCAGACTGGTGGCACCATAGGTCCCAGAGCGGTCAGACTGGTGGCACCATCGGTCCCAGAGCGGTCAGACTGGTGACACCACAGGTCCCAGCGCGGTCAGACTGGTGGCACCGTAGGTCCCAGAGCGGTCAGACTGGTGACACCACAGGTCCCAGCGCGGTCAGACTGGTGGCACCAGCGGTCCCAGAGCGGTCAGACTGGTGGCACCACAGGTCCCAGAGCGGTCAGACTGGTGGCAACATAGGTCCCAGAGCGGTCAGACTGGTGGCACCATAGGTCCCAGAGCGGTCAGACTGGTGGCACCATAGGTCCCAGAGCGGTCAGACTGGTGACACCACAGGTCCCAGAGCGGTCAGACTGGTGACACCACAGGTCCCAGAGCGGTCAGACTGGTGGCACCACAGGTCCCAGAGCGGTCAGTCTGGTGGCACCATAGGTCCCAGAGCGGTCAGACTGGTGGCACCGTAGGTCCCAGAGTGGTCAGACTGGTGGCACAACAGTTCCCAGAGCAGTCAGACTGGTGGCACCATAGGTCCCAGAGCGGTCAGACTGGTGACACCACAGGTCCCAGCGCGGTCAGACTGGTGGCACCAGCGGTCCCAGAGCGGTCAGACTGGTGGCACCACATGTCCCAGAGCGGTCAGACTGGTGGCAACATAGGTCCCAGAGCGGTCAGACTGGTGGCACCACAGGTCCCAGAGTGGTCAGACTGGTGGCACCATAGGTCCCAGAGCGGTCAGACTGGTGACACCACAGGTCCCGGAGCGGTCAGACTGGTGACACCACAGGTCCCAGAGCGGTCAGACTGGTGGCACCACAGGTCCCAGAGCGGTCAGTCTGGTGGCACCATAGGTCCCAGAGCGGTCAGACTGGTGGCACCGTAGGTCCCAGAGTGGTCAGACTGGTGGCACAACAGTTCCCAGAGCAGTCAGACTGGTGGCACCATAGGTCCCAGAGTGGTCAGACTGGTGGCACCATCGGTCCCAGAGCGGTCAGACTGGTGACACCACAGGTCCCAGAGCGGTCAGACTGGTGGCACCATAGGTCCCAGAGCGGTCAGACTGGTGGCACCACAGGTCCCAGAGCGGCCAGACTGGTGGCACCATAGGTCCCAGAGCGGTCAGACTGGTGGCACCATAGGTCCCAGAGCGGTCAGACTTTTGGCACCACAAGGTACCAGAGCGGTCAGACTGGTGGCACCAGCGGTCACAGAGCGGTCAGACTGGTGGCACCACAGGTCCCAGAGCGGTCAGACTGGTGGCACCATAGGTCCCAGAGCGGTCAGACTGGTGGCACCATAGGTCCCAGAGCGGTCAGACTGGTGGCACCATAGGTCCCAGAGCGGTCAGACTGGTGGCACCACAGGTCCCAGAGCGGTCAGACTGGTGGCACCACAGGTCCCAGAGCGGTCAGACCGGTGGCACCATAGGTCCCAGAGCAGTCAGACTGTTGGCACCATAGGTCCCAGAGCGGTCAGACTGGTGCCACCATAGGTCCCAGAGCGGTCAGACTGGTGGCATCATAGGTCCCAGAGCAGTCAGACTGGTGGCACCACATGTCCCAGAGCGGTCAGTCTGATGGCCCCATAGGTCCCAGAGCGGTCAGACTGGTGGCACCAGAGGTCCCAGAGCGGTCAGACTGGTGGCACCATAGGTCCCAGAGTGGTCAGACTGGTGGCACCATAGGTCCCAGAGCAGTCAGACTGGTGGCACCATAGGTCCCAGAGCGGTCAGACTGGTGGCACCATCGGTCCCAGAGCGGTCAGACTGGTGACACCACAGGTCCCAGCGCGGTCAGACTGGTGGCACCAGCGGTCCCAGAGCGGTCAGACTGGTGGCACCACAGGTCCCAGAGCGGTCAGACTGGTGGCACCATAGGTCCCAGAGCGGTCAGACTGGTGGCACCATAGGTCCCATAGTGGTCAGACTGGTGGCACCATCGGTCCCAGAGCGGTCAGACTGGTGACACCACAGGTCCCAGCGCGGTCAGACTGGTGGCACCAGCGGTCCCAGAGCGGTCAGACTGGTGGCACCACAGGTCCCAGAGCGGTCAGACTGGTGGCAACATAGGTCCCAGAGCGGTCAGACTGGTGGCACCATAGGTCCCAGAGTGGTCAGACTGGTGGCACCATAGGTCCCAGAGCGGTCAGACTGGTGACACCACAGGTCCCAGAGCGGTCAGACTGGTGACACCACAGGTCCCAGAGCGGTCAGACTGGTGGCACCACAGGTCCCAGAGCGGTCAGTCTGGTGGCACCATAGGTCCCAGAGCGGTCAGACTGGTGGCACCGTAGGTCCCAGAGTGGTCAGACTGGTGGCACAACAGTTCCCAGAGCAGTCAGACTGGTGGCACCATAGGTCCCAGAGCGGTCAGACTGGTGGCACCATCGGTCCCAGAGCGGTCAGACTGGTGACACCACAGGTCCCAGAGCGGTCAGACTGGTGACACCACAGGTCCCAGAGCGGTCAGACTGGTGGCACCATAGGTCCCAGAGCGGTCAGACTGGTGGCACCACAGGTCCCAGAGCGGCCAGACTGGTGGCACCATAGGTCCCAGAGCGGCCAGACTGGTGGCACCATAGGTCCCAGAGCGGTCAGACTTTTGGCACCACAAGGTACCAGAGCGGTCAGACTGGTGGCACCAGCGGTCCCAGAGCGGTCAGACTGGTGGCACCACAGGTCCCAGAGCAGTCAGACTGGTGGCACCATAGGTCCCAGAGCGGTCAGACTGGTGGCACCATAGGTCCCAGAGCGGTCAGACTGGTGGCACCATAGGTCCCAGAGCGGTCAGACTGGTGGCACCACAGGTCCCAGAGCGGTCAGACTGGTGGCACCACAGGTCCAAGAGCGGTCAGACTGGTGGCACCACAGGTCCCAGAGCGGTCAGACCGGTGGCACCATAGGTCCCAGAGCAGTCAGATTTTTGGCACCATAGGTCCCAGAGCGGTCAGACTGGTGCCACCATAGGTCCCAGAGCGGTCAGACTGGTGGCATCATAGGTCCCAGAGCAGTCAGACTGGTGGCACCACATGTCCCAGAGCGGTCAGTCTGATGGCCCCATAGGTCCCAGAGCGGTCAGACTGGTGGCACCATAGGTCCCAGAGCGGTCAGACTGGTGGCACCATAGGTCCCAGAGTGGTCAGACTGGTGGCACCATAGGTCCCAGAGCAGTCAGACTGGTGGCACCATAGGTCCCAGAGCGGTCAGACTGGTGGCACCATCGGTCCCAGAGCGGTCAGACTGGTGACACCACAGGTCCCAGCGCGGTCAGACTGGTGGCACCGTAGGTCCCAGAGCGGTCAGACTGGTGACACCACAGGTCCCAGCGCGGTCAGACTGGTGGCACCAGCGGTCCCAGAGCGGTCAGACTGGTGGCACCACAGGTCCCAGAGCGGTCAGACTGGTGGCAACATAGGTCCCAGAGCGGTCAGACTGGTGGCACCATAGGTCCCAGAGCGGTCAGACTGGTGGCACCATAGGTCCCAGAGCGGTCAGACTGGTGACACCACAGGTCCCAGAGCGGTCAGACTGGTGACACCACAGGTCCCAGAGCGGTCAGACTGGTGGCACCACAGGTCCCAGAGCGGTCAGTCTGGTGGCACCATAGGTCCCAGAGCGGTCAGACTGGTGGCACCGTAGGTCCCAGAGTGGTCAGACTGGTGGCACAACAGTTCCCAGAGCAGTCAGACTGGTGGCACCATAGGTCCCAGAGCGGTCAGACTGGTGACACCACAGGTCCCAGCGCGGTCAGACTGGTGGCACCAGCGGTCCCAGAGCGGTCAGACTGGTGGCACCACATGTCCCAGAGCGGTCAGACTGGTGGCAACATAGGTCCCAGAGCGGTCAGACTGGTGGCACCACAGGTCCCAGAGTGGTCAGACTGGTGGCACCATAGGTCCCAGAGCGGTCAGACTGGTGACACCACAGGTCCCGGAGCGGTCAGACTGGTGACACCACAGGTCCCAGAGCGGTCAGACTGGTGGCACCACAGGTCCCAGAGCGGTCAGTCTGGTGGCACCATAGGTCCCAGAGCGGTCAGACTGGTGGCACCGTAGGTCCCAGAGTGGTCAGACTGGTGGCACAACAGTTCCCAGAGCAGTCAGACTGGTGGCACCATAGGTCCCAGAGTGGTCAGACTGGTGGCACCATCGGTCCCAGAGCGGTCAGACTGGTGACACCACAGGTCCCAGAGCGGTCAGACTGGTGGCACCATAGGTCCCAGAGCGGTCAGACTGGTGGCACCACAGGTCCCAGAGCGGCCAGACTGGTGGCACCATAGGTCCCAGAGCGGTCAGACTGGTGGCACCATAGGTCCCAGAGCGGTCAGACTTTTGGCACCACAAGGTACCAGAGCGGTCAGACTGGTGGCACCAGCGGTCCCAGAGCGGTCAGACTGGTGGCACCACAGGTCCCAGAGCGGTCAGACTGGTGGCACCATAGGTCCCAGAGCGGTCAGACTGGTGGCACCATAGGTCCCAGAGCGGTCAGACTGGTGGCACCATAGGTCCCAGAGCGGTCAGACTGGTGGCACCACAGGTCCCAGAGCGGTCAGACTGGTGGCACCACAGGTCCAAGAGCGGTCAGACTGGTGGCACCACAGGTCCCAGAGCGGTCAGACCGGTGGCACCATAGGTCCCAGAGCAGTCAGACTGTTGGCACCATAGGTCCCAGAGCGGTCAGACTGGTGCCACCATAGGTCCCAGAGCGGTCAGACTGGTGGCATCATAGGTCCCAGAGCAGTCAGACTGGTGGCACCACATGTCCCAGAGCGGTCAGTCTGATGGCACCATAGGTCCCAGAGCGGTCAGACTGGTGGCACCATAGGTCCCAGAGTGGTCAGACTGGTGGCACCATAGGTCCCAGAGCAGTCAGACTGGTGGCACCATAGGTCCCAGAGCGGTCAGACTGGTGGCACCATCGGTCCCAGAGCGGTCAGACTGGTGACACCACAGGTCCCAGCGCGGTCAGACTGGTGGCACCGTAGGTCCCAGAGCGGTCAGACTGGTGGCACCACAGGTCCCAGAGAGGTCAGACTGGTGGCACCATAGGTCCCAGAGCGGTCAGACTGGTGGCACCATAGGTCCCAGAGTGGTCAGACTGGTGGCACCATAGGTCCCAGAGCGGTCAGACTGGTGACACCACAGGTCCCAGAGCGGTCAGACTGGTGACACCACAGGTCCCAGAGCGGTCAGACTGGTGACACCACAGGTCCCAGAGCGGTCAGACTGGTGGCACCACAGGTCCCAGAGCGGTCAGACTGGTGGCACCATAGGTCCCAGAGCAGTCAGACTGGTGGCACCGTAGGTCCCAGAGCGGTCAGACTGGTGGCACAACAGTTCCCAGAGCAGTCAGACTGGTGGCACCATAGGTCCCAGAGCGGTTAGACTGGTGGCACCATCGCTCCCAGAGCGGTCAGACTGGTGACACCACAGGTCCCAGAGCGGTCAGACTGGTGGCACCATAGGTCCCAGAGCGGTCAGACTGGTGGCACCACAGGTCCCAGAGCGGTCAGACTGGTGGCACCATAGGTCCCAGAGCGGTCAGACTGGTGGCACCATAGGTCCCAGAGCGGTCAGACTGGTGACACCACAGGTCCCAGAGCGGTCAGACTGGTGGCACCAGAGGTCCCAGAGCGGTCAGACTGGTGGCACCATAGGTCCCAGAGCGGTCAGACTGGTGGCACCACAGGTCCCAGAGCGGTCAGACTGGTGGCACCATAGGTCCCAGAGCGGTCAGACTGGTGGCACCACAGGTCCCAGAGCGGTCAGACTGGTGGCACCGTAGGTACAAGAGCGGTCAGACTGGTGCCACCACAGGTCCCAGAGCGGTCAGACTGGTGACACCACAGGTCCCAGAGCGGTCAGACTGGTGGCACCACAGGTCCCAGAGCGGTCAGACTGGTGGCACCATAGGTCCCAGAGCGGTCAGACTGGTGGCACCGTAGGTCCCAGAGCGGTCAGACTGGTGGCACAACAGTTCCCAGAGCAGTCAGACTGGTGGCACCACAGGTCCCAGAGCGGTCAGACTGGTGGCAACACAGGTCCCAGAGCGGTCAGACTGGTGGCACCACAGGTCCCAGAGCGGTCAGACTGGTGACACCATAGGTCCCAGAGCGGTCAGACTGGTGGCACCACAGGTCCCAGAGCGGTTAGACTGGTGGCACCACAGGTCCCAGAGCGGTCAGACTGGTGGCACCACAGGTCCCAGAGCGGTCAGACTGGTGGCACCATAGGTCCCAGAGCGGTCAGACTGGTGGCACCATAGGTCCCAGAGCGGTCAGACTGGTGGCACCATAGGTCCCAGAGCGGTCAGACTGGTGGCACCACAGGTCCCAGAGCGGTCAGACTGGTGGCACCACAGGTCCAAGAGCGGTCAGACTGGTGGCACCATAGGTCCCAGAGCGGTCAGACCGGTGCCACCATAGGTCCCAGAGCAGTCAGACTGGTGGCACCATAGGTCCCAGAGCGGTCAGACTGGTGCCACCATAGGTCCCAGAGCGGTCAGACTGGTGGCATCATAGGTCCCAGAGCAGTCAGACTGGTGGCACCACATGTCCCAGAGCGGTCAGTCTGATGGCACCATAGGTCCCAGAGCGGTCAGACTGGTGGCACCATAGGTCCCAGAGTGGTCAGACTGGTGGCACCATAGGTCCCAGAGCAGTCAGACTGGTGGCACCATAGGTCCCAGAGCGGTCAGACTGGTGGCACCATCGGTCCCAGAGCGGTCAGACTGGTGACACCACAGGTCCCAGCGCGGTCAGACTGGTGGCACCATAGGTCCCAGAGCGGTTAGACTGGTGGCACCATCGCTCCCAGAGCGGTCAGACTGGTGACACCACAGGTCCCAGAGCGGTCAGACTGGTGGCACCATAGGTCCCAGAGCGGTCAGACTGGTGGCACCACAGGTCCCAGAGCGGTCAGACTGGTGGCACCATAGGTCCCAGAGCGGTCAGACTGGTGGCACCATAGGTCCCAGAGCGGTCAGACTGGTGACACCACAGGTCCCAGAGCGGTCAGACTGGTGGCACCAGAGGTCCCAGAGCGGTCAGACTGGTGGCACCATAGGTCCCAGAGCGGTCAGACTGGTGGCACCACAGGTCCCAGAGCGGTCAGACTGGTGGCACCATAGGTCCCAGAGCGGTCAGACTGGTGGCACCACAGGTCCCAGAGCGGTCAGACTGGTGGCACCATAGGTACAAGAGCGGTCAGACTGGTGCCACCACAGGTCCCAGAGCGGTCAGACTGGTGACACCACAGGTCCCAGAGCGGTCAGACTGGTGGCACCACAGGTCCCAGAGCGGTCAGACTGGTGGCACCATAGGTCCCAGAGCGGTCAGACTGGTGGCACCGTAGGTCCCAGAGCGGTCAGACTGGTGGCACAACAGTTCCCAGAGCGGTCAGACTGGTGGCACAACAGTTCCCAGAGCAGTCAGACTGGTGGCACCACAGGTCCCAGAGCGGTCAGACTGGTGGCAACACAGGTCCCAGAGCGGTCAGACTGGTGGCACCACAGGTCCCAGAGCGGTCAGACTGGTGACACCATAGGTCCCAGAGCGGTCAGACTGGTGGCACCACAGGTCCCAGAGCGGTTAGACTGGTGGCACCACAGGTCCCAGAGCGGTCAGACTGGTGGCACCACAGGTCCCAGAGCGGTCAGACTGGTGGCACCATAGGTCCCAGAGCGGTCAGACTGGTGGCACCATAGGTCCCAGAGCGGTCAGACTGGTGGCACCATAGGTCCCAGAGCGGTCAGACTGGTGGCACCACAGGTCCCAGAGCGGTCAGACTGGTGGCACCACAGGTCCAAGAGCGGTCAGACTGGTGGCACCATAGGTCCCAGAGCGGTCAGACCGGTGCCACCATAGGTCCCAGAGCAGTCAGACTGGTGGCACCATAGGTCCCAGAGCGGTCAGACTGGTGCCACCATAGGTCCCAGAGCGGTCAGACTGGTGGCATCATAGGTCCCAGAGCAGTCAGACTGGTGGCACCACATGTCCCAGAGCGGTCAGTCTGATGGCACCATAGGTCCCAGAGCGGTCAGACTGGTGGCACCATAGGTCCCAGAGTGGTCAGACTGGTGGCACCATAGGTCCCAGAGCAGTCAGACTGGTGGCACCATAGGTCCCAGAGCGGTCAGACTGGTGGCACCATCGGTCCCAGAGCGGTCAGACTGGTGACACCACAGGTCCCAGCGCGGTCAGACTGGTGGCACCATAGGTCCCAGAGCGGTTAGACTGGTGGCACCATCGCTCCCAGAGCGGTCAGACTGGTGACACCACAGGTCCCAGAGCGGTCAGACTGGTGGCACCATAGGTCCCAGAGCGGTCAGACTGGTGGCACCACAGGTCCCAGAGCGGTCAGACTGGTGGCACCATAGGTCCCAGAGCGGTCAGACTGGTGGCACCATAGGTCCCAGAGCGGTCAGACTGGTGACACCACAGGTCCCAGAGCGGTCAGACTGGTGGCACCAGAGGTCCCAGAGCGGTCAGACTGGTGGCACCATAGGTCCCAGAGCGGTCAGACTGGTGGCACCACAGGTCCCAGAGCGGTCAGACTGGTGGCACCATAGGTCCCAGAGCGGTCAGACTGGTGGCACCACAGGTCCCAGAGCGGTCAGACTGGTGGCACCATAGGTACAAGAGCGGTCAGACTGGTGCCACCACAGGTCCCAGAGCGGTCAGACTGGTGACACCACAGGTCCCAGAGCGGTCAGACTGGTGGCACCACAGGTCCCAGAGCGGTCAGACTGGTGGCACCATAGGTCCCAGAGCGGTCAGACTGGTGGCACCGTAGGTCCCAGAGCGGTCAGACTGGTGGCACAACAGTTCCCAGAGCAGTCAGACTGGTGGCACCACAGGTCCCAGAGCGGTCAGACTGGTGGCAACACAGGTCCCAGAGCGGTCAGACTGGTGGCACCACAGGTCCCAGAGCGGTCAGACTGGTGACACCATAGGTCCCAGAGCGGTCAGACTGGTGGCACCACAGGTCCCAGAGCGGTTAGACTGGTGGCACCACAGGTCCCAGAGCGGTCAGACTGGTGGCACCACAGGTCCCAGAGCGGTCAGACTGGTGGCACCATAGGTCCCAGAGCGGTCAGACTGGTGGCACCATAGGTCCCAGAGCGGTCAGACTGGTGGCACCACAGGTCCCAGAGCGGTCAGACTGGTGGCACCACAGGTCCAAGAGCGGTCAGACTGGTGGCACCACAGGTCCCAGAGCGGTCAGACCGGTGGCACCATAGGTCCCAGAGCAGTCAGACTGTTGGCACCATAGGTCCCAGAGCGGTCAGACTGGTGCCACCATAGGTCCCAGAGCGGTCAGACTGGTGGCATCATAGGTCCCAGAGCAGTCAGACTGGTGGCACCACATGTCCCAGAGCGGTCAGTCTGATGGCACCATAGGTCCCAGAGCGGTCAGACTGGTGGCACCATAGGTCCCAGAGTGGTCAGACTGGTGGCACCATAGGTCCCAGAGCAGTCAGACTGGTGGCACCATAGGTCCCAGAGCGGTCAGACTGGTGGCACCATCGGTCCCAGAGCGGTCAGACTGGTGACACCACAGGTCCCAGCGCGGTCAGACTGGTGGCACCGTAGGTCCCAGAGCGGTCAGACTGGTGGCACCACAGGTCCCAGAGAGGTCAGACTGGTGGCACCATAGGTCCCAGAGCGGTCAGACTGGTGGCACCATAGGTCCCAGAGTGGTCAGACTGGTGGCACCATAGGTCCCAGAGCGGTCAGACTGGTGACACCACAGGTCCCAGCGCGGTCAGACTGGTGACACCACAGGTCCCAGAGCGGTCAGACTGGTGACACCACAGGTCCCAGAGCGGTCAGACTGGTGGCACCACAGGTCCCAGAGCGGTCAGACTGGTGGCACCATAGGTCCCAGAGCGGTCAGACTGGTGGCACCGTAGGTCCCAGAGCGGTCAGACTGGTGGCACAACAGTTCCCAGAGCAGTCAGACTGGTGGCACCATAGGTCCCAGAGCGGTTAGACTGGTGGCACCATCGCTCCCAGAGCGGTCAGACTGGTGACACCACAGGTCCCAGAGCGGTCAGACTGGTGGCACCATAGGTCCCAGAGCGGTCAGACTGGTGGCACCACAGGTCCCAGAGCGGTCAGACTGGTGGCACCATAGGTCCCAGAGCGGTCAGACTGGTGGCACCATAGGTCCCAGAGCGGTCAGACTGGTGACACCACAGGTCCCAGAGCGGTCAGACTGGTGGCACCAGAGGTCCCAGAGCGGTCAGACTGGTGGCACCATAGGTCCCAGAGCGGTCAGACTGGTGGCACCACAGGTCCCAGAGCGGTCAGACTGGTGGCACCATAGGTCCCAGAGCGGTCAGACTGGTGGCACCACAGGTCCCAGAGCGGTCAGACTGGTGGCACCATAGGTACAAGAGCGGTCAGACTGGTGCCACCACAGGTCCCAGAGCGGTCAGACTGGTGACACCACAGGTCCCAGAGCGGTCAGACTGGTGGCACCACAGGTCCCAGAGCGGTCAGACTGGTGGCACCATAGGTCCCAGAGCGGTCAGACTGGTGGCACCGTAGGTCCCAGAGCGGTCAGACTGGTGGCACAACAGTTCCCAGAGCAGTCAGACTGGTGGCACCACAGGTCCCAGAGCGGTCAGACTGGTGGCAACACAGGTCCCAGAGCGGTCAGACTGGTGGCACCACAGGTCCCAGAGCGCTCAGACTGGTGACACCATAGGTCCCAGAGCGGTCAGACTGGTGGCACCACAGGTCCCAGAGCGGTTAGACTGGTGGCACCACAGGTCCCAGAGCGGTCAGACTGGTGGCACCACAGGTCCCAGAGCGGTCAGACTGGTGGCACCACAGGTCCCAGAGCGGTCAGACTGGTGGCACCACAGGTACAAGAGCGGTCAGACTGGTTCCACCATAGGTCCCAGAGCGGTCAGACTGGTGGCACCACAGGTCCCAGAGCGGTCAGACTGGTGGCACCACAGGTCCCAGAGCGGTCAGACTGGTGACACCATAGGTCCAAGAGCGGTCAGACTGGTGGCACCACAGGTCCCAGAGCGGTTAGACTGGTGGCACCAAAGGTCCCAGAGCGGTCAGACTGGTGGCACCACAGGTCCCAGAGCGGTCAGACTGGTGGCACCACAGGTCCCCAGAGCGGTCAGACTGGTGGCGCCATAGGTCCCAGAGTGGTCACACTGGTGAGACCATAGGTCCCAGAGCAGTCAGACTGGTGACACCACAGGTCCCAGAGCGGTCAGACTGGTGACACCACAGGTCCCAGAGCGGTCAGACTGGTGGCACCACAGGTCCCAGAGCGGTCAGACTGGTGGCACCGTAGTTCCCAGAGCGGTCAGACTGGTGGCACCATAGGTCCCAGAGCGGTCAGACTGGTGCCACCACAGGTCCCAGAGCGGTCAGACTGGTGGCACCAAAGGTCCCAGAGCGGTCAGACTGGTGGCACCATAGGTCCCACAGCGGTCAGACGCCAGACTGGTGGCACCATAGGTCCCAGAGCGGTCAGACTGGTGGCACCATAGGTCCCAGAGCGGTCAGACTGGTGGCACCATAGGTCCCAGAGCGGTCAGACTGGTGGCACCATAGGTCCCTGAGCGGTCAGACTGGTGGCACCATAGGTCCCAGAGCGGTCAGACTGGTGGCACAACAGGTCCCAGAGCAGTCAGACTGGTGGCACCACAGGTCCCAGAGCAGTCAGACTGGTGGCACCACAGGTCCCAGAGCGGTCAGACTGGTGGCACCATAGGTCCCAGAGCAGTCAGACTGTTGGCACCATAGGTCCCAGAGCGGTCAGACTGGTGCCACCATAGGTCCCAGAGTGGTCAGACTGGTGGCACCATAGGTCCCAGAGCGGTCAGACTGGTGGCACCATAGGTCCCAGAGCGGTCAGAGAGGTGACACCACAGGTCCCAGAGCGGTCAGACTGGTGGCACCACAGGTCCCAGAGCGGTCAGACTGGTGGCACCATAGGTCCCAGAGCGGTCAGACTGGTGTCACCATAGGTCCCAGAGCGGTCAGACTGGTGGCACCACAGGTCCCAGAGTGGTCAGACTGGTGGCACCGTAGTTCCCAGAGCGGTCAGACTGATGGCCCCATAGGTCCCAGAGCGGTCAGACTGGTGGCACCGTAGGTCCCAGAGCGGTCAAACTGTTGGAACCGTAGGTCCCAGAGCGGTCAGACTGGTGGCACCGTAGGTCCCAGAGCGGTCAGACTGGTGGCACCATAGGTCCCAGAGCGGTCAGACTGGTGGCACCACAGGTACCAGAGCGTTCAGACTGGTGGCACCATCGGTCCCAGAGTGGTCAGACTGGTGGCACCACAGGTCCCAGAGCGGTCAGACTGGTGGCACCATAGGTCCCAGAGCGGTCAGACTGGTGGCACCATAGGTCCCAGAGCGGTCAGACTGGTGACACCACAGGTCCCAGAGCGGTCAGACTGGTGGCACCACAGGTCCCAGAGTGGTCAGACTGGTGGCACCATAGGTCCCAGAGCAGTCAGACTGGTGCCACCACAGGTACAAGAGCGTTCAGACTGGTGCCACCACAGGTTCCAGAGTGGTCAGACTGGTGGCACCACAGGTCCCAGAGCGGTCAGACTGGTGGCACCATAGGTCCCAGAGCGGTCAGACTGGTGGCACCACAGGTCCCAGAGCGGTCAGACTGGTGGCACCATAGGTCCCAGAGCGGTCAGACTGGTGGCACCACAGGTCCCAGAGCGGTCAGACTGGTGGCGCCACAGGTCCCAGAGAGGTCAGACTGGTGACACCACAGGTCCCAGAGCGGTCAGACTGGTGGCACCACAGGTCCCAGAGCGGTCAGACTGCTGGCACCACAGGTCCCAGAGCGGTCAGACTGGTGGCACCATAGATCCCAGAGCGGTCAGACTGGTGGCACCACAGGTCCCAGAGCGGTCAGACTGGTGGCACCATAGGTCCCAGAGCGTTCAGACAGGTGACACCACAGGTCCCAGAGCGGTCAGACTGGTAACACCACAGGTCCCAGAGCGGTCAGACTGGTGGCACCACAGGTCCCAGACCGGTCAGACTGGTGACACCACAGGTCCCAGAGCGGTCAGACTGGTAACACCACAGGTCCCAGAGCGGTCAGACTGGTGGCACCACAGGTCCCAGAGCGGTCAGACTGGTGGCACCACAGGTCCCAGACCGGTCAGACTGGTGACACCACAGGTCCCAGAGAGGTCAGACTGGTAACACCACAGGTCCCAGAGCGGTCAGACTGGTGGCACCACAGGTCCCAGAGCGGTCAGACTGGTGACACCACAGGTCCCAGAGTGGTCAGACTGGTGGCACCACAGGTCCCAGAGCGGTCAGACTGGTGGCACCACAGGTCCCAGAGCAGTCAGACTGGTGACACCACAGGTCCCAGAGCAGTCTGACTTGTGGCACCACAGGTCCCAGAGCGGTCAGACTGGTGGCACCACAGGTCCCAGAGCGGTCAGACTGGTGGCACCACAGGTCCCAGAGCGGTCTGACTGGTGACACCACAGGTCCCAGAGCGGTCAGACTGGTGGCACCATAGGTCCCAGAGCGGTCTGACTGGTGACACCACAGGTCCCAGAGAGGTCAGACTGGTAACACCACAGGTCCCAGAGCGGTCAGACTGGTGGCACCACAGGTCCCAGAGCGGTCTGACTGGTGACACCACAGGTCCCAGAGCGGTCTGACTGGTGGCACCACAGGTCCCAGAGCAGTCAGACTGGTGGCACCACAGGTCCCAGAGCAGTCAGACTGGTGGCACCACAGGTCCCAGAGCAGTCAGACTGGTGAAAACCCTATCAAACTGCAGCATCCTCATTCTTGTTCATATGAATTATATTTAGATGTGTGCTGCCTCGTAGGACTCCCGATCACGGCCGGTTGTGATACAGACCGGAATCGAACCAGAGTCTGTAGTGACACCTCTAGCACTGAGATGCAGTGCCTTAGACCGCTGCCACTCGGGAGCCCAAGGATTGACAAATTCCAGTTCATAATTTTGGATTGAAAACGTATAGGCAGCCTAGTCAGCCCAATTTTGAGTATAAATTAAATTTGATCACATTCACATTTTCTCCTGACACATAAAAGGACTATAAATACATAACTTTACCAAATAGTTTACCCTTACCAGATGTACAGGGCGCATAGGCCGTATGCAGCGGATCTTATTAGTAGACTACAGTTGATCAGATGGAAAAAATAGTCTCCTTTTCATCCCATACAGCATGTCAGATCTCTAACATTTATGTGTAGCCTAGGCTGCTGCAATATTTATGTCATGAGTTTTTGCTTGTGTCTGTCAGAAGGGATTATGTGTTATCGTCTTTGCTAAATAAATACCAGAGGAAAGTGGAAAACCGACTTAATAAAGCACTCGCAAAAAAAAAAAAAATTGGCTCCGTCAACCTCTTTCTTTCATCTAACTTTTAATGAATGATGCGATGGATGCTATCAAATCCTTCTGAATTGATTTCGACATCCCAGAAAAGACAGTCGAAAGTTCCATATGTTCAGCAAGTAAAGCATCGTAACGTGCAATTACCTCTGCAAGTTCCTTGTAGTTTCCCTTGTCGGCGGGAACTTTCCCCCTCGTCGTGGCCCCTAAAAGCCAACTCTCTCAGGACCCAAAACGCAGCCAATTGAGAACATCCTCTCTGTTTCCTCTTCCTTTCTCGTTGTGTTACGCAGTTTGAATACTCAGCCGAAATCTGACGTGGATACGTATATGCTAACTGCTTCTGTTTAGCCGTTTAGCCGAACGATAAGATGCTCTCGAGGCCACTGTAACGCCCTTTCGTCCAAGGCTCAGACTTTCCAAAAAGCAGGCAAGGCCAGAAATACAGGCAGCTTGATCATAGACTCACTGTTAACCAGCTAAACTTTTGATACCAGTTGGTATTGAAGAACCTCACTTTTTCATCCTTCTTTATGAAAATGATCTCTGACAGAGGTCTGAGGTCTCGGTTTTAATTCGCACTTTTTGCGTGAACCCCAGAGAATGAAAGGGGTTCTTCAACAAAAAGTCAACAAAATTGTTGGCGGCGAAAACTGCACACTCGAGCTGGTAGCTAGCTACCTACTGATACTTACTACTGAAGTTAGCAAGGTAAATTCAAATAAATTGAACAAACTGGGCACACAGATAAAGTTATGAAACCAAGAAAACAATTTATAATCTACCTCCTCCGTCTCCTGTAATTTGAAGAAACTCATTTGAATTTTTCAATCTCTATCCAAAAATGTCACCAACTCATCAAGCTTCTCAACACATTAGAACCCCACCCATAATGCTCTTCGACACAACCCCAATACAACACACTAGGTTCATTCTCTGATCGTAATCATATGATTGGATAGACAACATGTCAGTTTATACTGCAAAAGCTTTGATTGGTTGGAGGTCGCCCTTCAAAAGTGGTCATAATTACCATGTAGGTCTATGGAATGGGGTGAGGCCTACGAGCCACCTAGGTTTTGCATTGAAGTCAACGTACCCAAAGGAGGATAGAAGCTAGCTGTCCAAGTCTGAGGTCCTGAGCGCTCTGGAGCAGGTTTACATCAAGGATCTCTCTGTAATTTACTTTGTTCATCTTTGCCTCGATCCTGACTAGACTCCCAGTCCCTGCCACTGAAAATCATACCCACAGCATGATGCTGCCACCACCACCATGCTTCACCATAGGGATGGTGCCATGTTTCCTTGGTTTCATCAGAACAGAGAATCTTGTTTCTCATGGTCTGAGAGTCCTTTAGGTGCCTTTTGGATAGGAAATAGGAAAAATGCCAAGGGGGTGAATACTTTCGCAAGCAACTGTATGTAAACAAGGCATTTCAGTTCGTTTTTTTGTTTTATTTTGTAAAATAAAATTTAAAAAACTGTTTTATCTTTGTAATTATGGGGTATTGTGTTTCTATTGATGCAGATTTTTTTTGTTATTTAATTTTAGAATAAGGCTGTAATGTATCAAAATGTGGAAAAGGTCAAAAGGTCTGAATACTTTCCAAATGTATGTTTTTTTTTAATTATTTACAAATGAATTAAAAAGGAAAATCTGTCATTTCTTGAGTCAATAAGTAATCGACACCTTTGTTGTGGCAAGCCTAAATACGTTTCGGAGTACAAATTGACTTTAACAAGTCACATAATAAGTTGCATGAACTCACTCTGTGTGCAACAATAGTTTTTGACATTATTTTTTAATGACTACCACATCTCTGTACCCCGCATATACCATTATCTGTAAGGCCCCTCGGTCGAGCAGTGAATTTCAAACACAGATTCAACCACAAAGACGAGGGAGGTTTTCTAACGCCTCACAAAGAAGGGCACCTATTGGTAGATGGGTAAATATAAAGAAGGGCACCTATTGGTAGATGGGTAAATATAAAGAAGGGCTCCTATTGGTAGATGGGTAAATATAAAGAAGGGCACCTATTGGTAGATGGGTAAATATAAAGAAGGGCACCTATTGGTAGATGGGTAAATATAAAGAAGGGCACCTATTGGTAGATGGTAAAT
>NC_074674.1:39707961-39717961 GCF_029448725.1 Salvelinus fontinalis | reverse complement strand
ACTACATACTCAGTCCAGGTAGACTGAAACACACACACGCACGCACACACACACACACGCACACACACACACACACACACACATACACACACACACACACACACACACACTCTCTCTCTCTTTGTCCCCAACTGAAATGGGTGGGCCCCTACTCTGAGGACAATAGATGAGCACCTGCTGATCTTATCTTATCTATACCGTTACTTTATCACCATGTGTGTGTGTGTGTGTGTGTGTGTGTATGCATGTCTTATCAACAGGAGGCCAGGTATATGGTGTGTGAGGGGCAGGTATAGGCTGTTGTTGACATTAACATTAAAACGTTTCTTCTGGTTACATTTCCATTCTGCTGCTTCTCCTTAATAAATACATAGAAGACAGATACACATCAGCCACACACAGTATCGACCCGCCCACACCCTGACCCCCTGCCTAAACACACTACCCCCCCCTCCCACACCCTGACCCCCTGCCTAAACACACTACCCCCCCCTCCCACACCCTGACCCCCTGCCTAAACACACTACCCCCCCCTCCCACACCCTGACCCCCTGCCTAAACACACTATCCCCCCCCTCCCACACCCTGACCCCCTGCCTAAACACACTACCCCCCCTCCCACACCCTGACCCCCTGCCTAAACACACTATCCCCCCCCTCCCACACCCAGACCCCCTGCCTAAACACACTACCCCCCCTCCCACACCCAGACACCCTGCCTAAACACACTACCCCCCCTCCCACACCCAGACCCCCTGCCTAAACACACTACCCCCCCTCCCACACCCAGACACCCTGCCTAAACACACTACCCCCCGCCCACACCCTGACCCCCTGCCTAAACACACTACCCCCCCTCCCACACCCAGACCCCCTGCCTAAACACACTACCCCCCCTCCCACACCCAGACACCCTGCCTAAACACACTACCCCCCCTCCCACACCCAGACACCCTGCCTAAACACCCAGACCCCCCGCCCACACCCAGACACCCTGCCTAAACACACTACCCCCCGCCCACACCCAGACACCCGGCCTAATCACACTACCCCCCTCCCACACCCAGACACCCTGCCTAAACACACTACCCCCCCTCCCACACCCAGACACCCTGCCTAAACACACTACCCCCCGCCCACACCCAGACACCCTGCCTAAACACACTACCCCCCGCCCACACCCAGACACCCTGCCTAAACACACTACCCCCCGCCCACACCCAGACACCCTGCCTAAACACACTACCCCCCGCCCACACCCAGACACCCTGCCTAAACACACTACCCCCCGCCCACACCCAGACACCCTGCCTAAACACACTACCCCCCGCCCACACCCAGACACCCTGCCTAAACACACTACCCCCCCTCCCACACCCTGACACCCTGCCTAAACACACTACCCCCCCTCCCACACACTATCCCCCCTCCCACACACTATCCCCCCGCCCACACCCTGACACCCTGCCTAAACACACTACCCCCCTCCCACACCCAGACACCCTGCCTAAACAAACTATCCCCCCCCTCCCACACCCAGACCCCCTGCCTAAACACACTACCCCCCCTCCCACACCCAGACACCCTGCCTAAACACACTACCCCCCCTCCCACACCCAGACACCCTGCCTAAACACCCAGACCCCCCGCCCACACCCAGACACCCTGCCTAAACACACTACCCCCCGCCCACACCCAGACACCCGGCCTAATCACACTACCCCCCTCCCACACCCAGACACCCTGCCTAAACACACTACCCCCCCTCCCACACCCAGACACCCTGCCTAAACACACTACCCCCCGCCCACACCCAGACACCCTGCCTAAACACACTACCCCCCGCCCACACCCAGACACCCTGCCTAAACACACTACCCCCCGCCCACACCCAGACACCCTGCCTAAACACACTACCCCCCGCCCACACCCAGACACCCTGCCTAAACACACTACCCCCCGCCCACACCCAGACACCCTGCCTAAACACACTACCCCCCCTCCCACACCCTGACACCCTGCCTAAACACACTACCCCCCCTCCCACACACTATCCCCCCTCCCACACACTATCCCCCCGCCCACACCCTGACACCCTGCCTAAACACACTACCCCCCTCCCACACCCAGACACCCTGCCTAAACAAACTACCCCCCTCCCACACCCAGACACCCTGCCTAAACACACTACCCCCCTCCCGCACCCAGACACCCTGCCTAAACACACTACCCCCCTCCCACACCCAGACACCCTGCCTAAACACACTACCCCCCGCCCACACCCAGACCCCCTGCCTAAACACACTACCCCCCCTCCCACACACAGACACCCTGCCTAAACACACTACCCCCCGCCCACACCCTGAAACCCCTGCCTAAACACACTACCCCCCCTCCCACACACAGACACCCTGCCTAAACACACTACCCCCCGCCCACACCCTGACCCCCTGCCTAAACACACTACCCCCCGCCCACACCCAGACACCCTGCCTAAACACACTACCCCCCCTCCCACACACAGACACCCTGCCTAAACACACTACCCCCCCTCCCACACCCAGACACCCTGCCTAAACACACTACCCCCCCTCCCACACCCTGACCCCCTGCCTAAACACACTACCCCCCGCCCACACCCTGACCCCCTGCCTAAACACACTACCCCCCGCCCACACCCAGACCCCCTGCCTAAACACACTACCCCCCGCCCACACCCAGACACCCTGCCTAAACACACTACCCCCCCTCCCACACACAGACACCCTGCCTAAACACACTACCCCCCCTCCCACACCCAGACACCCTGCCTAAACACACTACCCCCCCTCCCACACCCTGACCCCTGCCTAAACACACTACCCCCCGCCCACACCCTGACCCCCTGCCTAAACACACTACCCCCCCTCCCACACCCAGACACCCTGCCTAAACACACTACCCCCCCTCCCACACCCTGACCCCTGCCTAAACACACTACCCCCCCTCCCACACCCAGACACCCTGCCTAAACACACTACCCCCCCCTCCCACACCCTGACACCCTGCCTAAACACACTATCCCCCCTCCCACACCCTGACCCCCTGCCTAAACACACTACCCCCCCGCCCACACCCTGACCCCCTGCCTAAACACACTACCCCCCGCCCACACCCAGACACCCTGCCTAATCACACTACCCCCCCTCCCACACCCAGACACCCTGCCTAAACACACTACCCCCCCTCCCACACCCAGACACCCTGCCTAAACACACTACCCCCCGCCCACACCCAGACACCCTGCCTAAACACACGACCCCCCCTCCCACACCCTGACACCCTGCCTAAACACACTACCCCCGCCCACACCCAGACACCCTGCCTAAACACACTACCCCCCGCCCACACCCAGACACCCTGCCTAAACACACTACCCCCCCTCCCACACCCAGACACCCTGCCTAAACACACTACCCCCCGCCCACACCCAGACACCCTGCCTAATCACACTACCCCCCTCCCACACCCAGACACCCTGCCTAAACACACTACCCCCCCTCCCACACCCAGACACCCTGCCTAATCACACTACCCCCCTCCCACACCCAGACACCCTGCCTAAACACACTACCCCCCCTCCCACACCCAGACACCCTGCCTAAACACACTACCCCCCGCCCACACCCAGACACCCTGCCTAATCACACTACCCCCCTCCCACACCCAGACACCCTGCCTAAACACACTACCCCCCCTCCCACACCCAGACACCCTGCCTAATCGCACTACCCCCCTCCCACACCCAGACACCCTGCCTAAACACACTACCCCCCCTCCCACACCCAGACACCCTGCCTAAACACACTACCCCCCGCCCACACCCAGACACCCTGCCTAAACACACTACCCCCCTCCCACACCCAGACCCCCTGCCTAAACACACTACCCCCCTCCCACACACTATCCCCCCTCCCACACACACTATCCCCCCTCCCACACACTATCCCCCCTCCCAAACACACTATCCCCCCTCCCACACACACTATCCCCCCTCCCACACACACTATCCCCCCTCCCACACACACTATCCCCCCTCCCACACACACTATCCCCCCTCCCACACACACTATCCCCCCTCCCACACACACTATCCCCCCTCCCAGACACACTATCCCCCCTCCCACACACATTACCCCCCCCCCCACACACACTATCCCCCCTCCCACACACACTATCCCCCCTCCCACACACACTATCCCCCCTCCCACACACACTATCCCCCCTCCCACACACACTATCCCCCCTCCCAGACACACTATCCCCCCTCCCACACACACTATCCCCCCTCCCACACACACTATCCCCCCTCCCACACACACTATCCCCCCTCCCACACACACTATCCCCCCTCCCAGACACACTATCCCCCCTCCCAGACACACTATCCCCCCTCCCACACACATTACCCCCCCCCCCCCCCCACACACACACTATCCCCCCTCCCAAACACACACCCTGCCGTAATCCCCATTTCCTTCCCACCTTGCCAGATCTGATAAAGTCATTACCACCAGCGGGGTGGTGAGAGAAATAATGAATGATAAATCTCCTGCAGGACCCACCATAGTAACAGTCTACCACTATACAGTATCCACCCCTATGTTTTACTGTCTACCACTATCTATATCTATGTTTTACTGCACAGTAGTAACATTCTACCACTATACAGTATCTACCACGATGTTTTACTGCACAGTAGTAACATTCTACCACTATCTATATCTATGTTTTACTGCACAGTAGTAACATTCTACTGCTAGCTATATCTATGTTTTACTGCACAGTAGTAACATTCTACCACGAGCTATATCTATGTTTTACTGCACAGTAGTAACATTCTACCGCTATCTATATCTATGTTTTACTGAACAGTAGTAACATTCTACCGCTAGCTATATCTATGTTTTACTGCACAGTAGTAACATTCTACCACTATCTATATCTATGTTTTACTGAACAGTAGTAACATTCTACCATGAGCTATATCTATGTTTTACTGCACAGTATTAACATTCTACCACTAGCCATATCTATGTTTTACTGCACAGTAGTAACATTCTACCACTATCTATATCTATGTTTTACTGCACAGTAGTAACATTCTACCGCTAGCTATATCTATGTTTTACTGCACAGTAGTATCATTCTACCGCTATCTATATCTATGTTTTACTGAACAGTAGTAACATTCTACCATGAGCTATATCTATGTTTTACTGCACAGTATTAACATTCTACCACTAGCCATATCTATGTTTTACTGCACAGTAGTAACATTCTACCACTATCTATATCTATGTTTTACTGCACAGTAGTAACATTCTACCGCTAGCTATATCTATGTTTTACTGCACAGTAGTATCATTCTACCGCTATCTATATCTATGTTTAACTGCACAGTAGTAACATTCTACCACTATCTATATCTATGTTTAACTGCACAGTAGTAACATTCTACCACTATCTATATCTATGTTTACCTGCACAGTAGTAACATTCTACCACTAGCTATATCTATGTTTAACTGCACAGTAGTAACATTCTACCACTAGCTATATCTATGTTTTACTGATAGCTTTTTATCACTGATTGTAAATCGGCCGCGGACAAAACAAAAGACCAGACAGGTAGGGGACGCTAATAATAGCAACATGCTAACGGCTAGGCAAACAGCTTCCTGACCGTCTGCGTTACCTTCCCCATTAACCGACCAGAGGGTCTTCCGTACCTCACAGAGACAGGTGGGTGTTACATCTAAATGCGTCCCCCGCTGTTTGGGACCTGAATGAAATGACCTCCACCAGTAATAATAAGGTCATACAGGAAAAAGAACATTAGCCTACAGCTATTACAGCTCATGAATATTCAAATGTGGTAGACGTTGACTCATTACTTGAACATAGAAGGCTTTTAAAGCAGCCAAAATAGAGCAGGGCCTAATTCATTCCTTTACCTTGAGATTTTTTACAGGTCGGAATTGCTCTTAAATTACTATTAGACGTCAACCCTGCCAGTTACGAGACACTTTACAGAACGAAATCATTCTGTAAATGAATTGTTACATCGGGGTGTAAGAAGATCCTCCACTACATAGAGGAGGTAACTATGACGACATGTTTTTAAATGTAACCTTTATTGAACTAGGCCAGTCAGTTAAGAACAAATTCTTATTTTCAATGACGGCCTAGGAACAGTGGGTTAACTGCCTTGTTCAGGGGCAGAACGACAGATTTTTACCTTGTCAGTTCGGGGATTCAATGCAACAACCTTTCGGTTACTGGCCCAACGCTCTGACCACTAGGCTACCTGTCACGTTCTGACATTAGTTCCTTTTTTATGTCTTTATTTTAGTTTGGTCAGGGCGTGAGTTGGGGTGGGCATTCTATGTTGTTTTTCTAGGTTTCGTTCTATACGTTATATTTCTGTGTTTGGCCTAGTATGGTTCTCAATCAGAGGCAGGTGTCAATCGTTGTCTCTGATTTAGAATCATACTTAGGTAGTGTAACGCTCGTCTTCCTCCTCGTCTGAAGAGGAGCAAGGATCGGACCAAAACGCAGCGTGGGTTGAATACATAATAATTTTAATAATAATAACGAAGACGAAAAAACACTTGAACAAACTACAAAATAATAAACGACGTTAACAGACATGAACTTGAGAACACATAAAACATGAACGCACGAGCAGGTAGGAACAAACGAACGAACGAAACTAAACAGTACCGTGTGGTGAAACAAACACAGACACAGCAACAATCACCCACAAACAAACAGTGAGAACAGCCTACCTTAATATGGTTCTCAATCAGAGGAAACGTAAAACACCTGCCCCTGATTGAGAACCATATCAGGCTAGTTGACAATCAACCCAACATAGAAACACATAACATAGAATGCCCACCCACCTCACATCCTGACCAACTAAACAATACAGAACAAAGGAAATAAGGTCAGGAACGTGACAGGTAGCCTGTTTTCCCACTATGGGTTGTGGGTAGTTATTTTCTGTTTAGTGTCTGTTCACCTGGCAGAACTGTTTCGTTTTCTCTTCGTTATTATTTTGTGTAGTGTTCAGTTTTTCATTAAAATATGACGAACACTTACCACCGCGGCATTTTGGTCCTCCTCTCCTTCCACCAACGAAAGCCGATACACTACCTGCCTGATTTCACCAGTGGTGTAAAGTACTTAAGTAAAAATACTTTAAAGTACTACTTAACAATTTTTTCGTGAGTAGCTGTAATTTACTATTCATATTTTTTGACTACTGTTAATTTTACTTCACTACATTCCTAAAAAAATATATATATACTTTTTAGTCCTTACTAACATCACCCAAAAGTACTAGTTACAATGTAAATGCTTAACAGTTTAGGAAAAAGGTCTTATATATGTAAATGATGTCTGAGGTTTGGAGTGTTGGAGTGTTGGAGTGTTCCCCTAGCTGTCTGTAAATGATGTCTGAGTGTTGGAGTGTTCCCCTGGCTGTCTGTAAATGATGTCTGAGTGTTGGAGTGTTCCCCTGGCTGTCTGTAAATGATGTCTGAGTGTTGGAGTGTTCCCCTGGCTGTCTGTAAATGGTGTCTGAGTGTTGGAGTGTTCCCCTGGCTGTCTGTAAATGATGTCTGAGTGTTGGAGTGTTCCCCTGGCTGTCTGTAAATGATGTCTGAGTGTTGGAGTGTTCCCCTGGCTGTCTGTAAATGATGTCTGAGTGTTGGAGTGTTCCCCTGGCTGTCTGTATTTGATGTCTGAGTGTTGGAGTGTTCCCCTGGCTGTCTGTAAATGATGTCTGAGTGTTGGAGTGTTCCCCTGGCTGCCTGTAAATGATGTCTGAGTGTTGGAGTGTTCCCCTGGCTGTCTGTAAAAAGTAATACAAAAGGAAATTGAGCCGTGTGGTTTGCTAAATATCAGGAATTTGATGTATTGCATTTATGTTTTACTTTATCCACCACTGTACTTAAGTACATTTAAAATCTGATACTTTTAGACTTTTACTCGAGTAGTAATTTTACTGGGTGACTTTTACTTTTACTTGAGTCCTTTTATATTAAAGTATCTTTACTTTTACTCAAGTATGACAATTGATTACTTTTTCCAACACCTGGATTTCATCTCCTTCCTATAAGCCACATGTAGACTGTTATACAAGAACACTGTCCGTATCAGATTGTACATATCGTTTATGAGTCGGCCCCAAATATTTGTAAACGGCTTTGTCTGATGTCCTTAGTGGTGGGAAGTCTCATGAATTGATGTGATATATTTAGGTGAGCGGACACCTGCGGCGATTGATTTGTGCGTTGCCCTTCGTGCCCACTTCCATACCCTATAATTCGCTATCTCTTTGTGACTCATTTGTAAACAGGTAGACCAGAAAAGCCATATGCCATATACCTGATTAGAACCACCTGCTACTCATCTGCTGTTCTTTACAAATGCTGTTTTTACGTTTTCTTTTTATTGTACCTGCACACTGAAGAAGGCTGTAAAGCCGAAAACATCTGTGTACGCCATCCCTGTTGCAGTAAAAACATTTTTAAAACATTGAATAATGAGGTATGCTTTTCGAGAGTTGGGACAGAGTTGGGCCAGAGATGTCTGTATAAGCAGTGGAAAAGCTTCCAACATGATGCTGCCACCTTACAGATCAGGAATTATTGAAGGGTCCAAGGGAAAGGTACAGGGAGGTTGTTGGTACCTGAAGGCCATACAGACGCATCATGTACATTTACATTTACATTTAAGTCATTTAGCAGAGCGACTTACAAATTGGTGCATTCACCTTATGACATCCAGTGGAACAGCCACTTTACAATAGTGCATCTAGATCTTTTAAGGGGGGGGGGGGGGGGGCAGAAGGATTGCTTTATCCTATCCTAGGTATTCCTTGAAGAGGTGGGGTTTCAGGTGTCTCCGGAAGGTGGTGATTGACTCCGCTGTCCTGGCGTCGTGAGGGAGTTTGTTCCACCATTGGGGTGCCAGAGCAGCGAACAGTTTTGACTGGGCTGAGCGGGAACTGTCCTTCCTCAGTGGTAGGGAGGCGAGCAGGCCAGAGGTGGATGAACGCAGTGCCCTTGTTTGGGTGTAGGGCCTGATCAGAGCCTGAAGGTACTGAGGTGCCGTTCCCCTCACAGCTCCGTAGGCAAGCACCATGGTCTTGTAGCGGATGCGAGCTTCAACTGGAAGCCAGTGGAGAGAGCGGAGGAGCGGGGTGACGTGAGAGAACTTGGGAAGGTTGAACACCAGACGGGCTGCGGCGTTCTGGATGAGTTGTAGGGGTTTAATGGCACAGGCAGGGAGCCAGTCATGTCTTGCCTGCCCCAGTCTGCTAACTGCTAGCCCCTGCTAACTGCTTCCTTGCTAACCCGGTCTGCTAACTGCTAGCTTGTTTAGCCACGGCCTATTAACTGTTAGCGTATTAGCATCGGCCTGCCAACTGTCATGTCAAATGCCTTTTCATTCAGGAAAGAGCACTGACATACAGTACATAAACACTGAGTGGACAAAACGTTAAGAACACCTGCTCTTTCCATGACATAGAGACTGACCAGGTGAATCCAGGTGAAAGCTATGATCCCTTATTGAGGTCACTTGTTAAATCCACTTCAAATCAGTGTAGATGAAAGGGGAGGAGACGGGTTAAAGAAGGATTTTTAAGCTTTGAGAAAATTTCGGATGTTTCTTAAAATGCATACTACGGTGCTCCGAGCCAATCAGAGCACAGGAGGGTTGGAGTACGATTCCAAATCAAAAGTAGGGAGGGCACTTCTTGAAAGCGTGTATCGACGCAAGCTTCAACAGAAAGTGCGCACAGAAATATGGTGCAACCACGAAGAAAAAAAAATGATGCAACATTTTCGTGAAATCTATTATTTGAGCTGAAGCGAGAGAAAATACACTTCCAACTTTGGAGTAAAATGTTGCCTGACTACAATATTTTATCTTGATACGTTAACAAA
>NC_074674.1:39665461-39702961 GCF_029448725.1 Salvelinus fontinalis | reverse complement strand
GAGACAGGGACAGAGACAGAGACAGAGACAGGGGCAGAGACAGAGACAGGGACAGAGACAGGGGCAGAGACAGAGACAGAGACAGGGACAGAGACAGGGGCAGAGGCAGGGGCAGAGGCAGAGACAGAGACAGGGGCAGAGACAGAGACAGAGACAGGGGCAGAGACAGAGACAGAGACAGGGGCAGAGACAGGGGCAGAGACAGGGGCAGAGGCAGAGACAGGGGCAGAGACAGGGACAGAGACAGGGGCAGAGACAGAGCCAAAGACAGGGGCAGAGACAGGGGCAAAGGCAGGGGCAGAGACAGGGGCAGAGACAGGGGCAGAGATAGAGGCAGAGACAGAGACAGGGGCAGAGACAGGGGCAGAGACAGGGACAGAGACAGAGACAGAGACAGAGACAGAGACAGGGGCAGAGACAGGGGCAGAGACAGGGGCAGAGACAGGGCACGGGCAGAGACAGGGGCAGAGGCAGGGGCAGAGACAGGGGCAGAGACAGAGACAGAGACAGGGGCAGAGGCAGGGGCAGGGGCAGAGAGAGGGGCAGAGACAGAGACAGGGGCAGAGACAGAGGCAGGGGCAGAGACAGAGGCAGAGACAGGGGCAGAGGCAGAGGCAGAGACAGAGACAGGGACAGAGACAGGGGCAGAGACAGGGGCAGAGACAGGGGCAGAGACAGGGGCAGAGACAGGGGCAGAGACAGAGGCAGAGACAGAGACAGGGGCAGAGACAGGGGCAGAGACAGGGGCAGAGACAGAGACAGGGGCAGAGACAGGGCAGAGACAGGGGCAGAGACAGGGGCATGGGCAGAGACAGGGGCAGAGACAGAGGCAGAGACAGAGGCAGAGACAGGGGCAGAGACAGAGACAGAGACAGAGACAGGGGCAGAGGCAGGGGCAGAGACAGGGGCAGAGACAGGGGCAGAGACAGAGACAGAGACAGAGACAGGGGCAGAGGCAGGGGCAGAGACAGGGGCAGAGACAGAGACAGAGGCAGGGGCAGAGACAGAGACAGAGACAGGGGCAGGCAAACAGGCAGACATTCCGACAGGCAGACAGGCAGACAGAAGGACAGGCAGACAGGCAGACAGGCAGACAGGCAAACAGGCAGACAGGCAAACAGGCAGACAGGCAGACAGGCAGACAGGCAGACAGGCAGTACTATATCACACTGATATAGTGTATTATTACTATATCATAGTGTATTATTACTATATCATAGTGTATTATTACTATATCATAGTGTATTATTACTATATCATAGTCTATTATTACTATATCATAGTGTATTATTACTGTATTATTACTATATCATAGTGTATTATTACTGTAGTATTACTATATCATAGTGTATTATTACTATATCATAGTGTATTATTACTATATCATAGTGTATTATTACTATATCATAGTGTATTATTACTGTATTTATACTATATCATAGTGTATTATTACTATATCATAGTGTATTATTACTATATCATAGTGTATTATTACTATATCATAGTGTATTATTACTATATCATAGTGTATTATTACTATATCATAGTGTATTATTACTGTATCATAGTGTATTATTACTATATCATAGTGTATTATTACTATATCATAGTGTATTATTACTATATAATAGTGTATTATTACTATATCATAGTGTATTATTACTATATCATAGTGTATTATTACTGTATTTATACTATATCATAGTGTATTATTACTATATATTAGTGTATTATTACTATATCATAGTGTATTATTACTATATCATAGTGTATCATTACTATATAATAGTGTATTATTACTATATCATAGTGTATTATTACTGTATTTATACTATATCATAGTGTATTATTACTATATAATAGTGTATTATACTGTAGTATTACTATATCATAGTGTATTATTACTATATTTGAGTGTATTATTACTATATCATAGTGTATTATTACTGTATTTATACTATATCATAGTGTATTATTACTATATCATAGTGTATTATTACTATATCATAGTGTATTATTACTATATCATAGTGTATTATTACTATATTATTACTATATCATAGTGTATTATTACTATATCATAGTGTATTATTACTATATCATAGTGTATTATTACTATATCATAGTGTATTATTACTATATCATAGTGTATTATTACTATATCATAGTGTATTATTACTATATCATAGTGTATTATTACTATATCATAGTGTATTATTACTGTATTATTACTATATCATAGTGTATTATTACTATATCATAGTGTATTATTACTATATCATAGTGTATTATTACTATATCATAGTGTATTATTACTATATCATAGTGTATTATTACTATATCATAGTGTATTATTACTACATCATAGTGTATTATTACTATATCATAGTGTATTATTACTATATCATAGTGTATTATTACTATATCATAGTGTATTATTACTGTATTATTACTATATCATAGTGTATTATTACTATATCATAGTGTATTATTACTATATCATAGTGTATTATTACTGTATCATAGTAATTAATATTAATATTAATATTCACATGGAGAAGTCCACAGACCCACTCCAAAAGTCTTTCGGAGCCATCATCGACTCAGTGGGTTTTGTCCAACATGTCTCTGGACCTACTCACTGCCACAGTCATACTCTGGACCTAGTTTTGTCCCATGGAATAAATGTTGTAGATCTTAATGTTTTTCCACATAATCCTGGACTATCGGACCACCATTTTATTACGTTTGCAATCGCAACAAATAATCTGCTCAGACCCCAACCAAGGAGCATCAAAAGTCGTGCTATAAATTCTCAGACAACACAAAAATTCCTTGATGCCCTTCCAGACTCCTTCTGCCTACCCAAGGACGTCAGAGGACAAAAATCAGTTAACCACTTAACTGAGGAACTCAATTTAACCTTGCACAATACCCTAGATGCAGTTGCACCCCTAAAAACGAAAAACATTTGTCATAAGAAACTAGCTCCCTGGTATACAGAAAATACCCGAGCTTTGAAGCAAGCTTCCAGGAAATTGGAACGGAAATGGCGCCACACAAAACTGGAAGTCTTCCGACTAGCTTGGAAAGACAGTACCGTGCAGTACCGAAGAGCCCTCACTGCTGCTCGATCATCCTACTTTTCCAACTTAATCGAGGAAAATAAGAACAATCCAAAATTTCTTTTTGATACTGTTGCAAAGCTAACTAAAAAGCAGCATTCCCCAAGAGAGGATGGCTTTCACTTCAGCAGTAATAAATTCATGAACTTCTTTGAGGAAAAGATCATGACCATTAGAAAGCAAATTACGGACTCCTCTTTGAATCTGCGTATTCCTCCAGGGCTTAGCTGTCCTGGATCTGCACAGCTCTGCGAGGGCCTGGGATCGGGAGAGACACTTAAGTGTTTTAGTACTATATCTCTTGACACAATGATGAAAATAATCATGGCCTCTAAACCTTCAAGCTGCATACTGGATCCTATTCCTACTAAACTGCTGAAGGAGCTGCTTCCTGTGCTTGGCCCTCCTATGTTGAACATAATAAACAGCTCTCTATCCACCGGATGTGTACCAAACTCACTAAAAGTGGCAGTGATAAAGCCTCTCTTGAAAAAGCCAAACCTTGACCCGGAAAATATAAAAAACTATCGGCCTATATCGAATCTTCCATTCCTCTCAAAAATTTTAGAAAAAGCTGTTGCGCAGCAACTCACTGCCTTTCTGAAGACAAACAATGTATACGAAATGCTTCAGTCTGGTTTTAGACCCCATCATAGCACTGAGACTGCACTTGTGAAGGTGGTAAATGACCTTTTAATGGCGTCAGACCGAGGCTCTGCATCTGTCCTCGTGCTACTAGACCTTAGTGCTGCCTTTGACACCATCGATCACCACATTCTTTTGGAGAGATTGGAAACCCAAATTGGTCTACACGGACAAGTTCTGGCCTGGTTTAGATCTTACCTGTCGGAAAGATATCAGTTTGTCTCTGTGAATGGTCTGTCCTCTGACAAATCAACGGTACATTTTGGTGTTCCTCAAGGTTCCGTTTTAGGACCACTATTGTTTTCACTATATATTTTACCTCTTGGGGATGTTATTCGAAAACATAATGTTAACTTTCACTGCTATGCGGATGACACACAGCTGTACATCTCAATGAAACATGGTGAAGCCCCAAAATTGCCCTCGCTAGAAGCCTGTGTTTCAGACATAAGGAAGTGGATGGCTGAAAACTTTCTACTTTTAAACTCGGACAAAACAGAGATGCTTGTTCTAGGTCCCAAGAAACAAAGAGATCTTCTGTTAAATCTGACAATTCATCTTGATGGTTGTAAAGTCGTCTCAAATAAAACTGTGAAGGACCTCGGCGTTACTCTTGACCCTGATCTCTCTTTTGACGAACATATCAAGACTGTTTCAAGGACAGCTTTTTTCCATCTACGTAACATTGCAAAAATCAGAAATTTTCTGTCCAAAAATGATGCAGAAAAATTAATCCATGCATTTGTTACTTCTAGGTTAGACTACTGCAATGCTCTACTTTCCGGCTACCCGGATAAAGCACTAAATAAACTTCAGTTAGTGCTAAATACGGCTGCTAGAATCCTGACTAGAACCAAGAAATTTGATCATATTACTCCAGTGCTAGCTTCCCTACACTGGCTTCCCGTTAAGGCAAGGGCTGATTTCAAGGTTTTACTGTTAACCTTTAAAGCGTTACATGGGCTTGCTCCTACCTATCTTTCCGAGTTGGTCCTGCCGTACATACCTACACGTACGCTACGGTCACAAGACGCAGGCCTCCTAATTGTCCCTAAAATTTCTAAGCAAACAGCTGGAGGCAGGGCTTTCTCCTATAGATCTCCATTTTTATGGAACAGTCTGCCTACCCATGTGAGAGACGCAGACTCAGTCTCAACCTTTAAGTCTTTACTGAAGACTTATCTCTTCAGTAGGTCATATGATTGAGTGTAGTCTGGCCCAGGAGTGTGAAGGTGAACGGAAAGGCTCTGGAGCAACGAACCGCCCTTGCTGTCTCTCCAGGGCCGGTTCCCCTCTCTCCACTGGGATTCTCTGCCTCTAACCCTGTTACTGGGGCTGAGTCACTGGCTTGCTGGTGCTCTTTCATGCCGTCCCTAGGAGGGGTGCGTCACTTGAGTGGGTTGAGTTACTGACGTGAACTTCCTGTCTGGGTTGGCGCCCCCCCTTGGTTGTGCTGTGGTGGAGACCTTTGTGGGCTATACTCGGCCTTGTCTCAGGATTGTAAGTTGGTGGTTGAGGATATCCCTCTAGTGGTGTGGGGGCTGTGCTTTGGCAGAGTGGGTGGGGTTATATCCTTCCTGTTTGGCCCTGTCCGGGGGTTTCTTCGGATGGGGCCACAGTGTCTCCTGACCGCTCCTGTCTCAGCCTCCAGTATTTATGCTGCAGTAGTTTATGTGTCGGGGGGCTAGGGTCAGTTGGTTATGCCTGGAATACTTCTCCTGTCTTATCCAGTGTCCTGTGTGAATTTAAGTATGCTCTCTCTAATTCTCTCGTTCTCTCTTTCTCTCTGAGAACCTGAGCCCTAGGACCATACGTCAGGACTACCGGGCATGCTGACACCTTGCTGTCCCCAGTCCGCCCGGCCTTGCTGCTATTCCAGTTTCAACTGTTTCTGCCTGCGGTTACGAAACCCCTACCTGTCCCAGACCTGCTGTTTTCAACTCTTAATGATCGGCTATGAAAAGCCAACTGAGATTTATTCCTGATTATTATTTGACCATGCTTGTCATTTATGAACATTTTGAAAATCTTGGCTCTCTCTAATTTTCTCCTTCTCTCTTTCTCTCGGAGGACCTGAGCCCTAGGACCATACGTCGGGACTACCGGCCGTGGTGACTCCTTGCTGCCCCCAGTCCGCCTGGCCTTGCTGCTATTCCAGTTTCAACTCTTCTGCCTGCGGTTATGGAACCCCTACCTGTCCCAGACCTGCTGTTTTCAACTCTTAATGATCGGCTATGAAAAGCCAACTGAGATTTATTCCTGATTATTATTTGACCATGCTTGTCATTTATGAACATTTTGAAAATCTTGGCTCTCTCTAATTTTCTCCTTCTCTCTTTCTTTCTCTCGGAGGACCTGGGCCCTAGGACCATGCGTCGGGACTGCCGCCCGTGGTGACTCCTTGCTGTCCCCAGTCCGCCTGGCCTTGCTGCTATTCCAGTTTCAGCTGTTCTGCCTGCGGTTATGGAACCGCCACCTGTCCCAGACCTGTTGTTTTTCAACTCTTAATGATCAGCTATGAAAAGCCAACTGAAAATTATTCATGATTATTATTTGACCATGCTTGTCACTTATGAACATTTTTGAACATCTTGGCATAGTTCTGTTATAATCTCCACCCGGCACAGCCAGAAGAGGACTGGCCACCCCTCATAGCCTGGTTCCTCTCTAGGTTTCTTCCTAGGTTTTGGCCTATCTAGGGAGTTTTTCCTAGCCACCGTGCTTCTACACCTGCATTCTAGCTGTTTGGGGTTTTAGGCTGGGTTTCTGTACAGCACTTCGAGATATTATCTGATGTACGAAGGGCTATATAAAATAAAATTGATTGATTGATTGATTGATAGTGTATTATTACTATATCATAGTGTATTATTACTATATCATAGTGTATTATTACTATATCATAGTGTATTATTACTATATCATAGTGTATTATTACTATATCATAGTGTATTATTACTATATCAGTGTATTATTACTATATCAGTGTATTATTACTATATCATAGTGTATTTTTACTGTATTTTTACTATATCATAGTGTATTATTACTGTATTATTACTATATCATAGTGTATTATTACTGTAGTATTACTATATCATAGTGTATTATTACTATATCATAGTGTATTATTACTATATAATAGTGTATTATTACTATATCATAGTGTATTATTACTATATCATAGTGTATTATTACTATATCATAGTGTATTATTACTATATCATACTGTATTATTACTATATCATACTGTATTATTACTATATCATAGTGTATTATTACTGTATTATTACTATATCATAGTGTATTATTACTATATCATAGTGTATTATTACTATATCATAGTGTATTATTACTATATCATAGTGTATTATTACTGTATTATTACTATATCATAGTGTATTATTACTATATCATAGTGTATTATTACTGTATTATTACTATATCATAGTGTATTATTACTGTATTATTACTATATCATAGTGTATTATTACTATATCATAGTGTATTATTACTGTATTATTACTGTATTATTACTATATCATAGTGTATTATTACTGTATTATTACTGTATTATTACTATATCATAGTGTATTATTACTGTATTATTACTATATCATAGTGTATTATTACTGTATTATTACTATATCATAGTGTATTATTACTGTATTATTACTATATCATAGTGTATTATTACTATATCATAGTGTATTATTACTATATCATAGTGTATTATTACTATATCATAGTGTATTATTACTATATCATAGTGTATTATTACTATATCATACTGTATTATTACTATATCATAGTGTATTATTACTACATCATAGTGTATTATTACTATATCATAGTGTATTATTACTGTATCATAGTGTATTATTACTGTATCATAGTGTATTATTACTGTATCATAGTGTATTATTACTGTATCATAGTGTATTATTACTATATCATAGTGTATTATTACTATATCATAGTGTATTATTACTATATCATAGTGTATTATTACTAAATCATAGTGTATTATTACTATATCATAGTGTATTATTACTGTATTTATACTATATCATAGTGTATTATTACTATATAATAGTGTATTATACTGTAGTATTACTATATCATAGTGTATTATTACTATATCATAGTGTATTATTACTATATCATAGTGTATTATTACTGTATTTATACTATATCATAGTGTATTATTACTATATCATAGTGTATTATTACTATATCATAGTGTATTATTACTATATCATAGTGTATTATTACTATATCATAGTGTATTACTACTGTATTATTACTATATCATAGTGTATTATTACTATATCATAGTGTATTATTACTATATCATAGTGTATTATTACTATATCATAGTGTATTATTACTATATCATAGTGTATTATTACTATATCATAGTGTATTATTACTATATCATAGTGTATTATTACTATATCATAGTGTATTATTACTGTAGTATTACTATATAATAGTGTATTATTACTATATCATAGTGTATTATTACTATATCATAGTGTATTATTACTATATCATAGTGTATTATTACTATATCATAGTGTATTATTACTATATCATAGTGTATTATTACTATATCATACTGTATTATTACTATATCATAGTGTATTATTACTATATCATAGTGTATTATTACTGTATTATTACTATATCATAGTGTATTATTACTATATCATAGTGTATTATTACTATATCATAGTGTATTATTACTGTATCATAGTGTATTATTACTATATCATAGTGTATTATTACTATATCATACTGTATTATTACTATATCATAGTGTATTATTACTATATCATAGTGTATTATTACTATATCATAGTGTATTATTACTATATCATAGTGTATTATTACTATATCATAGTGTATTATTACTATATCAGTGTATTATTACTATATCATAGTGTATTATTACTGTATTTTTACTATATCATAGTGTATTATTACTGTATTATTACTATATCATAGTGTATTATTACTGTAGTATTACTATATCATACTGTATTATTACTATATCATAGTGTATTATTACTATATAATAGTGTATTATTACTATATCATAGTGTATTATTACTATATCATAGTGTATTATTACTATATCATAGTGTATTATTACTATATCATACTGTATTATTACTATATCATAGTGTATTATTACTGTATCATAGTGTATTATTACTGTATCATAGTGTATTATTACTATATCATAGTGTATTATTACTGTATCATAGTGTATTATTACTGTATCATAGTGTATTATTACTATATCATAGTGTATTATTACTGTATCATAGTGTATTATTACTGTATCATAGTGTATTATTACTGTATCATAGTGTATTATTACTATATCATAGTGTATTATTACTATATCATAGTGTATTATTACTATATCATAGTGTATTATTACTATATCATAGTGTATTATTACTATATCATACTGTATTATTACTATATCATAGTGTATTATTACTATATCATAGTGTATTATTACTATATCATAGTGTATTATTACTGTATTTTTACTATATCATAGTGTATTATTACTGTAGTATTACTATATCATAGTGTATTATTACTATATCATAGTGTATTATTACTATATTATAGTGTATTATTACTATATCATAGTGTATTATTACTATATCATAGTGTATTATTACTGTATCATAGTGTATTATTACTATATTGTAATGTATTATTACTGTATTTTTACTATATCATAGTGTATTATTACTATATCATAGTGTATTATTACTATATCATGGTGTATTATTACTATATCATAGTGTATTATTACTGTATTATTGCTATATCATAGTGTATTATTACTATATAATAGTGTATTATTACTGTATTATTCCTATATCATAGTGTATTATTACTGTATTTTTACTATATCATAGTGTATCATTACTATATCGTAGTGTATTATTACTGTATTTTTACTATATCATAGTGTATTATTACTATATCATAGTGTATTATTACTGTATTTTTACTATATCATAGTGTATTATTACTATATCGTAGTGTATTATTACTGTGTTTTTACTATATCATAGTGTATTTTTACTATATCGTAGTGTATTATTACTGTATTTTTACTATATCATAGTGTATTATTACTATATCATAGTGTATTATTACTGTATTTTTACTATATCATAGTGTATTACTGTATTATTCCTATATCATAGTGTATTATTACTGTATTTTTACTATATCATAGTGTATTATTACTATATCGTAGTGTATTATTACTGTATTTTTACTATATCATAGTGTATTATTACTATATCATAGTGTATTATTACTGTATTTTTACTATATCATAGTGTATTATTACTATATCGTAGTGTATTATTACTGTATTTTTAATTTATCATAGTGTATTATTACTGTAGTATTACTATATCATAGTGTATTATTACTATATAATAGTGTAGTTTTACTATATCATAGTGTATTATTACTATATAATAGTGTATTATTACTGTATTATTACTATATCATAGTGTATTATTACTGTATTTTTAATTTATCATAGTGTATTATTACTGTAGTATTACTATATCATACTGTATTATTACTATATAATAGTGTAGTATTACTATATCATAGTGTATTATTACTATATCATAGTGTACTATTACTATATCATAGTGTATTATCACTATATCATACTGTATTATTACTATATCATAGTGTATTATTACTATATCATAGTGTATTATTACTATATTATAGTGTATTATTACTGTATTATTACTATATCATAGTGTATTATTACTATATCATAGTGTATTATTACTATATCATAGTGTATTATTACTATATCATAGTGTATTATTACTATATCATAGTGTATTATTACTATATCATAGTGTATTATTACTATATTATTACTTTATCACAGTGTATTATTACTATATTATTACTATATCATAGTGTATTATTACTGTATTATTACTATATCATAGTGTATTATTACAATATTATTACTATATCATAGTGTATTATTACTATATCATAGTGTATTATTACTATATCATAGTGTATTATTACTATATCAAAGTGTATTATTACTATATCATAGTGTATTATTACTATATCATAGTGTATTATTACTATATTATTACTATATCATAGTGTATTATTACTATATTATTACTATATCATAGTGTATTATTACTGTATTATTACTATATCATAGTGTATTATTACTATATTATTACTATATCATAGTGTATTATTACTATATCATAGTGTATTATTACTATATCATAGTGTATTATTACTATATCAAAGTGTATTATTACTATATCATAGTGTATTATTACTATATCATAGTGTATTATTACTATATCATAGTGTAATATTACTATATCATAGTGTATTATTACTATATCATAGTGTACTATTACTATATCATAGTGTATTATTACTATATCATACTGTATTATTACTATATCATAGTGTATTATTACTATATCATAGTGTATTATTACTGTATTATTACTATATCATAGTGTATTATTACTATATCATAGTGTATTATTACTATATCATAGTGTATTATTACTATATCATAGTGTATTATTACTATATCATAGTGTATTATTACTATATCATACTGTATTATTACTATATCATAGTGTATTATTACTATATTATTACTATATCATAGTGTATTATTACTATATTATTACTATATCATAGTGTATTATTACTATATCATAGTGTATTATTACTATATCATACTGTATTATTACTATATCATTGTGTATTATTACTATATCATAGTGTATTATTACTATATTATAGTGTATTATTACTGTATTATTACTATATCATAGTGTATTATTACTATATCATAGTGTAATATTACTATATCATAGTGTATTATTACTATATCATAGTGTATTATTACTGTATTATTACTATATCATAGTGTATTATTACTATATCATAGTGTATTATCACTGTATTATTACTATATCATAGTGTATTATTACTGTATTATTACTATTTCATAGTGTATTATTACTATATCATAGTGTATTATTACTATATCATAGTGTATTATTACTATATCATACTGTATTATTACTATATCATAGTGTATTATTACTATATCATAGTGTATTATTACTATATCATACTGTATTATTACTATATCATAGTGTATTATTACTATATTATTACTATATCATAGTGTATTATTACTATATTATTACTATATCATAGTGTATTATTACTATATCAGTGTATTATTACTATATCATAGTGTATTATTACTATATCATAGTGTATTATTACTATATCATAGTGTATTATTACTATATCATACTGTATTATTACTATATCATAGTGTATTATTACTATATCATACTGTATTATTACTATATCATAGTGTATTATTACTATATCATAGTGTATTATTACTATATTATAGTGTATTATTACTGTATTATTACTATATCATAGTGTATTATTACTATATCATAGTGTATTATTACTATATTATAGTGTATTATTACTGTATTATTACTATATCATAGTGTATTATTACTATATCATAGTGTATTATTACTATATCATAGTGTATTACTACTGTATTATTACTATATCATAGTGTATTATTACTATATCATAGTGTATTATTACTATATCATAGTGTATTATTACTATATCACAGTGTATTATTACTATATCATAGTGTATTATTACTATATCATAGTGTATTATCACTATATTATTACTATATCATAGTGTATTATTACTATATTATTACTATATCATAGTGTATTATTACTATATCAGTGTATTATTACTATATCATAGTGTATTATTACTATATCATAGTGTATTATTACTATATCATAGTGTATTATTACTATATCATACTGTATTATTACTATATCATAGTGTATTATTACTATATTATTACTATATCATAGTGTATTATTACTATATCATAGTGTATTATTACTATATCATACTGTATTATTACTATATCATAGTGTATTATTACTATATTATTACTATATCATAGTGTATTATTACTATATTATTAATATATCATAGTGTATTATTACTATATCATAGTGTATTATTACTATATCATAGTGTATTATTACTATATCATAGTGTATTATTACTATATTATTACTATATCATAGTGTATTATTACTATATTATTACTATATCATAGTGTATTATTACTATATTATTACTATATCATAGTGTATTATTACTATATCAAAGTGTATTATTACTATATCATAGTGTATTATTACTATATCATAGTGTACTATTACTATATCATAGTGTATTATTACTATATCATACTGTATTATTACTATATCATAGTGTATTATTACTATATCATAGTGTATTATTACTGTATTATTACTATATCATAGTGTATTATTACTATATCATAGTGTATTATTACTATATCATAGTGTATTATTACTATATCATAGTGTATTATTACTATATCATAGTGTATTATTACTATATCATACTGTATAATTACTATATCATAGTGTATTATTACTATATTATTACTATATCATAGTGTTTTATTACTATTTTATTACTATATCATAGTGTATTATTACTATATCATAGTGTATTATTACTATATCATACTGTATTATTACTATATCATTGTGTATTATTACTATATCATAGTGTATTATTACTATATTATAGTGTATTATTACTGTATTATTACTATATCATAGTGTATTATTACTATATCATAGTGTAATATTACTATATCATAGTGTATTATTACTATATCATAGTGTACTATTACTATATCATAGTGTATTATTACTATATCATACTGTATTATTACTATATCATAGTGTATTATTACTATATCATAGTGTATTATTACTATATTATAGTGTATTATTACTGTATTATTACTATATCATAGTGTATTATTACTATATCATAGTGTATTATTACTATATCATAGTGTATTATTACTATATCATAGTGTATTATTACTATATCATAGTGTATTATTACTATATCATACTGTATTATTACTATATCATAGTGTATTATTACTATATTATTACTATATCATAGTGTATTATTACTATATTATTACTATATCATAGTGTATTATTACTATAGCAGTGTATTATTACTATATCATAGTGTATTATTACTATATCATAGTGTATTATTACTATATCATACTGTATTATTACTATATCATAGTGTATTATTACTATATCATAGTGTATTATTACTATATTATAGTGTATTATTACTGTATTATTACTATATCATAGTGTATTATTACTATATCATAGTGTATTATTACTATATTATAGTGTATTATTACTGTATTATTACTATATCATAGTGTATTATTACTATATCATAGTGTATTATTACTATATCATAGTGTATTATTACTATATCATAGTGTATTATTACTATATCATAGTGTATTATTACTATATCATAGTGTATTATCACTATATTATTACTATATCATAGTGTATTATTACTATATTATTACTATATCATAGTGTATTATTACTATATCAGTGTATTATTACTATATCATAGTGTATTATTACTATATCATAGTGTATTATTACTATATCATAGTGTATTATTACTATATCATAGTGTATTATTACTATATCATAGTGTATTAGTACTATATTATTACTATATCGTAGTGTATTATTACTATATTATTACTATATCATAGTGTATTATTACTATACCATAGTGTATTATTACTATATCATAGTGTATTATTACTATATCATAGTGTATTATTACTATATCATAGTGTATTATTACTATATCATACTGTATTATTACTATATCATAGTGTATTATTACTATATTATTACTATATCATAGTGTATTATTGCTATATTATTACTATATCATAGTGTATTATTACTATATCATAGTGTATTATTACTATATCATAGTGTATTATTACTATATCATAGTGTATTATTACTATATTATTACTATATCATAGTGTATTATTACTATATTATTACTATATCATAGTGTATTATTACTATATTATTACTATATCATAGTGTATTATTACTATATCATAGTGTATTATTACTATATCATAGTGTATTATTACTGTATTATTACTATATCATAGTGTATTATTACAATATTATTACTATATCATAGTGTATTATTACTATATCATAGTGTATTATTACTATATCATAGTGTATTATTACTATATCAAAGTGTATTATTACTATATCATAGTGTATTATTACTATATCATAGTGTATTATTACTATATTATTACTATATCATAGTGTATTATTACTATATTATTACTATATCATAGTGTATTATTACTGTATTATTACTATATCATAGTGTATTATTACTATATTATTACTATATCATAGTGTATTATTACTATATCATAGTGTATTATTACTATATCATAGTGTATTATTACTATATCATAGTGTATTATTACTATATCATAGTGTATTATTACTATATTATTACTATATCATAGTGTATTATTACTATATCATAGTGTATTATTACTATATCATAGTGTATTATTACTATATCATAGTGTATTATTACTATATTATAGTGTATTATTACTGTATTATTACTATATCACAGTGTATTATTACCATATCATAGTGTATTATTACTATATCATAGTGTATTATTACTGTATTATTACTATATCATAGTGTATTATTACTATATCATAGTGTATTATTACTATATAATAGTATATTATTACTATATCATAGTGTATCATTGCTATATCATAGTGTATTATTACTGTATTATTACTATATCATAGTGTATTATTACTATATCATAGTGTATTATTACTATATCATAGTGTATTATTACTATGTTATTACTATATCATAGTGTATTATTACTATATCATAGTGTATTATTACTATATCATAGTGTATTATTACTATATCATAGTGTATTATTACTATATCATAGTGTATTATTACTATATCATAGTGTATTATTACTATATCATAGTGTATTATTACTGTATTATTACTATATCATAGTGTATTATTACTATATCATAGTGTATTATTACTGTATTATTACTATATCATAGTGTATTATTACTGTATTATTACTATATCATAGTGTATTATTACTGTATTATTACTATATCATAGTGTATTATTACTGTATTATTACTATATCATAGTGTATTATTACTGTATTATTACTATATCATAGTGTATTATTACTATATCATAGTGTATTATTACTATATCATAGTGTATTATTACTATATAATAGTGTATTATTACTATAGCATAGTGTATTATTACTATATCATACTGTATTATTACTATATAATAGTGTACTATTACTATATCATAGTGTATTATTTCTATATCATGCATTTTCTAATTTTAAACTCGGACAAAACAGACATGCAAGTTCTAGGTCCCATGAAACAATGAAAATCTTCTGTTGAATCTGACAATTCATCTTGATGGTTGTACAGTCGTCTCAAATAAAACTGTGAAGGACCTCGGCGTTACTCTGGACCCTGATCTCTCTTTTGAGGAACATATCAAGACTGTTTCAAGGACAGCTTTTTTCCATCTACTACACTTGTTGTATTTGGCGCACGCGACAAAAAAAAACGTTGATTTGATTTGATCAAACGTACATTTACACCGAGTTTTAATTTATGCGAAATATACATAAAATGTACATAATGTACATAAGTATTCAAAATATATTTGTTTTGCTCTTTATCTAATATTACTAAGAATATACTTAACCCTCATACTACCGACTGGGGTCATTTTGACCCCAGAGGTGGTTTATTTAATTATTGTAATTTATGACTTTTAACACTCAACTTGTTCATAACAAATCTAAATGATTGTTTATTGTGTCTGAATCAATATGGACTTTCAAAGAAATAGATTGGTCGTCTGTCAAAATATAGAAAACCATAATGCCGTATTTGTGTGTATTTCTAAATGTTAAATAAATACCAGAATTCCTATAGTACAAGCTTGGCAAAACCTATATTTGGGGAGTTTCTCCCATTCTTCTCTGCAGATTCTCTCAAGCTCTGTCAGGTTGGATTGGGAGCATTGCTGCACAGCAATTTTCAGGTCTCTCCAGAGATTAGATTGGGTTCAAGTCTGGGCTCTGGCTGGGCTACTCAAGGACATTCAGAGACTTGTCCCGGAGCCACTCCTGTGTTGTCTTGGCTGTGTGCTTATTGTTGTTGTCTAGTTGGAAGGTGAACCTTCGCTCCAGTCTGAGGTCCTGAGTGCTCTGGAGCAGGTTTTCATCAAGGATCTTTCTGTACTTTGCTTCATTCATTTTCCCCTCGATCCTGACTAGTTCCCCAGTCCCTGCCACTGAAAAACATTCCCACATAATGATGCTGCGACCACCATGCTTCACCATAGTGATGGTGCCAGGTTTCCTCCAGATGGGACGCTTGGCATTCAGGCCAAAGAGTTCAATCTTGGTTTCATTAGAACAGGGAATCGTGTTTCTCATGGTCAGAGTCCTTTAGGTGCCTTTTGGCAAACTCCAAGTGGGGTGTCATGTGCCTTTTACTGAGGAGTGGCTTCCGTCTGGCCACTCTACCACAAAGGCCTGATTGGTGGAGTGCTGCAGAGATGGTTGTCCTTCTGGAAGGTTCTCCCATCTCCACAGAGGAACTCAGGAGCTCTGTTAGAGTGACCATCAGGTTATTGGTCACCTCCCTGACCAAGGCCCTTCTCCCCCGATTTCTCAGTTTGGCCGGGCGGCCAGGTCTAGGAAGAGTTTTGGTGGTTCCAAACTTCTTCTATTTAAGAATGATGGAGGCCACTGTGTTCTTGGGGACCTTCAATGCTGCAGAAATGTTTTCGTACCCTTCCCCATATCTGTGCTTCGACACAATCCTGTCTCAGAGCTATACAGACAATTCCTTTGACCTCATAGCTTGGTTTTTGCTCTGTCAACTGTGGGACCTTATATAGACAGGTGTGTGCCTTTCCAAATCATGTCCAATCAATTGAATTTACCACAGGTGGACTCCAATCAAGTTGTATGTATGTAAATAAGGTATTTCTGTTTTTTATTTTTAATACATTTGCAAAATTGTCTAAACACCTGTTTTAACTTTGTCATTATGGGGTATTGTGTGTAGATTGATTCCATTGTAGAATAAGTCTGTAACGTAATAAAATGCACTGTCAACTGTGGGGCCTTATATATCAATTGAATTTACCACAGGTGGACTCAATCAAGTTGTAGAAACATCTCAAGGATGATCAATGGAAACAGGATGCACCTGGGCTAAATGTAGAGTCTCATAGCAAAGGGTCTGAATACTGATGTAAATAATGTATTTCTGTTTTTGGTGTTTAATACACTTAAATAGAAACCTGTGTTCACTTTGTCAATACGGGGTATTATGTGTAGATTGATGAGGCCATTTTTTAAATTTAATACATTTTTGTAACGTAACAAATTGTGGAAAAAGTCAAGGGGTCTGAATACTTTCTGAATGCACTAGGTCCTCCAATATTCTATATGTAAATAGCTTTATTATTGTTATTGTTATGTAAATGTATTGTGTTACTTTTTGATTGATAATATTTTTTTTTTTTACTTTAGTTTACTTAGTAAATATATTATTAACTGTAACGATCGTCTAATGGAGGAGACCAAGGTGCAGCGTGGTAAGTGTTCATATTTTAATAGAATAAATAACCTAAACACTGAACAAAATATCAAAGAGCAAGAACGAAAATCGAAACAGTTCTGTAAGGTGAAGACACACAAAACAGACAAAACAGAAAACAACTACCCACAAAACACCCGGTGGGAACATGCTACCTAAGTATGGATCTCAATCAGAGACAACGATAGACAGCTGCCTCTGATTGAGAACCACACCCGGCCAAACACATAGAAATAGACAACATAGAAAATGAACATAGAATGCCCACCCCAACTCACGCCCTGACCAACCCAAAATAGAGACATAAAAAAGGATCTCTAAGGTCAGGGCGTGCCATTAACTCTATTTCTTGAACTGCATTGTTAGATAAGGGCTTGTAAGTAAGTAGTCGACGCATGGGACAATTAAAATTAGATTAGATTAGATTTGATGTGCAGCTTGTTATGATATTTTGGATGCTATATCATTTGATTTAAAGTGACTGAGGACTTTTGGAAACAAAAAGAGGGTATATTACCTGAAACTTTACTACCAGAATGTTGGTATCTTTCAAGAATTTTATCTAATCGATTACAAAACATCTAGTGGTCCTTTTGGGTGTTTAAGATTATGTGGCCTTATCACATGTATAAAAATAAAATTACATAATTAAATAAGATGATTTTTTTTTAAAGAGTTACAAAGCTGTAAAACATTATCCTAAATATAAACCATTATACCCAAGAAGACTCGATTCTGTGATCGCTGCCAAAGGTGCTCGAACAAAGTGCTGACTAAAGAGTCTGAATACTTATGTAAATGTGAAATTTCAGCTTTTTATTTTTAATACATTTGTAAACGTTTCTAAAAACCTGTTTGTGCTTTGTCATTATGGGGTATTGGGTGTAGATTGATGATGGGGGGGGAAAAAACATTTAATCAATTTCAGAATAAGTGTCACTAGATGTGTACTGGAGGCGAAGTCAGTTCCGGTAAGTTACCGGTTCTTCCGGTAAAATATCAAAAGCACAAACAACGTGCCCAAAACACGGAACATCGACAAATGTCTGGCGCGTCACAAAAATACCAATTGACAAAATATACAATATCACACAAAGACATGAGGGGGAACAGAGGAATAAATACATGTAGCGTGATTGGGGGAATGAAAACCAGGTGTGCAGGGAACAAGACCAAACAAATGGAAACATGAAAAATGGAGCGGCGATGGCTAGAAAGCCGGTGACGTCGACCGCCGAACGCCGCCCGAACAAGGAGAGGAGCCGACTTCGGCGGAAGTCGTGACAATAAGACTGTAACGTAACAAAATGTGGAAAAAGTGAAGGGGTCTGAATACTTTCCGATTGCACTGTAAGTTAGTCCTAAATATTTCAAAAACTAAAAGCATTGTATTTGGGACAAGTCATTTACTAAACCTCAACTAAATATTGTAATACATAATATGGAAATGGAGCAAGTTGAGGTGACTAAACTGCTTAGAGTAACCCTGGATTGTAAACTGTCATGGTCAAAACATGTTGATACAACAGTAGCTAAGATGGGGGAGAAGTCTGACCATAATAAAGCGCTGCTCTGCCTTCTTAACAACACTATCAACAAGGCAGGTCCTACAGGCCCTAATTTTATCGCACCTTGAATACTGTTCAGTCGTGTGGTCAGGTGCCATAAAGAGGGATTTAGGAAAATTGCAATTGGCTCAGAACAGGGCAACACGGCTGACCCTTGGATGTACACTGAGAGCTAACATTAATAATATGCATGTCAATCTCTCCTGGCTCAAAGTAGAGGAGAGATTGACTTCATCACTACTTGTTTTTGTAAGAGGTATTGACATGTTGAATGCGTCGAGCTGTCTGTCTAAACTACTGGCACACAGCTCGGACACCCATGCATGCCCCACAAGACATGCCACAAGAGGTCTCTTCACAGTCCAAGTCCAGAACAGACTATGGGAGGAACACAGTACTACATAGAGCCATGACTACATGGAACTCTATTCCACATCAGTTAATTGATGCAGCAGTAGAATCAGATTTAAAAAACAGATTAAAAAACACTTTATGGAACAGCGGGGAGAGACACAAACATTGGCACAGACACACACACACGATAACATGCGCACTATACACACACATGGATTTAGTACTGTAGATATGTGGTAGTGGTGGAGTAGGGGCCTGAGGGCACACAGTGTGTTGTGAAATCTGTAAATGTATTGTAATGTTTTTAAAATTGCATAAACTGCAATAATTTTGCTGGACCCCAGGAAGAGTAGCTGCTGCTTTGGCAAGAAATAACAGGGATCCCTAATAAATAAAAAATTCTAATACAAACTCATGCAAGCAGCAGAATATGATTATAAAAACAGATAAAAATACACCTTATGAAACAGCAGGTTCTGGGAAGCAAAGTTTACATACACTAAGTTGACTGTGCCTTGGAAAACAACTTGGAAAATTCCAGAAAATTATGTCATGGCTTTAGAAGCTTCTGATAGGCTAATTGACATCATTTGAGTCAATTGGAGGTGTACCTGTGGATGTATTTCAAGGCCTACCTTCAAACGCAGTGCCTCTTTGCTTGACATCATGGGAACCTCAAAAGAAATCAGCCAAGACCTCAGAGAAGAATTGTAGACCTCCACAAGTCTGGTTCATCCTTGGGAGCAATTTCCAAACGCCTGAAGGTACTACGTTCATCTGTACAGACAATAGTACGTAATATAAACACCATGGGACCACATGGCCGTCACACCGCTCAGGAGGAAGACGCGTTCTGTCTCCTAGAGATGAACATACTTTCGTGCGAAAAGTGCAAATCAATCCCAGAACAACAGCAAAGGACCTTGTGAAGATGCTGGAGGAAACGGGTACAAAAGTATCTATATCCACAGTAAAACGAGTCCTATATTGACATAACCTGAAAGGCCGCTCAACAAGGAAGAAGTCACTGCTCCAAAACCGCCATAAAAAAGCCAGACTACGGTTTGCAACTGCACATGGGGACAAATATCGTACTTTTTGGAGAAATGTCCTCTGGTCTGATGAAACAGAAATAGAACTGTTTGGCCATAATGACCATCGTTATGTTTGGAGGAAAAAGGGGGACGCTTGCAAGCTGAAGAACACCATCCCAACCGTGAAGCACGGTGGTGGCAGCATCATGTTGTGGGGGTGCTTTGCTGCAGGAGGGACTGTTGCACTTCACAAAATACATGGCATCATGAGGAGGAACAATTATGTGGATATATTGAAGCAACATCTCAAGACATCAGTCAGGAAGTTAAAGCTTGGTCACATATGGTCTTCCAAATGGACAATGACCCCAAGCATACTTCCAAAGTTGTGACAAAATGGCTTAAGGACAACAAAGTCAAGGTATTGGAGTGGCCATCACAAAGCCCTGACCTCAATCCCATAGAACATTTGTGGGTAGAACTGAAAAAGTGTGTGTGAGCAAGGAGGCCTACAAACCTGACTCAGTTACACCAGCTCTGTCAGGAGGAATGGGCCATAATTCACCCAACTTATTGTGGGAAGCTTGTGGAAGGCTACCCGAAACATTTGACCCAATTTAAACAATTTAAAGGCAATTCTACCAAATACTAATTGAGTGCATGTAAACTTCCGACTTCAACTGTGTGTCTACCTCCATCACTCCAGTATCCCTGTACATTGTTAATATGGTACTGACCCTGTATATAGTCACCTTCCCCCTATACATATCTACCTCCATCACTCCAGTATCCCTGTATATTGTTAATATGGTACTGACCCTGTATATAGTCACCTTACCCCTATACATATCTACCTCCATCACTCCAGTATCCCTGTACATTGTTAATATGGTACTGACCCTGTATATAGTCACCTTCCCCCTATACATATCTACCTCCATCACTCCAGTATCCCTGTACATTGTTAATATGGTACTGACCCTGTATATAGTCACCTTACCCCTATACATATCTACCTCCATCACTCCAGTATCCCGGTACATTGTTAATATGGTACTGACCCTGTATATAGTCACCTTCCCCCTATACATATCTACCTCCATCACTCCAGTATCCCTGTACATTGTTAATATGGTACTGACCCTGTATATAGTATGATTACCCCTATACATATCTACCTCCATCACTCCAGTATCCCTGAACACTGTTAATATGGAACTGACCCTGTATATAGTCACCTTACCCCTATACATATCTACCTCCATCACTCCAGTATCCCTGTACATTGTTAATATGGTACTGACCCTGTATATAGTCACCTTACCCCTATACATATCTACCTCCATCACTCCAGTATCCCTGTACATTGTTAATGTGGTACTGACCCTGTATATAGTCCCCTTCCCCCTATACATATCTACCTCCATCACTCCAGTATCCCGGTACATTATTAATATGGTACTGACCCTGTATATAGTCCCCTTCCCCCTATACATATCTACCTCCATCACTCCAGTATCCCAGTACATTGTTAATATGGTACTGACCCTGTATATAGTCACCTTACTTTCTCCTGTTTGTCTTATTTCTTAGTTTTATATCTCATGTGTTTTTGTTCTACAATGTTAAGTTTAGTACTACATTGATATTGATTAGTGCGTTGTGGGTTTAGAGCTGAAAGGCCTTTCACTGTACGTGCGCACACACACACACTGTCTCTTAGTGTCCTGAACACACCAACCCTTTTTCCTCTGTCTCTCTCTCTGAGTAGTCACCTCTTTACCTCAGAGACACTTCTTTACCTCAGAGACACTTCTTTACCCCAGAGACACTTCTTTACCCCAAAGACACTCCTTTACCCAGAGACACGTCTTTACCTCAGAGACACTTCTTTACCCCAAAGACACTCCTTTACCCAGAGACACGTCTTTACCTCAGAGACACTTCTTTACATCAGAGACACGTCTTTACCTCAGAGACACTTCTTTACCCCAGAGACACTTCTTTACCCCAGAGACACTTCTTTACCCCAGAGACACTTCTTTACCTCAGAGACACTTCTTTACCTCAGAGACACTTCTTTACCTCAGAGAGACACTTCTTTACCTCAGAGAGACACTTCTTTACCTCAGAGAGACACTTCTTTACCTCAGAGACACGTCTTTACCCCAGAGACACTTCTTTACCCCAGAGACACGTCTTTACCTCAGAGACACGTCTTTACCCCAGAGACACTTCTTTACCTCAGATACACGTCTTTACCTCAGATACACTTCTTTACCTCAGATACACTTCTTTACCTCAGATACACTTCTTTACCACTGAGGCAGGGGGGAGGAAGAGAGGGGGGTGGAGGAGGAGAGGGGGGAGGAAGGAAAACAGATTAGCTTGTTTAAGATGTGGAGAGATGGATGGGGGAGGGGTGGAGGGTGGACAGAGTGGAGATTGAGAGGGGGAAAAGAGGAGGGGAGGATGGGGAGATGGAGAGGGGGGAGAAGAGGAGGATGGAGAGATGGAGAGGGGGAGAAGAGGAGAAGATGAGGGGGAGGATGGAGAGATGGAGAAGAGGAGAATGGAGAGATGGAGAGGGGGAGAAGATGAGGGGGAGGATGGAGAGATGCAGAAGAGGAGGGAGGGAAGAAGGGATTAGGACATCAAAAGGAAAGAGGGATGACAGGATAATGAGTTATCCCAAAGGAGAGAGGGAACGAGGAGTTTAACAGCCCACCACCCACTGAGACAGTGACAAACACACAACACACACACACTCAACACACACACACACACACACACCAGACTGTCAGGTCCATAGGTCATTTCTAAGCTTTAAACACACACTTGGGCTATGTAGGGCACTTCGTTTGACAAGGGCCTATAGGGCTCTGGGACTTTGGTTATTAGATGTTTCATTCCACTCAGCAAAAAGTACGCTGGAAGAAACATGACAGAGATACGCAAATACTTCATACTGTCTGTCTGTCTGTCTGTCTGTCTGTCTGTCTGTCTGTCTGTCTGTCTGTCTGTCTGTGGATTTAGGAGAGTATAAAAGAGAGTCACACACACACACACACACACACACACACTCACACTCACACACACACAGTGGGGGCCTGTCTACACATTTCAATGATTTAACATCATAAATGGGAATGAAGGAATCCACATTTTGTCAGTGGATAACTACAGAGGACAAAGCAAACCAGCACGAACACACACACACACACAACCACACACACACACACACACACACAACCACACGCACACACACACACACACACAAACTCACACAGACACATAAAAAACACACACACGTGCACGCACGCACACACACACACACACACACACACACACACACACACACACACACACACACACACACACACACACACACACACACACACACACACACACACAGAGAAATAGGAAATAGCATGTGGTCTCAATCTCATTATAGATGCTGATCTTCAGGTGGGTGAGGTCAAGCAGACAGACCTCTGCCAACCCACATTCCCTGTTTGACACACACATCCCTACAGGCCTGTGTAAAGTGTACAGGAGAGACCCACAGGGTTATGTCACTGTTTATAGACTGTGTTTGAAGTCTATAAAAGGAGGAAATAAGAGTTAGGAGGATGGCTAGTTAGAGAAATGAAGAGTTAGAGGGTTAGGACCAGGGGAATAGGAGGATTGGGAGGTGATGTGGGGGAGGAGGATGGGGGTGATGTGGGGTAGGGGAAGGAGGAGAGATTTATATATTTACATATATACAGGGTCAATATATATATTATATTTTGGATATTGTGGTGAGCTAGCATAAATATATGTTGTGTTTTCGCTGTAAAACACTTTAAAAAACTGAAATATTGGCTGGATTCACAAGATGTTTATTTTTCATTTGCTGTACAACATGTATTTTTCATAAATGTTTTATGATCAGTATTTATGTATTTCACGTTGCTCTCTGTAATTATTCTGGCTGTTTTGGTGCTATTTGTGATGGTGGCTGCAATGTAAAACTACGATTTATACCTATAAATATGCACATTTTCGAACAAAACATAAATGTATTGTATAACCTGATGTTATAAGACTGTCATCTGATGAAGTTGTTCAAAGGTTAGTGATTATTTTTATCTCTATTTGTGGGTTTTGTGAAAGCTATGTTTGCGGTGAAAACATGGCATTGTGTGTTTGGCTATTGTGGTGAGCTAACATAAATATATATTGTGTTTTCGCTGTAAAACATTTTAAAAATCGGACATGTTGGCTGGATTCACAAGATGTTTATCTTTCATTTGCTGTATTGGACTTGTGATTTCATGAAATTATATTATATGATAATCCCTGTGGCGCAAGGCTAGGCTATGCTAGTCAGGGTTTCTGATGAGGAGGATCCCGGATCCGGGAGGGTGACTCGGTAGAGGTTTAACAGTTCAATAATTGGAAGAAGCAATTTCATAAATTCTTCACGTGCAGCGTCTGGATGCTCCTTATTATTAATCAACCTACCAAGGTGTTTCCAAACACTACAGGAACAATATTATCCACATGTATTGATCACATTTTTACTAATACTGTAGAACTTTGTTCAAAAACTGTATGCTCGAATGCAGTGATCACAAAATAGTGGCTATATCCGGAAAAAGCCTAAAATAGTGCATCATACAAAATATTTTTTCTGTGACTCGTATGTGGATGATGTCGACATATTTGTTAGCCTGATGTGATTATAAATCTTCTTCGGGATCGGTGTCCCTTCCACGGGACGGTTGAGCTAACGTAGGCTAATGTGATTAGCAGGAGGTTGTAAGTAACAAGAACATTTCCCAGGACATAGACATGTCTGTTATGGGCAGAAAGATTAAATTCTTGTTAATCTAACTGCACTGTCCAATTTACAGTAGCTATTACAGTGAAATAATACCATTCTATTGTTTGAGGAGAGTGCACAATTTTGAACGTGAAAGTTATTAATAAACAAATTAGGCACATTTGGGCAGTCTTGATACAATATTTTGAACAGAAATGCAATGGTTCATTGGATCAGTCTAAAACTTTGCACATACACTGATGACATCTAGTGGCCAAAATCTAAATTGCACCTGGGCTCGATTAATACATTATGGCATTTCTCTTGCATTTCAAAGATGATGGTACAAAAAAAAGACAAGAGAACGGTTGTTTTTTTCTTTGTATTATCTTTAACCAGATCTATTGTGTTATGTTCTACTACATTCCCTTTACATTTCCATAAACTTCAAAGTGTTTCCTTTCAAATGGTACCAAGAATATGCATATCCTTGCTTCAGGGCCTGAGCTACAGGCAGTTCGGTTTGGGTCATTTTAGACAAAAATTGAAAAAAGGAGCTAAAACTAATACACCAGGACCAACATAATACACCAGGACCAACATAATACACCAGGACTAACATAATACACCAGGACTAACATAATACACCAGGACCAACATAATACACCAGGACCAACATAATACACCAGGACTAACATAATACACCAGGACTAACATAATACACCAGGACCAACATAATACACCAGGACTAACATAATACACCAGGACCAACATAATACACCAGGACTAACATAATACACCAGGACTAACATAATACACCAGGACCAACATAATACACCAGGACTAACATAATACACCAGGACTAACATAATACACCAGGACCAACATAATACACCAGGACCAACATAATACACCAGGACCAACATAATACACCAGGACCAACATAATACACCAGGACCAACATAATACACCAGGACTAACATAATACACCAGGACCAACATAATACACCAGGACTAACATAACACACCAGGACCAACATAATACACCAGGACCAACATAATACACCAGGACTAACATAATACACCAGGACTAACATAATAAACCAGGACTAACATAATACACCAGGACCAACATAATACACCAGGACTAACATAATACACCAGGACTAACATAACACACCAGGACCAACATAATACACCAGGACCAACATAATACACCAGGACTAACATAATACACCAGGACTAACATAATACACCAGGACCAACATAATACACCAGGACTAACATAATACACCAGGACTAACATAATACACCAGGACCAACATAATACACCAGGACCAACATAATACACCAGGACCAACATAATACACCAGGACCAACATAATACACCAGGACCAACATAATACACCAGGACTAACATTATACACCAGGACTAACATAATACACCAGGACTAACATAATACACCAGGACCAACATAATACACCAGGACTAACATAATAAACCAGGACCAACATAATACACCAGGACTAACATAATACACCAGGACAAACATAATACACCAGGACTAACATAATACACCAGGACTAACATAATACACCAGGACTAACATAATACACCAGGACCAACATAATACACCAGGACCAACATAATACACCAGGACTAACATAATACACCAGGACCAACATAATACACCAGGACTAACATAATACACCAGGACTAACATAATACACCAGGACCAACATAATACACCAGGACCAACATAATACACCAGGACCAACATAATACACCAGGACCAACATAATACACCAGGACCAACATAATACACCAGGACTAACATAATACACCAGGACTAACATAATACACCAGGACTAACATAATACACCAGGACTAACATAATACACCAGGACTAACATAATACACCAGGACTAACATAATACACCAGGACCAACATAATACACCAGGACCAACATATATATATATATCAAGGTGACAGAGGCATAACAAAGCACACAGAGTGATGACAGGTTCCAAAACACTCACACAGAGCTTTCAAACACACACACACAGAGCTTTCAAACACACACACACAGAGCTTTCAAACACACACACAGAGCTTTCAAACACACACACACACAGAGCTTTCAAACACACACAAAGCTTTCAAACACACACACAGAGCTTTCAAACACACACAGAGCTTTCAAACACACACACACACACACAGAGCTTTCAAACACACACAAAGCTTTCAAACACACAATGCCCTCATCCTTCTCTCCTCTTTTTGAATCCCTTCTTTACTCGATTGCCCTTCTCTCATCCCTGAATCCATCCATCCATCGATCTCTCCCCCCCTCCATCTCTCTCTCTCTCTCCCCGCTCCATCTCTCTCCCCCTCCATCTCTCTCTCCCCCTCCATCCATCTCTCTCTCCCCCTCCATCTCTCTCTCTCTCTCCCCGCTCCATCTCTCTCCCCCTCCATCTCTCTCTCCCCCTCCATCTCTCTCCCTCTCCTCCATCTCTCTCTCTCCCCTCCATCTCTCTCTCCCCTCCATCGCTCTCTCCCCTCCATCTCTCTCTCTATCTCCCCTCCATCTCTCTCTCTCTCCCCTCCATCTCTCTCTCTCTCTCCCCTCCATCTCTCTCTCTCTCTCCCCTCCATCGCTCACCCCCCAGGGCCGTACTCCTCTAATTAAAACAGGATAATTGCTGCCACACACTAACAAGTTTAGAGAAGAAAAACACTTGGACTCACAGTAATTACTGAATACCTGTAGATACAAGCAGGAACCGACCGACCGACCGACCGACCGACCCACAGACCCACAGACCCACAGACACACAGACACACAGACACACAGACCCACAGACACACACACAGACACACAGACACACAGACACACAGACACACAGACCCACAGACACACCCACAGACAGACAGACAGGCCCACAGACACACCCACAGACACACCCACAGACAGACAGACAGACAGACCCACAGACCCACAGACACACCCACAGACAGACAAACACACCGACAGAGACACCTACAGACACACAGAAACACAGACACAGAGACACCTACAGACACTGATTATAATACCACAACATGGCAGGCTGATCTGCTGACAATAACAATAACACCACAACATGGCAAGCTGATCTGCAGACAATAACAATAACACCACAACATGGCAGGCTGATCTGCAGACAATAATACCACAACATGGCAGGCTGATCTCCTGACACTAACACCACAACATGGCCGGCTGATCTGCTGACAATGACACCACAACATGGCAGGCTGATCTGCTGACACTAACAATAACACCACAACATGGCAGGCTGATCTGCTAACACTAACAATAACACCACAACATGGCAGGCTGATCTGCTGACAATAACAATAACACCAGAACATGGCAGGCTGATCTGCTGACAATAACAATAACACCACAACATGGCAGGCTGATCTGCTGACAATAACACCACAACATGACAGGCTGATCTGCTAACAATAACAATAACACCACAACATGGCAGGCTGATCTGCTGACACTAACAATAACACCACAACATGACAGGCTGATCTGCTAACAATAACAATAACACCACAACATGGCAGGCTGATCTGCTGACACTAACAATAACACCACAACATGGCAGGCTGATCTGCTAACAATAACACCACAACATGACAGGCTGATCTGCTGACACTAACAATAACACCACAACATGGCAGGCTGATCTGCTGACAATAACACCACAACATGACAGGCTGATCTGCTGACAATAACACCACAACATGACAGGCTGATCTGCTAACAATAACAATGACACCACAACATGGCAGGCTGATCTGCTGACACTAACAATAACACCACAACATGGCAGGCTGATCTGCTGACACTAACACCACAACATGACAGGCTGATCTGCTAACAATAACAATGACACCACAACATGGCAGGCTGATCTGCTGACACTAACAATAACACCACAACATGGCAGGCTGATCTGCTAACAATAACACCACAACATGGCAGGCTGATCTGCTGACACTAACAATAACACCACAACATGGCAGGCTGATCTGCTGACAATAACACCACAACATGGCAGGCTGATCTGCTGACACTAACAATAACACCACAACATGGCAGGCTGATCTGCTGACACTAACAATAACACCACAACATGGCAGGCTGATCCGCTGACACTAACAATAACACCACAACATGGCAGGCTGATCTGCTGACACTAACAATAACACCACAACATGGCAGGCTGATCTGCTGACACTAACAATAACACCACAACATGGCAGGCTGATCTGCTGACACTAACAATAATACCACAACATGGCAGGCTGATCTGCTGACAATAACACCACAACATGGCAGGCTGATCTGCTGACACTAACAATAACACCACAACATGGCAGGCTGATCTGCTAACACTAACAATAACACCACAACATGGCAGGCTGATCTGCTGACACTAACAATAACACCACAACATGGCAGGCTGATCTGCTGACAATAACACCACAACATGGCAGGCTGATCTGCTGACACTAACAATAATACCACAACATGGCAGGCTGATCTGCTGACAATAACACCACAACATGGCAGGCTGATCTGCTGACACTAACAATAATACCACAACATGGCAGGCTGATCTGCAGACAATAATACCACAACATGACAGGCTGATCTGCTGACACTAACAATAACACCACAACATGGCAGGCTGATCTGCTGACACTAACAATGACACCACAACATGGCAGGCTGATCTGCTGACAATAACAATAACACCACAACATGGCAGGCTGATCTGCTGACACTAACAATAATACCACAACATGGCAGGCTGATCTGCAGACAATAATACCACAACATGACAGGCTGATCTGCTGACACTAACAATAACACCACAACATGGCAGGCTGATCTGCAGACACTAACAATAACACCATAACATGGCAGGCTGATCTCCTAAAAATAACACCACAACATGGCCGGCTGATCTGCTGACAATAACAATAACACCACAACATGGCAGGCTGATCTGCTGACACTAACAATAACACCACAACATGGCAGGCTGATCTGCTGACACTAACAATAATACCACAACATGGCAGCCTGATCTGCTGACACTAACAATAACACCACAACATGGCAGGCTGATCTGCTGACACTAACAATAACACCACAACATGGCAGGCTGATCTGCTGACGCTAACAATAACACCACAACATGGCAGGCTGATCTGCTGACAATAACACCACAACATGGCAGGCTGATCTGCTGACAATAACACCACAACATGGCAGGCTGATCTGCTGACAATAACACCACAACATGGCAGGCTGATCTGCTGACACTAACAATAATACCACAACATGGCAGGCTGATCTGCTGACACTAACAATAACACCACAACATGGCAGGCTGATCTGCTGACACTAACAATAATACCACAACATGGCAGGCTGATCTGCTAACAATAATACCACAACATGACAGGCTGATCTGCTGACACTAACAATAACACCACAACATGGCAGGCTGATCTGCTGACACTAACAATAACACCACAACATGGCAGGCTGATCTGCTGACACTAACAATAACACCACAACATGGCAGGCTGATCTGCTAACAATAATACCACAACATGGCAGGCTGATCTGCTGACACTAACAATAACACCACAACATGGCAGGCTGATCTGCTGACAATAACAATAACACCACAACATGGCAGGCTGATCTGCTAACAATAATACCACAACATGGCAGGCTGATCTGCTGACACTAACAATAACACCACAACATGGCAGGCTGATCTGCTGACACTAACAATAACACCACAACATGGCAGGCTGATCTGCAGACAATAATACCACAACATGGCAGGCTGATCTGCTGACAATAACAATAACACCACAACATGGCAGGCTGATCTGCTGACACTGACAATAACACCACAACATGGCAGGCTGATCTGCTAACAATAATACCACAACATGGCAGGCTGATCTGCTGACACTAACAATAATACCACAACATGGCAGGCTGATCTGCTGACACTGACAATAACACCACAACATGGCAGGCTGATCTGCTGACAAACTGAGATGAATAAAAAACAACCTTGAGTGTAACTATTTATTCGAGACAATAAAAGGTGAGACACATATTGTAGGCTATGATGTCCATCTATGATGTCCATCTATGGTGTCCATCTAGCCTGGAGGAGGAAATGATTGTCCTATAAAACCTGGCAGGTACTCAAATAAAATTTGATTTGATTTGACCCTATAATAAAGAAATAGTGAAAATGTGCATATGCCTGATGCTTTCCGCTATAGTACCATTCTGGCTCAATATTGGGAGTTTAGCATCTTGATAGTCTAACGAAAGTCAGTCTCTTCTTTGTCTCCTCTCTTGTCTCCATTGATTACTCAGTTTGGCCAGGCAGCCAGCTCTAGGAAGAGTCTTGGTGGTTCCAATTCCTTCGACCTCATGGCTTGGTTTTTGCTCTGACATGCACTGTCAACTGTGGGGACCTTTATATAGACAGGTGTGTGCCTTTCCAAATCATGTCCAATTAATTGAATTTACCACAGATGGACTCCCATCAAGTTGTAGAAACGTCTCAAGGATGATCAATGGAAACAGGATGTACCTGAACTCAATGTAGAGTCTCATAGCAAAAGGTCTGAATACTTCTGTAAATAAGGTATTTGTGTTTTGTCATTTTTATACATTTCCAAAAAGTTCTAAATCCTGTTTTTGCTTTGTCATTCTAAGTTATTGTGTGTTTGTTTTTAATTGTAATTGTTTTAATTTAATCAATTTTAGAATGAGGCTGTAATGTAACAAAATGTGGAAAAAGTCAAGGGGTCTGAATACTGTAAATATTTTTGTGTAGACAGGAGCAATTATATAATTTTGTCCAATTCAATTCAATTTACTTTAGCGGAAGCTTAGCCTATTGGACGAGCAACGGGAAGCTTAGCCTATTGGACGAGCAACGGGAAGCTTAGCCTATTGGACGAGCAACGGGAAGCTTAGTCTATTGGACGAGCAACGGGAAGCTTAGCCTATTGGACGAGCAACGGGAAGCTTAGCCTATTGGACGAGCCACCTATGAAGTTAAAGAAGAGAGAAATGGTAGGTGGCGAGAGTGTAGAGAAAGATGGTGAGAGAGGTGTAGAGAGAGAGGTGTGGAGAAAGAGATGGAGACAGAGGTGAAGAGAGAGGTGGAGAGAGAAGAGGTGGAGAGAGATGGAGAGAGAGGGAGAGGTGTGGAGAGAAAGGTGTGGAGAAAGAGATGGAGACAGAGGTGGAGAGAGAAGAGGTGGAGAGAGAAGGAGAGAGAGAGAGGTGATGAGATACAGAGATGAAAGAGAGACAGATGAGTCAGAGAGGGCAATGAGAATGAAAAAGAGAAAGAGATGGAGACAGAGGTGGAGAGAAGAGGTGGAGAGAGATGGAGAGAGAGAGAGAGAGAGAGAGAGAGATGAGATACAGAGATGAAAGAGAGACAGATGAGTCAGAGAGGGCAATGAGAATGAAAAAGAGAAAGAGGAGAAAGGGATTTGGTGAGGTAGAGAGAGGAAGAACATAGAAAGAAAGAGAGGAAGAACGTAGAGAGAAAGAGAGAGGAAGAACATAGAGAGAAAGAGAGAGGAAGAATATAGAGAGAAAGAGAGAGGAAGAACGTAGAGAGAAAGAGAGAGGAAGAGAGAGGAAGAGAGAGGAAGAACGTAGAGAGAAAGAGAGAGGAAGAACGTAGAGAGAAAGAGAGAAGAAGAACATAGAGAGAAAGAGAGAGGAAGAATATAGAGAGAAAGAGAGAGGAAGAACGTAGAGAGAAAGAGAGAGGAAGAACGTAGAGAGAAAGAGAGAAGAAGAACATAGAGAGAAAGAGAGAGGAAGAACGTAGAGAGAAAGAGAGAGGAAGAACGTAGAAAGAAAGAGAGAAGAAGAACATAGAGAGAAAGAGAGAAGAAGAACATAGAGAGAAAGAGAGAGGAAGAACGTAGAGAGAAAGAGAGAAGAAGAACGTAGAGAGAAAGAGAGAAGAAGAACATAGAGAGAAAGAGAGAGGAAGAACGTAGAGAGAAAGAGAGAGGAAGAACATAGAGAGAAAGAGAGAGGAAGAACGTAGAGAGAAAGAGAGAGGAAGAACGTAGAGAGAAAGAGAGAGGAAGAACGTAGAAAGAAAGAGAGAAGAAGAACATAGAGAGAAAGAGAGAAGAAGAACATAGAGAGAAAGAGAGAGGAAGAACGTAGAGAGAAAGAGAGAAGAAGAACGTAGAGAGAAAGAGAGAAGAAGAACGTAGAGAGAAAGAGAGAGGAAGAACGTAGAGAGAAAGAGAGAGGAAGAACATAGAGAGAAAGAGAGAGGAAGAACGTAGAGAGAAAGAGAGAAGAAGAACGTAGAGAGAAAGAGAGAGGAAGAACGTAGAGAGAAAGAGAAGAAGAACATAGAGAGAAAGAGAAGAAGAAGAACGTAGAGAGAAAGAGAAGAAGAAGAGAGAGGAAGAGAGGAAGGGAAACATTCTCTCTAGTCTGGGTATGAACATTCTAGAATTTCACTCTACACAGAGACATATGGGAGTGGGGGTGTCACTGACCCTCTCTGACCCTCTCTCTCCCTGCCTCCCTCTCTCTCCCTCTGTTCCTTACCCTCCCCCACCCTTACAGCTCTTCCACATATCTTCCCATCCTATGCTTCAAATGGCTGCATTCCTACCTCGCTCTCTTTCTTCCCTCTCTCCTTGGCAGATGAAGAGGACTGACCCCAGTCTTCTCCTCCCTCCCTCCCCTCCCTCCCTCCCTCCCCTCCCTCCCTCCCTCCCTCCCTCACTCTCGTCTCCAGATGGAGTGTGTAGACCTAGCCCTCTCCTTGGGGAAAGGAAACGCAATTCACACCTGGGTGGCATATCTCGTACACACGTGACAGCTTAATGTCCAACACCCACACACACACACACACACAGACACACGGGCGCACCCACACACACACACACACACACAAACGGGCGCACCTACAACAAACATCAGGCGCACCCACACACACACGGGCGCACCCACACACCCACACAAACATCGGGCGCACACACACACACACACACACACACACACACACACACACACACACACACACACACTATTTGCTAACTGCAAAGAGACAGTTTAAATTTGCTTGCACTTCCTCTAACCGTCACTCTCTCCCCTCCATATCTGCCTCTTTCCCATCTCTCTTGATAAGAACATTTAAATAAGTGTCTGGAAACTTACATGCTTATAATATCTGACAGTGAAGAGAGAGTGGAGAGAGTGGAGAGAGAGTGGAGAGAGTGAAGAGAGAGTGGAGAGAGAGATTGGAGAGAGAGTGGAGAGAGAGTGGAGAGAGAGAGAGTGGAGAGAGAGAGAGTGGAGAGAGAGAGTGGAGAGAGAGAGAGTGGAGAGAGTGAATAGAGAGTGGAGAGAGAGAGAGAGTGTAGAGAGAGAGAGAGTGGAGAGAGAGAGAGAGTGAATAGAGAGTGGAGAAAGAGAGAGAGTGGAGAGAGAGTGGAGAGAATGAATGGAGAGTGGAAAGAGAGTTGAGAGAGATAGTGGAGATAGTGGAGAGATAGTGAAGCGAGAGTGGCGAGAGAGTTGAGAGAGATAGTGGAGATAGTGGAGAGATAGTGAAGCGAGAGTGGCGAGAGAGTGGAGAGAGAGAGAGTGGAGAGAGTGAATAGAGAGTGGAGAGAGAGATTGGAGAGAGAGTGGCGAGAGAGTGGAGAGAGAGGGAGTGGAGAGAGTGGAGAGAGTGAATAGAGAGTGGAGAGAGTGAATAGAGAGTGGAGAGAGAGATTGGAGAGAGAGTGAAGAGAGAGTGGAGAGTGAGTGGAGAGAGTGAATAGAGAGTGGAGAGTGAGTGGAGAGAGAGAGAGTGGAGAGAGAGAGAGAGTGGAGAGAGAGTGGAGAGAGAGAGTGGAGAGAGAGTGGAGAGAGAGTGGAGAGAGAGAGAGAGTGGAGAGAGAGAGAGAGTGAATAGAGAGTGGAGAAAGAGAGAGAGTGGAGAGAGAGTGGAGAGAAAATAGAGAGTGGAAAGAGAGATTGGAGAGAGAGTGGAGAGAGAGTGGAGAGAGAGTTGAGAGAGATAGTGGAGATAGTGGAGAGATAGTGAAGCGAGAGTGGCGAGAGAGTGGAGAGAGAGAGAGTGGAGAGAGTGAATAGAGAGTGGAGAGAGAGATTGGAGAGAGAGTGGCGAGAGAGTGGAGAGAGAGGGAGTGGAGAGAGTGGAGAGAGTGAATAGAGAGTGGAGAGAGTGAATAGAGAGTGGAGAGAGAGATTGGAGAGAGAGTGAAGAGAGAGTGGAGAGTGAGTGGAGAGAGTGAATAGAGAGTGGAGAGTGAGTGGAGAGAGAGAGAGAGTGGAGAGAGAGAGAGTGGAGAGAGAGTGGAGAGAGAGTGGAGAGAGAGAGTGGAGAGTGAGTGGAGAGAGTGAATAGAGAGTGGAGAGAGAGAGTGGAGAGAGAGAGTGGAGAGAGAGATTGGAGAGAGAGTGAAGAGAGAGTGGAGAGTGAGAGTGGAGAGAGAGAGTGGAGAGAGAGAGTGGAGAGAGAGATTGGAGAGAGAGAGAGTGGAGAGAGAATGGAGAGAGAGAGTGGAGAGTGGAGAGAGAGATTGTGGAGAGAGAGATTGTGGAGAGAGAGTGGAGAGATTGGAGAATGAATAGACAGAGAGAGTGGAGAGTGAAGAGAGAGTAGAGAGAGTAGAGAGAGAGATACACCAACTAATGCATGTAGGGCAGAATTGGGCCGCTTTCCAGTAACAATGAAAATACAGAAAAGATCATAAACATTTTTGGCTACATCTAAATTCAAGTCCAAATTCGAGTCTGCAATTTAAAGCACTTCAAACCCAAGAGCTGAGCCCAGAAACGAGCCCTCTCAGTCAGCTGGTGTTGGACCTAACCAACCAAGCTGACACCAGCACTGCTTCAAAAGAAAGAATTCCAATAAACAAAATCATGAACCAATCAAAGGACTCATATTTACAACATTGGAAAAACGAAACAAAATCCCAAAGCCGACTAAATTGCTATCTGACCCTAAACAGAGAATATGAATTGGCTGAATATCTTTACTCTGTCAGAG
>NC_074674.1:39582961-39662961 GCF_029448725.1 Salvelinus fontinalis | reverse complement strand
ATTTGACCACATCAAAGAGAAACAGAGAAAGACAGACAGAGTAAAGCAAAAGAGAGAGAGAGAGAGAGAGAGAGAGAGAGAGAGAGAGACAGAGACAGAGACAGAGACAGAGACAGAGACAGAGAGAGAGAGAGAGAGAGAGAGAGAGAGAGAGAGAGAGAGAGAGAGAGACACAGAGACACAGAGACAGACACAGAGACAGACACAGAGAGAGACACAGAGACAGACAAACAGACAAACAGACAGACAGACAGACAGACAGACAGACAGACAGACAGACAGAGAAAATACTTGAATCAGTTATAGAACCCATTGCTCTTTATGGTTGTGAGGTCTGGGGTCCACTCACCAACCAAGAATTCACAAAATGGGACAAACACCAAATTGAGACTCTGCAAAGACATCCTCCGTGTACAACGTAAAACACCAAATAATGCAGAGTAGCGATACCCGCTCATTATCAAACTCCAGAAAATAACCTTCCGTGATAAATCCATCACCTACAGAGAGATGAACCTGGAGAAGAGTCCCCTAAGCAAGCTGGTCCTGGGGCTCTGTTCACAAACACAAACAGACCCCACAGACACCCAGGACAGCAACACAATTAGACCCTACCAAATCATGAGAAAAACTAAAAGATAATTACTTGACATATTGGAAAGAATTAACAAAAAAACAGAGCAAACTAGAATGTTATTTGGCCCTAAACAGAGACTACACAGTGGCAGAATACCTGACCACTGTGACTGACACAAACTTAAGGAAAGCTTTGACTATGTACAGACTCAGTGAGCATAACCTTGCTATTGAGAAAGGCCGCCGTAGGCAGACATGGCTCTCAAGAGAAGACAGGCTATGTGCACACTGCCCACAAAATGAGGTGGAAACTGAGCTGCTCTTCCTAACCTCCTGCCAAATGTATGACCATATTAGAGACACATATTTCCCTCAGATTACACGGATCAACAAAGAAGTCCTTACAAGGATAGTAAAACAAGGAAAATTCAGACAAGTGGAGACATTTCGCCATTCCCCACAAGGAAAAAGAGGGTTAGAATTAGGGTTAGGTTAGGGAAAATAAAATTTCAATTGTCTGGTCCCCACAAGTATAGTGAAACAAACACGTGTGTGTGTGGCATATTTGTTGCAGTAGAAATGCAATGGTCATCAACACAGAGCACATTGGTTATATAAATAGAAAACTCATCTCTTCATAAAGGTCTGCCTTGAAAGTCCCCTTCTCTCTCTCACACACACACACACACACACACACACACACACACACACACACACACACACACACACACACACACACACAGGTCTGCCTTGAAAGAGCTGAGTGGTAACAGGGTTAGATGTGAATAAATAAACAGTTCAATCTCTAAGAAGCCCTTCTCTGTGGTTACATTAAATAGTAAAGCCCTCTCCCTTTGTGAGGTAGGGCCCGGGGAGGGAGGGGGGGGAATAGTAGAGAAATAGAAATGACAGGGAGAGAGAGAGAAAGAGAAGGAGAAGTAGACACACAGAGAGAGAGAGAGAGAGAGAGAGAGAGAGAGCGAAAGAGCGCGAGAGAGAGAGAGAGAGAGAGAGAGAGAGAGAGAGAGAGAGAGAGAGAGAGAGAGAGAGAGAGAACTAGACAGAGAGAGAGACTATGTACAGAATCAGTGAGCATAGCCTTGCTATTGAGAAAGGCAGCCGTAGGCAGACCTGGCTCTCAAGAGAAGACAGGCTATGTGCACACTGCCCACAAAATTATGTGGAAACTGAGCTGCACTTCCTAACCTCCTGCCCAATGTATGACCATATTAGAGAGACATATTTCCCTCAGATTACACAGACCCCATTTGAAAACAAATCACATTTTTATAAACTCCTATATCTATTGGTTGAAATACCACAGTGTACCATCACAGCAGCAAGATTCGTGACCTGTTGCCACAGTGAAGAACAAACACCACTGTAAATACAACCAATATTTATGTTTATTTATTTTCCCTTTTGTACATTAATCATTTGTACATCGTTACAACACTGTATATACACATAATATTACATTTATAATGTCTTTATTATTTTGGAACTTCTGTGAGTGTAATGTTTACTGTTCATTTTTATTGTTTGTTTCACTTTTGTATATTATCTACTTCACTTGCTTTGGCAATGTTAACCTAAACTCAGCAAAAAAAGAAACGTCCTCTCACTGTCAACCGCGTGTATTTTCAATAAACTTAACTGTGTTAACTTTCAACAAACTTAATGTGTAAATATTTGTATGAACGTAACAAGATTCAACAACTGAGACATAAACTGAACAAGTTCCACAGACATGTGACTAACAGCAATGGAATAATGTGTCCCTGAACAAAGGGGGGGTCAAAATCAAAAGTAACAATCGGTATCTGGTGTGGCCACCAGCTGCATTAAGTACTGCAGTGCATCTCCTCCTCATGGACTGCACCAGATTTGCCAGTTCTTGCAGTGAGATGTTACCCCACTCTTCCACCAAGGCACCTGCAAGATCCCAGACATTTCTGGGGGGAATTGCCCTCACCCTCCGATCCAACAGGTCCCAGACGTGCTCAATGGGATAGAGATCCAGGCTCTTTGCTGGCCATGGCAGAACACTGACATTCCTGTCTTGCAGGAAATCACGCACAGAACAAGCAGTATGGCTGGTGGCATTGTCATGCTGGAGGGTCATGTCAGGATGAGCCTGCAGGAAGGGTACCACATGAGGGAGGAGGACGTCTTCCCTGTAACGCACAGCGTTGAGATTGCCTGCAATGACAACAAGCTCAGTCCCATGATGCTGTGACACACCGCCCCAGACCATGACGGACCCTCCACCTCCAAATCGATCCCGCTCCAGAGTCCAGGCCTCTGTGTAACGCTCATTCCTTCGACGATAAACGCGAATCCGACCATCACCCCTGGTGAGACAAAACCGCGACTCGTCAGTGAAGAGCACTTTTTGCCAGTCCTGTCTGGTCCAGCGACGGTGGGTTTGTGCCCATAGGCAACGTTGTTGCCGGTGATGTCTGGTGAGGACCTGCCTTACAACAGGCCCACAAGCCCTCAGTCCAGCCTCTCTCCGCCTATAGCGGACAGTCTGAGCACGGATGGAGGGATTGTGCATTCCTGGTGTAACTCAGGCAGTTGTTGTTGCCATCCTGTACCTGTCCCGCAGGTGTGATGTTCGGATGTACCGATCCTGTGCAGGTGTTGTTACACGTGGTCTGCCACTGCGAGGACGATCAGCTGTCCATCCTTTCTCACTGTAGCGCTGTCATAGGCGTCTCACAGTACGGACATTGCCACATCTGCAGTCCTCATGCCTCCAATCAGCATGCCTAAGGCACATTCACGCAGACGAGCAAGGGCATCTGGGCATCTTTCTTTAGGTGTTTTTCAGAGTCAGTAGAAAGGCCTCTTTAGTGTCCTAGGTTTTCATAACTGTGATCTTAATTGCCTATCGTCTGTAAGCTGTTATTGTCTTAACGACCGTTCCACAGGTGCATGTTCATTAATTGTTTATGGTTCATTGAACAAGCATGGGAAACAGTGTTTAAACCTTTTACAATGAAGGTCTGTGAAGTTATTTGGATTTTTACTAATTATCGTTGAAAGACAGGGTCCTGAAAAAGAGACGTTTCTTTTATTGCTGAGTTCATGTTTCACATGCAAATAAAGCCCCTTGAATTGAATTGAGAGAGAGAGAGAAAGCGAGAGAGAAAGGAAAGGGAGAAGTAGACAGAGAAAGAGAGAGAGAGAAAGAGAGAAAGAGAGAAAGAGGGAAAGAGAGAAAGAGCCAAAGAGAGAAGAAGAGGGAGAAGTAGACAGAGAGCGATAGAGAAAGTGAGTAAGAGAATAAGTCGCTTTCAGCCCAAAGCAAGTTGACGTTTATTATCATGAGTCAGGTCCTGGAGGCAGAACTAAACAGGTTGACGTTTTTTTGCCATGAGTCAGGTCCTGGAGGCAGAACTAAACAGGTTGACGTTTTTTGCCATGAGTCAGGTCCTGGAGGCAGAACTGAGTAATTTATATTGTATTGTATATATTACTATTACTATATTGTATAAATTCATGAAAAACAACTATTTGCTTTTTTGGGGGGGTTTTAATTGAATGGTTAGGGTTAGGCATTAGTGTTAGCAGTGTGGTTAAGGTGAAATTGTATGACTTTGTGGCTGTGTGACCACTCCGCAGAGCTGTCTGTAGAACAACATTCACGTGGGGGAAAAACACGAACCTGACAGCCCTACAGGAGAAAGAGGAAGTCGGCCCTGAGAAATGTGCCCACCTTGCTTGTTGTCATGAGGCCGTTGGAGCGGAATGAGTCCTAATGTGGAAACACACACACACACATTCAAACACACACACACACACACATTCAAACACACACACACACAGTTTCATACACAGATGGGCATATTGACACACACACACACACACACACACACACACACACACACACACACACACACACACACACACACACACACACACACAGTTTCATACACAGATGGGCATATTGACACACACAGACACACACACAGTTGCACACACACACACACACACACACACACACACACACACAGTTGCACACACAGACGGGAATATTAACACACACTCTCTTTCTCTTACATAACCATAACAGCACTTCCCCTTCTGAGTCACCTCTAGTCTAAACTCCTGAGGATCCACCCTCAGCTGCCCCGCATTGCTAGGCAACCACTGTCTGGCCACTAGTGTGTGTGTGTGTGTGTGTGTGTGTGTGTGTGTGTGTGTGTGTGTGTGTGTGTGTGTGTGTGTGTGTGTGTGTGTGTGTGTGTGTGTGTGTGTGTGTGTGTGTGTGTGCGTGCGTGCGTGCGTGCGTGCGTGCGTGCGTGCGTGCGTGCGTGCGTGCGTGCGTGCGTGCGTGCGTGCGTGCGTGCGTGCGTGCGTGTGTAGGGGGTAAACACTCCACTGTAACATTTGAACTGTAATTCGGTAATAATTAAACGTTACTATTGAATTGTGCTATTCTCTAATCTCTATAGCATCTGTGGTTTCACTGTTCAGATGTGATCCCTTGAATATCTCTATAGCATCTGTGGTTTCACTGATCAGATGTGATCCCTTGAATATCTCTATAGCATCTGTGGTTTCACTGATCAGATGTGATCCCTTGAATATCTCTATAGCATCTGTGGTTTCACTGATCAGATGTGATCCCTTGAATATCTCTATGGCGTCTGTGGTTTCACTGATCAGATGTGATCCCTTGAATATCTCTATGGCGTCTGTGGTTTCACTGATCAGATGTGATCCCTTGAATATCTCTATGGCGTCTGTGGTTTCACTGATCAGATGTGATCCCTTGAATATCTCTATGGCGTCTGTGGTTTCACTGATCAGATGTGATCCCTTGGAGAATCTCTATGGCATCTGTGGTTTCACTGATCAGATGTGATCCCTTAAATTTCTCTATGGCATCTGTGGTTTACCTCTAATCATTCCTGCCGATTACTGCATCCCGTTTGCTATTTATTTTGAGACTTTATTGTTGTAATGTAAAGTGCTCATCAGACAGCGGTCCCGCTGTTCCTGGCTCATCAAACAGCGATCCTGCTGTTCCTGGCTCATCAGACAGCGGTCCTGCTGTTCTTGGCTCATCAGACAGCGGTCCTGCTGTTCTTGGCTCATCAGACAGCGATCCTGCTGTTCCTGGCTCATCAGACAGCGATCCTGTTGTTCCTGGCTCATCAAACAGCGATCCTGTTGTTCCTGGCTCATCAGACAGCGGTCCTGCTGTTCTTGGCTCATCAGACAGCGGTCCCGCTGTTCCTGGCTCATCAAACAGCGGTCCCGCTGTTCCTGGCTCATCAGACAGCGGTCCTGCTGTTCCTGGCTCATCAGACAGCGATCCTGTTGTTCCTGGCTCATCAGACAGCGGTCCCGCTGTTCCTGGCTCATCAAACAGTGACCCTGCTGTTCCTGGCTCATCAAACAGCAATCCCGCTGTTCCTGGCTCATCAAACAGCGGTCCCGCTGTTCCTGGCTCATCAAACAGCGATCCTGCTGTTCCTGGCTCATCAAACAGCGATCCTGCTGTTCCTGGCTCATCAAACAGCAATCCCGCTGTTCCTGGCTCATCAAACAGCGGTCCTGCTGTTCCTGGCTCATCAAACAGCAATCCCGCTGTTCCTGGCTCATCAAACAGCGATCCTGCTGTTCCTGGCTCATCAGACAGCGGTCCCGCTGTTCCTGGCTCAAGAAACCGCGGTCCTGCTGTTCCTGGCTCATCAAACAGCGATCCCGCTGTTCCTGGCTCATCAAACAGCGATCCCGCTGTTCCTGGCTCATCAAACAGCGGTCCCGCTGTTCCTGGCTCATCAAACAGCGATCCTGCTGTTCCTGGCTCATCAAACAGCGATCCTGCTGTTCCTGGCTCATCAAACAGCAATCCCGCTGTTCCTGGCTCATCAAACAGCGGTCCTGCTTTTCCTGGCTCATCAAACAGCGATCCTGCTGTTCTTGGCTCATCAAACAGCGGTCCTGCTGTTCCTGGCTCATCAAACAGCGGTCCTGCTGTTCCTGGCTCATCAAACAGCGATCCTGCTGTTCCTGGCTCATCAGACAGCGGTCCTGCTGTTCCTGGCTCATCAGACAGCGATCCTGCTGTTCCTGGCTCATCAAACAGCGGTCCCGCTGTTCCTGGCTCATCAAACAGCGATCCCGCTGTTCCTGGCTCATCAAACAGCGATCCTGCTGTTCCTGGCTCATCAGACAGCGGTCCCGCTGTTCCTGTCTCATCAGACAGTGTTCTTAACTGACTTGCCTAGTTAAATAAAGGTTAAAAATATATATTTTTTTTAAAATAACAAGCAACCTCAGGTATTGAAGTGTTTTTTCTACTTCTGGGATATACAGTACCTCCCACTGCCAGATAAGCAGTATGACGACACGGTAGGATATGTGAAACCATGATGACACGGTAGGAAATATGAAACCATGACGACGCGGTAGGATGTATGAAACCATGACGACACGGTAGGATGTATGAAACCATGACGACACGGTAGGATGTATGAAACCAACCTATCTACTGCAAAGATTGCCTGCAGAGTTCTGTTTTACTATCCAGGTCTGTTCCCAAACAATTTGAACTTCTACTTTTAAAAATCCACCTCTCTAAAAACAAGTCTCTCACCGTTGCCGCCTGCTATAGACCACCCTCTGCCCCCAGCTGTGCTCTGGACACCATATGTGAACTGATTGCCCCCCATCTATCTTCAGAGCTCGTGCTGCTATGCGACCTAAATTGGAACATGCTTAACACCCCAGCCATCCTACAATCTAAGCTTGATGCCCTCAATCTCACACAAATTATCAATGAACCTACCAGGTACCACTCCAATTCCGTAAACACGGGCACCCTCATAGATATCATCCTAACCAACTTGCCCTCCAAATACACCTCTGCTGTTTTCAACCAAGATCTCAGCGATCACTGCCTCATTGCCTGCATCCGTAATGGGTCAGCGGTCAAACGACCTCCACTCATCACTGTCAAACGCTCCCTGAAACACTTCAGCGAGCAGGCCTTTCTGATCGACCTGGCCGAGGTATCCTGGAAGGATATTGATCTCATCCCGTCAGTAGAGGATGCCTGGATAGTATTTTAAAATGCCTTCTTTACCATCTTGAATAAGCATGCCCCATTCAAGAAATTTAGAACCAGGAACAGATATAGCCCTTGGTTCTCTCCTGACCTGACTGCCCTTAACCAACAGAAAAACATCCTATGGCGTTCTGCATTAGCATCGAACAGCCCCCGTGATATGCAACTTTTCAGGGAAGCTAGAAACCAATATACACAGGCAGTTAGAAAAGCCAAGGCTAGCTTTTTCAAGCAGAAATTTGCTTCCTGCAACACAAATTCAAAAAAGTTCTGGGACACTGTAAAGTCCATGGAGAATAAGAACACCTCCTCCCAGCTTCCAACTGCACTGAAGATAGGAAACATTGTCACCACCGACAAATCCACTATAATTGAGAATTTCAATAAGCATTTTTCTACGGCTGGCCATGCTTTCCACCTGGCTACCCCTACCCCGGTCAACAGCACTGCCCTCCCCTCTGCTACTCGCCCAAGCCTTCCCCATTTCTCTTTCTCCCAAATACAGTCAGCTGATGTTCTGAAAGAGCTGCAAAATCTGGACCCTTACAAATCAGCCGGGCTAGATAATCTGGACCCTTTCTTTCTAAAACTATCTGCTGAAATTGTTGCCACCCCTATTACTAGCCTTTTCAACCTCTCTTTCGTGTCGTCTGAGATTCCCAAAGATTGGAAAGCAGCTGCGGTTATCCCCCTCTTCAAAGGGGGGGACACTCTTGACCCTAACAGCTACAGACCTATATCTATCCTACCCTGCCTTTCTAAGGTCTTCGAAAGCCAAGTCAAGAAACAGATTACCGACCATTTCGAATCCCACCATACCTTCTCCGCTATGCAATCTGGTTTCAGAGCTGGTCATGGGTGCACCTCAGCCACGCTCAAGGTCATAAACGATATCTTAACCGCCATCGATAGGAAACAATACTGTGCAGCCGTATTCATTGACCTGGCCAAGGCTTTTGACTCTGTCAATCACCACATCCTCATCGGCAGACTCGACAGCCTTGGTTTCTCTAATGATTGCCTCGCCTGGTTCACCAACTACTTCTCTGATCGAGTTCAGTGTGTCAAATCGGAGGGTCTGTTGTCCGGGCCTCTGGCAGTCTCTATGGGGGTGCCACAGGGTTCAATTCTTGGACCGACTCTCTTCTCTGTATACATCAATGATGTCGCTCTTGCTGCTGGTGATTCTCTGATCCATCTCTACGCAGACGACACTATTCTGTATACTTCTGGCCCTTCTTTTGACACTGTGTTAACAACCCTCCAGGCGAGCTTCAATGCCATACAACTCTCCTTCCGTGGCCTCCATTTGCTCTTAAATACAAGTAAAACTAAATGCATGCTCTTCAACCGATCGCTGCCTGCACCTGCTCGCCTGTCCAACATCACTACTCTGGACGGCTCTGACTTAGAATATGTGGACAACTACAAATACCTAGGTGTCTGGTTAGACTGTAAACTCTCCTTCCAGACTCACATCAAACATCTCCAATCCAAAGTTAAATCTAGAATTGGCTTCCTATTCCGCAACAAAGCATCCTTCACTCATGCTGCCAAACATACCCTCGTAAAACTGACCATCCTACCAATCCTCGACTTCGGTGATGTCATTTACAAAATAGCCTCCAAAACCCTACTCAATAAATTGGATGCAGTCTATCACAGTGCCATCCGTTTTGTCACTAAAGCCCCATATACTACCCACCACTGCGACCTGTACACTCTCGTTGGCTGGCCCTCGCTTCATACTCGTCGCCAAACCCACTGGCTCCAGGTAATCTACAAGACCCTGCTAGGTAAAGTCCCCCCTTATCTCAGCTCGCTGGTCACCATAGCACCACCTACCTGTAGCACGCGCTCCAGCAGGTATATCTCTCTGGTCACCCCCAAAACCAATTCTTCCTTTGGCCGCCTCTCCTTCCAGTTCTCTGCTGCCAATGACTGGAACGAACTACAAAAATCTCTGAAACTGGAAACACTTATCTCCCTCACTAGCTTTAAGCACCAGCTGTCAGAGCAGCTCATAGATTACTGCACCTGTACATAGCCCATCTATAATTTAGCCCAAACAACTACCTCTTTACCTACTGTATTTATTTATTTATTTATTTTGCTCCTTTGCACCCCATTATTTCTATCTCTACTTTTTTCTATCTATACTATCTCTACTTTTTTTCTTTTTTTTTTACTTGCTACATTGTATTTACTTCGCCACCATGGCCTTTCTATATTTTTATTTATTTATATATATATTTTGTTTGCCTTCACCTTCCTTATCTCACCTCACTTGCTCATATTGTATATAGACTTATTTTTCACTGTATTATTGACTGTATGTTTGTTTTACTCCATGTGTAACTATGTGTTGTTGTATGTGTCGAACTGCTTTGCTTTATCTTGGCCAGGTCGCAATTGTAAATGAGAACGTGTTCTCAATTTGCCTACCTGGTTAAATAAAGGTGAAATAAATAAAAAAAAAAAAAAAAAAACATGACAACACAGTAGGATGTATGAAACCATGACGACACGGTAGGATGTATGAAACCATGACGACACAGTAGGATGTATGAAACCATGACGACACAGTAGGATGTATGAAACCATGACGACACGGTAGGATGTATGAAACCATGACGACACGGTAGGATGTATGAAACCATGATGACATGGTAGTTTGTATGAAACCATGACGACACGGTAGGATGTATGAAACCATGACGACACAGTAGGATGTATGAAACCATGACGACACAGTAGGATGTATGAAACCATGACAACACAGTAGGATGTATGAAACCATGATGACATGGTAGTTTGTATGAAACCATGACGACACAGTAGGATGTATGAAACCATGACGACACGGTAGGATGTATGAAACCATGACGACACAGTAGGATGTATGAAACCATGACGACACGGTAGGATGTATGAAACTATGACAACACAGTAGGATGTATGAAACCATGATGACATGGTAGTTTGTATGAAACCATGACGACACAGTAGGATGTATGAAACCATGACGACACGGTAGGATGTATGAAACCATGACGACACGGTAGGATGTATGAAACCATGATGACACGGTAGGATGTATGAAACCATGACGACACGGTAGGATGTATGAAACCATTCAACAAATATGATTAACTTCACAGATAGTTACACGTTGTGATATAAAACCACACACACACACGAAAACCAACTAAAATGACTAACAGTTATAGCCGGTGATGATATGAAACCACACACACACATCTTCCACATAAAAACCCAACCACTATGACTAACTAAACTATATATAGGTGATGATATGAAACCCCACTATGAGTATGAAACGGGTTATGATGACAACGCCCTGAAGAAAGGCTCTGAACTCTGAAACTCAGAGATGTTCAGACGAGCTAAAGAGGAAGAAGTTGTTTACTGGAGGTGCAAATAGACCGGTGACTTATCAAATAGGCCGGTGACTTATCAAATAGACCGGTGACTTATCAAATAGGCCGGTGACTTATCAGATACACTGGTGACTTATCAGATAGACCGGTGACTTATCAAATAGACCGGTGACTTATCAAATAGACCGGTGACTTATCAAATAGGCCGGTGACTTATCAGATACACTGGTGACTTATCAGATAGACCGGTGACTTATCAAATAGGCCGGTGACTTATCAGATACACTGGTGACTTATCAGATAGACCGGTGACTTATCAAATAGGCCGGTGACTTATCAGATACACTGGTGACTTATCAGATAGACCGGTGACTTATCAAATAGACCGGTGACTTATCAAATAGCCCGGTGACTTATCAAATAGACCGGTGACTTATCAAATAGACCGGTGACTTATCAAATAGACCGGTGACTTATCAAATAGACCGGTGACTTATCAAATAGACCGGTGACTTATCAAATAGACCGGTGAATTATCAAATAGACCGGTGACTTATCAAATAGACCGGTGACTTATCAAATAGACCGGTGACTTATCAAATAGACCGGTGACTTATCAAATACGCTGGTGACTTATCAAATACGCTGGTGACTTATCAAATAGACCGGTGACTTATCAAATAGACCGGTGACTTATCAAATAGACCGGTGACTTATCAAATAGACCGGTGACTTATCAAATAGACCGGTGACTTATCAAATAGACCGGTGACTTATCAAATAGACCGGTGACTTATCAAATAGACCGGTGACTTATCAAATAGACCGGTGACTTATCAAATAGACCGGTGACTTATCAGATACACTGGTGACTTATCAGATACGCTGGTGACTTATCAGATACGCTGGTGACTTATCAGATACACTGGTGACTTATCAGATACACTGGTGACTTATCAAATAGACCGGTGACTTATCAGATACACTGGTGACTTATCAAATACACTGGTGACTTGTCAGATACACAGGTGACTTGTCAGATACACAGGTGACTTATCAGATACACTGGTGACTTGTCAGATACACTGGTGACTTGTCAGATACACTGGTGACTTATCAGATACACTGGTGACTTGTCAGATACACTGGTGACTTATCAGATACACTGGTGACTTATCAGATACACTGGTGACTTATCAGATACACTGGTGACTTATCAGATACACTGGTGACTAGTCAGATACACTGGTGACTAGTCAGATACACTGGTGACTTATCAGATACACTGGTGACTTATCAGATACACTGGTGACTTATCAAATAGACCGGTGACTTATCAGATACACGGGTGACTTATCAGATACACTGGTGACTTATCAAATAGACCAGTGACTTATCAGATACACTGACGCCTTATCAAATACACTGACGCCTTATCAAATACACTGACGCCTTATCAAATACACTGACGCCTTATCAAATACACTGACGCCTTATCAAATACACTGACGCCTTATCAAAGGTGTAAAAGAGCTGCTCTAGAAGGCAGGATACCTTTTCCTCCGTACTGCTTTTGTGACGAACGTCAACTTCCTCTCGCTCCAGCTCACACCGAGACCAGAACCAAGGACCTCCTGCATCACTAACACAGGTAACCATTCTCCTGCCTCGCCAACACAGGTAACCATTCTCCTGCTTCACCAACACATCTAACCATTCTCCTGCCTCACCAACACAGGTATTATATTGTATTATTCATATCTCCTCCTCCTCTCCAGCCATCCTCCTGACATCTCGCTGCCTCTCCATCCCTCCTCCTCTCCACAATCCCTTTAGTCTCCATCACTGACTTCCTCTCTCTGTCTGTACCTACAGTGTACTGCTCCACTGACTTCCTGTCTCTGTCTGTACCTACAGTGTACTGCTCCACTGACTTCCTGTCTCTGTCTGTACCTACAGTGTACTGCTACACTGGCTTCCTGTCTCTGTCTGTACCTACAGTGTACTGCTACACTGACTTCCTGTCTCTGTCTGTCTTTCTCATCTCATCTCAGCAACCATCACTTAAGGCCGGTTCTATGAATTCCTATCCTGCAAGCACATGCACACACGTACATAAAACACACACACACACACACACATTCACACACCCACACACACATTCACACACCCACACACACAACCACACACCCACATTCACACACCCACACACACAATCACACACCCACATTCACACACCCACACACACATTCACATACACATTCACACACCCACACACACATTCACACACCCACACCCACATTCACACACCCACACACACATTCAGACACCCACACACACATTCACACACACATTCACACACCCACACACCCACACACACATTCACACACCCACACCCACACACACACACCCACACAGGTGTTTCTCCATTCCTTGGTTAGAGTGGATATTCAGAACATGATCTAAGGCCAGACATACCAGAGTGTCTTCAGATACAAACACACCTTATGGAACAGCGGGGACTGTAAAGCAACACAAACATTGGCACACACACACACACACACACACACTATACATACACATGGATTTAGTACTTTGTAGATATGTGGTAGTGGTGGAGTAGGGGTCTGAGGGCACACAGTGTGTTTATGAAATCTGTGAATGTATTTTAATGTTTCACGGATCCTTCAGGAACATTTATCACACCCACCTGTCCCCTATTCCCTCTGATTGTATTTGTATAAGTGTGCCCTTTGGTTTCCATGGCGCTGTCGTTTATTGTTACAATGTCCGTTGGTGCGTGTGAGTACCTGTGCTGTGTGTTATGGGCTTTCGTGCCGATTGTGGATTGCACAGATGATTACGGGTCTCGTCCTGTGTGTTATTTACTCAAGGTGCTCCTCGCTCTTTTGTTTGGGGCTCATGTGTTTTTGTTACGTGTTTGTTTGGTCTTTGTCCCCGTGTCCTTACACGGCACTGTCATGTTCTGACCTTAGTTCCTTTTTTATGTCTTTGTTTTGGTTTGATCAGGGCGTGAGTTGGGGTGGGCATTCTATGTTGTTTTTTCTATGTTTGTATTTCTGTGTTTGGCCTGGTATTGGTTCTCAATCAGAGGCAGCTGTCGATCGTTTGTCTCTGATTGAGAATCATATTTAGGTAGCCTGTTTTCCCACTATGGGTTGTGGGTAGTTATTTTCTGTGTTAGTGTCTGTTCACCTGGCAGAACTGTTTCGTTTTCTCCTTGTTATTATTTTGTGTAGTGTTCAGTTTTTCATTAAAATATGACAAACACTTACCACGCTACATTTTGGTCCGCTTCTCCTTCACCAGACAAGAATCGTTACAGGCACGCTGTAATTTATCTTAGCCAGGTCGCAGTTGTAAATGAGAACTTGTTCTCAACTAGCCAACCTGGTTAAATAAAGGTGAAATAAAAAACATTTGAAAAATGGTGGTATAATTTTTTTTAAACTATTACGCATTCCTCCGCCTGGCTCCTGAATCATTGTTACCAACGTGACAATGTTTTTAAAATGTATAAACTGGAACTAACAGGGATCCATAATAAAACCCAGGAAGAGTAGCTGATGCCTTGACAGGAACTAATGGGGATCTATAATAAACCCAGGAAGAGTAGCTGCTGCCTTGGCAGGAACTAATGGGGATCCATAATACACCCCAGGAAGAGTAGCTGCTGCCTTGACAGGAACTAATGGGGATCCATAATAAACTCCAGGAAGAGTAGCTGCTGCCTTGGCAGGAACTAATGGGGACCCATAATAAACCCAGGAAGTGTAGCTGCTGCCTTGGCAGGAACTAATGGGGATCCATAATAAACCCCAGGAAGAGTAGCTGCTGCCTTGGCAGGAACTAACCGGAATCCATAATAAACCCCAGGAAGAGTAGCTGCTGCCTTGGCAGGAAATAATGGGGGATCCACAATAAACCACAGGAAGAGTAGCTGCTGCCTTGGCAGGAACGAATGGGGATCCATAATATACTCCAGGAAGAGTAGCTGTAATGAGGATCCATAATAAACCCCAGGAAGAGTAGCTGCTGCCTTGGCAAGAACTAATTGGGATCCATCATAAACCCCAGGAAGAGCAGCTGCTGCCATGGCAGGAACTAATTGGGATCCATAATAAACCCCAGGAAGAGTAGCTGCTGCCTTGGCAGGAACTAATTGGGATCCATAATAAACCCCAGGAAGAGCAGCTGCTGCCATGGCAGGAACTAATTGGGATCCATAATAAACCCCAGGAAGAGTAGCTGCTGCCTTGACAGGAACAAATGGGGATCCATAATAAACTCCAGGAAGAGTAGCTGTAATGAGGATCCATAATAAACCTCAGGAAGAGTAGCTGCTGCCTTGGCAGGAACTATTGGGGATCCATCATAAACCCCAGGAAGATTTGCTGCTGCCTTGGCAGGAACTAATGGGGGATCCAAAATAAACCCCAGGAAGAGTAGCTGCTGCCTTGACAGGAACTAATGGGGATCCATAATAAACCCCAGGAAGAGTAGCTGCTGCCTTGGCAGGAACGAATGGGTATCCATAATAAACCCCTGGAAGAGTAGCTGCTGCCTTGGCAGGAACTAATTGGGATCCATAATAAACCCCAGGAAGAGCAGCTGCTGCCTTGACAGGAACAAATGGGGATCCATAATAAACCCCAGGAAGAGTAGCTGCTGCTTTGGTACGAACGAATGGGTATCCATAATAAACCCCTGGAAGAGTAGCTGCTGCCTTGGCAGGAACTAATTGGGATCCATAATAAACCCCAGGAAGAGCAGCTGCTGCCTTGACAGGAACAAATGGGGATCCATAATAAACCCCAGGAAGAGTAGCTGCTGCTTTGGTACGAACAAATGGGGATCCATAACGAATACAATACACCCCTCGACAGTTTTTTAAAAATTGATTAAACTGAGTATTATGTTTTTAGACATTTTTCATGTCTAAATAAGCCTAAATAAGTTCAGGCGTAAAAATATGCTTAACAAGTCACATAATAAGTTGAATGGACTCTGTGTGCAAAAATAGTGTTTAACCAGATTTTTGAATGACTGCCTCATCTCTGTAAGGTCCCTCAGTCAAGCAGTGAATTTCAAACACAGATTCAACCACAAAGAACAGGGATGTTTTCCAATGCCTCACAAAGAAGGGCACCTATTGGTAGATGGGTAAAATTTTAAAAAGCAGACATTGAATATCCTTTTGAGCCTGGGGAAGTTATTAATGACACTTTGGATGGTGTATCAATACACCCAGTCACAACAAAGATACAGGCGTCCTTCCTAACTCAGTTGCTGGAGAGGAAAGAAACCAGTCAGGGATTTCACCATGAGGCCTTAATGGTGACTTTAAAACAGTTATAGAGTTTAATGGCTGTGATAGGAGAAAACTGAGGATGGATCAACAACATTGTAGTTACTCCAAAATACTAACCTTAATGACAGAGTGAAAAGAAGGAAGCCTGTACAGAATAAAAAATATTCCAAAACATGCTTCCTGTTCGCAACAAGGCACTTAAGTAATACTGAAAAAAACATGGCAAAGCAACATACTTTTTTGTCTTAAATACAAAGTGTTACGTTTAGGGCAAATCCAATACAACACATTACTGAGTAACACTCTCCATATTTTCAAGCATAGTAGTGGCTGCATCATGTTATGGGTATGCTTGTCATCATTAAGGATTGGGGAGGTTTTCAGGATAAAAAAATAAACAGAATGGAGCTAAGCACAGAAAATAATCCTAGAGGAAAACCTGGTTCAGTCTGCTTTCCACCAGACACTGGGAGATAAATTCACTTTTCAGCAGGACAATAACCTAAAACACAAGGCCAAACCTACACTGGAGTTGCTTACCAAGAAGCAAGAGTATTTTGACTTAAATATGCTTGAAAATCTATCGCAAGACCTGAAAATGGTTGTCTAGCTATGATCAATAACCAATTTCACAGAGTTTAAAGATTTTTTTTTAAAGAATAATGTGCAAATGTTGCATAATCCAGGTGTGGAAAGCTCTTAGAGACTTACCCAGAAAGACTCAGCTGTAATCACTGCCAAAGCTGCTTCTACAAAATATTGACTCAGGGGTGTGAATCCTTATATAAATTAGATCTTTCTGTATTTCATTTTTTTTTTTTATTGCTAACATTTCTAAAAACATGTTTGCATTATGGGGTATTGTGTGTAGATGGGCGAAAGAAAAAAAGTTGATTTACTCCATTTTGAATTCAGGCAATAACACAACAAAATGTGGAATAAGTCAAGGGGTATGAATACTTTCTGAAGGCCCGGTACAGTATATACTCTCTCAAAGCACATTATGGGTATTGCATCACAACGTGTGTGTGTGTGTATGTGTGTATGTGTATGTGTATGTGTATGTGTATGTGTATGTGTATGTGTATGTGTGTATGTGTATGTGTATGTGTGTGTGTGTGTGTGTGTGTGTGTGTGTGTGTGTGTGTGTGTGTGTGTGTGTGTGTGTGTGTGTGTGTGTGTGTGTGTGTGTGTGTGTGTATGTGTGTGTGTGTGTGTGTGTGTGTGTGTGTGTGTGTATGTGTATGTGTGTGTGTGTGTGTGTCGGTTAGAGTGGGGTGGGGGGGTCAATTCCAATTCCTTCAATTGCGTCTGCACTCACTATAGCTTGCCTAACCATCATTACGGTTCATGCATTTTCAATGCCAACAATTTCACGAGCGTTCTAAAGCCTGCCTCTATCTGTTCCCAAGGGCTTTCTTTCTCTATCGAAGGCTCTCCGATCTTTCATTACCCCTAGAGAGAATAGAGGGAAAGAGGGGGAGAGGAGAATAGGAGAGAAAGAGAGAGGAGAGAAAAGGGGAGGAGAGGAAAGGAAAGGAGAAGAGAAGAGAGGGGAAGGGAGAAGAGAAAGGGGGAGAGGAAATGAGAAAAGGGGAGGAGAGGATAGGAAAGGAGAAGAGAGGGGAAGGGAGAAGAGCAAGGGGGAGAGGAAATGAGAAATGGGGAGGAGAGGATAGGAAGAGGGAGGACATAGAAAATAGTAAGAATCCTCTGCTATTCCCATGAAAAGAACTAAAGGCTTTTGGAGCATGTTATTTCAGCAGCCATACGCTGGCCAGCTGTGTGTGTATCGGCGAAATTAGGCCACAGCTGTCTAATAGCAGCATCAAAATATGAAGTCGGATGTTTAGTGAAGAAGAGACGTCCACCCACTCCAGATTTGGGTGTGTGTTTGTATGAAACGAAGAGCAGACGCTTTTTCAATCCCCAACTTATCATAACTGGATGTGGAACTTTACAGGAAGTAAACCTGTGGTCTAGTTTAGTTCTTTATAAACAGTATATTTGTGGTAGTGGAAGAAGTGTTCTGATTTTAGATTTGAATAGCCAGAGAAGAAGAGAACGATGTCATATTCTAAAATGCAGATGTTTCAAAAGGTTATTAAGAAAAATAGTCAGTTCCACAAAAATAGCATAAATTGTTCGATTGGTAGAATATTATTTTTGTTGTTCTGATTTCAGATGTGAATAGCAGAGAAGTAGAGGAAGATGGCGTATGCTCTCATCTACCTTTTTGTCTAATTTGTTGGGGAAAGAGGGTCAGAATATTAGCTGTTTGTAAAAAGTTGGGAAAAGATGTCATTCTTATAGAGGTTTATTTGTGTCGTGGTGCTGTCTGGGTTGTCTAGCTACCTCTTTCTTCATGGATGGGCAGTACTGAGTGCCATGCATTTGGCTGGTCAGTGAAAAAGATGGGATTACTCACATCACCATTTCTGTAGAGGTCTGCAAAAAAAGGGTTTCTGGCCTTTTCTTTAGTAGTTATTGTTTACAAGCTTTTCCTCAATGTGGTTTTTTTTTTAGTTTTGCCTCTGTGGGATAGAGAAAGGACTCAGTGCTGAGAGAGAAGGGGGGGGGGGGGGGGGGTGAAGCCTGTGGCTATACTGCCCCGTTGCCGTGGCAACCGTTTTTGTTTGTCCCCTGCTATTTGCCCACTAGCTTAAAACTGCAGGTAGTCTATGTGGTGGAGTACGTGCACCCTTTTTGGGTTTACTCACTCTGTTTTGGAAGATTTATGTAGTTATATTAAAAAAAGTAATGTTTCAGGGCCGTGGATGTGTTTCTAATAAGAGGACACATGGAATTGTTTTAAGACGGTCGTACCATGGATCATTTAGTTATTTGATTTTCAATTTTAGGGCCGCTGTAGTAAAATACATCACATTTTTTTGATAAAACACTGAATTTGTCCTTACTGCTATTAGCCCATAGAAACACATTGAATAACAAATTCATACTTGGCAAAACAGAGAGTAGAAAAATATATAAAATGGAAGTTTGTTTTAATGTCCTATATCTGAGAGACAAATGACAGATCAGGAAATTATTTGTATTATTTTCTACCCACATTTAAGCCTTTTTGGGGGCATTAAACTACTTCCATATACAGTGCCTTTCTGAAAGTATTCAGACTCCCTTGACGTTTTCCACATTTTGTTACATTACAGCCCGATTCTAAAATGGATTCAATAAATTAAAAAATCCTCAGCAATCAGCACACAATACCCCAAAGACAAAGCGAAAATAAGTTTTTAGAAATGTTTGCGAATTTATTACAGATAAAAAACAGAAATACCTTTTTTACTTAAGTATTCAGACCCTTTGCAATGAGACTCAAAATTGAGTTCAGGTGCATCCTGTTTCCATTGATCATCCTTGAGAAGTTTCTACAACTTGATTGGAGTCCATCTGTGGTGAATTCAATCGATTGGACATGATTTGGAAAGGCACACACCTGTCTATATAAGGTCCCACAGTTGACAGTGCATGTCAGAGCAAAAAACAAGCCATGAGGACAAAGAGCTCAGAGAGAGGATTATGTCGAGGCACAGATCTGGAGAAGGGTACCAAAACATTTCTGCAGCATTGAAGGTCCCCAAGAACACAGTGGCCTTCATCATTCTTCAATGGAAGAAGTTTGGAACCACCAAGACTCTTCCTAGAGCTGGCCGCCCGGCCAAACTGAGAAATCGGGGAAGAAGGGCCTTGGTCAGGGAGGTGACCAAGAACCTGTTGGTCACTCTGACAGAGCTCCAGAGTTCCTCTGTGGAGATGGGAGAACCTTCCAGAAGGACAACCATCTCTGCAGCACTCCACCAATCAGGCCTTTGTGGTAGAGTGGCCAGACTGAAGCCACTCCTCAGTAATAGGCACATGACAGTCCGCTTGGTGTTTGCCAAAACAAGATTCTCTGGTCTGATGAAACCAAGATTGAACTCTTTGGCCTGAATGCCAAGCGTCACATCTGGAGGAAACCAGGCACCGCTCATCACCTGGCCAATACCATCCCTACGGTGAAGCATGGTGGTGGCAGCATTATGCTGTGGGGATGTTTTTCAGCGGCAGGGACTGGGAGACTAGTCAGGATCGAGGTAAAGATGAACGGAGAAAAGTACAGAGAGATCCTTGATGAAAACCTGCTCCAGAGCGCTCAGCACCACAGACTGGGGTGACAGGACAACGACCCTAAGCACAAAGCCATGAAAACACAGGAATGGCTTCGGGACAAGTCTCTGAATGTCATTGAGTGGCCCAGCCAAAGCCTGGACTTGAACCCGAATTAACATCTCTGGAGAGACTTGAAAATAGCTGTGCAGCGACGCTCCCCATCCAACCTGACAGAGCTTGAGAGGATCTGCAGAGAAGAATGGGAGAAACTCCCCAAATACAGGTGTGCCAAGCTTGTAGCGTCATACCCAAGAAGACTCAATGCTGTAATCGCTGCCAAAGGTGCTTCAACAAAGTACTGAGTAAAGGGTCTGAATACTTATGTAAATGTGATATTTATTTTATAAGTTAGTAAAAATGTAATTATGGGGTATTGTGTGTATGTTGATGAGGGGAAAAAAACTATTTAATACATTTTAGAATAAGGCTGTAACGTAATTTTTGGGGGGGAAAAAGTCAAGGGGTCTGAATACTTTCCGAAGGCATTGTATATGTACTTCTACGGTAACTCTAAGGTAACGCTGTGTAGACGGTTACACTACTACACACGGTGTGGTTTCTACAATAAGAGGGACAAGTTACCTTTAAGAATGAGAACATGTTGAGGAACATGTTGATCAGTCTTTCTACAGCATCAACAGGTCATCAGTTTCATATCGAACAGAGATATAAGACTAAAAGCATCTCAGAAGAACGTTCTGTACATTCAGGCTGTCCCACTAAATGGCACCCTATTTCTTATATAGTGCACTACTTTTGACCGGTGTGCCGCGTTAAAGCCTGTAGATCCACAGTAGTCTGTCTACCTGTTATCAGGCACAGCTGTACACCGCCCTCTAGGGTTAGAAAATCAGAGAACCGGTGGTGACTTAGATCAAATCTAATTTGAACTCAGGATAAACCGATACCACAAAAGTGGCACACCTTTTAGCCAGGTAAATTTCTATGGCAACAAATCCTTCCCAGCTAACCTGTTCCGGTGCAGGCTAACTCCATTTATCGAGTTGAGGACCAATGAAATCAGATTCCCTCCCTCTTGCAAAGATTGTCATCATCCCCTTCATTTGAGGAAGATGAGTGATTAAACATTTAATTAACCCACCAAAAATGTGTGTAAAAAAAATGATAATGTTAATATACCTACAGGGCCTTGCAAAAGTATTCACCCCCCTTGGAGGTTTTCCTATTTTGTTGCATTACAACCTGTAATTTAAATTGATTTTTATTTGGATTTCATGTAATGGACATACACAAAATAGTCCAAATTGGTGAAGTGAAATGAAAAAAATAACTATATTCTAAAAAATTTAAAAACAGTGGTGCGTGCATATGTATTCACCCCCTTTGCTATGAAGCCCCTAAATAAGATCTGGTGCAACCAATTACCTTCAGAAGTCACATCATTAGTTAAATAAAGTCCACCTGTGTGCAATCTAAGTGTCACATGATCTGTCACATGATCTCAGTATATATACACCTGTTCTGAAAGGCCCCAGAGTCTGCAACACCACTAAGCAAGGGGCACCACCAAGCAAGCAGCACCATGAAGACCAAGGAGCTCTCCAAACAGGTCAGGGACAAAGTTGTGGAGAAGTACAGATCAGGGTTGGGTTATAAAAAAAATATACGAAACATTGAACATCCTACAGAGCACTATTAAATCCATTATTAAAAAATTGAAAGAATATTGCACCACAACAAAACTGCCAAGAGACGGCTGCCCACCAAAACTCACGGACCAGGCAAGGAGGGCATTAACCAGAGAGGCAACAAAGAGACCAAAGATAACCCTGAAGGAGCTGCAAAAAAACAAAAAAAATCCCAGTGGCTAGATGTGCAAAGCTTATAGAGACATACCCCAAGAGACTTGCAGCTGTAATTGCTGCAAAACGTGTCTCTATAAAGTATTGACTTTGGGGGAGTGAATAGTTATGCACGCTCAAGTTCAGTTTTTTTGTCTTATTTCTTGTTTGTTTCACAAGAAAAAAATATTTTGCATATTCAGTGGTAGGCATGTTGTGTAAATCAAATGATACAAACCCCCAAAAAATGCATTTTAATTCCAGGTTGTAAGGCAACAAAATAGGAAAAATGTCAAGAGGGGTGAATAGCAGGCCACTATATCACACAATTAGTAATGACAGCGTCTCCTTTCCAAACTAAGTTTTCCACACGATTGTATTTAGAAATTTGCTTAAGACAATCCGACAGGCACAACCAACCATAGACAAATAATCCATAGAGGGCTGTTCCCATCCAAGTCAAGACTGTCAGGCATTGCCAGCGTACCCATACATGTAACAGTCAAATTGTCAGGGTTAGAGGTTTCAAAACCCTTCCATGAATTGTATGTCTATAGCCACCACAATGCAACAAGCTGGAGCGAAAGTAGCGATAGGAACGATAGGAGGGATAGGAGTGGGGGGAAAAGGTGCTCGTGCATTGATAAACACACTTAACGATAAATCATAAAATAAATAAGGCACTTCTAAAAGCATATTTATTCCATAGCCTGCTGAATTTCAAAAGATCCCTTTTCATTCATGTTAGTTTTTTAAGTAAACTGCCGGGGTTTTTCCCCGTCCTCGTGCTAGAATAGTAGTAGCCACGGCAGCCATTAATGGAATCAGGCAAAGCCGCGCGAATGCTGTGTCTTTTATTTGACAAATTCCTTTCAACCTATGTCTCGTTTCAATGCTGGGTTTTATTTCAACGTTACCACCCACCAGCTGCAAAGTTATTCCTCTTCTTGACTGAAATGAGCCTTGTGTCCACTTGGCTGCCTGGAACAAAGAAAATAGGAGGTTCAAAGTAGTTTTTTTTGCACACCCACTTTTCCCCCCCCAAAAAATAATTATCACAGGGGAAGTGGATCATTTGTCAATTTTTACTTATTTTTGAGCTAGTCTGTATTTAAAAAATAAAAAAAAGATGTGACCATTTTATAAATGGTATAATTGTGTAATATGATAGCATTTTGCTACCCCGTCCCCCCCCCCCGTCACCCCAAGATGAATGGTTTTGACCACTAAAGTTTTGCTTCACCACGTGCTCCAATGCTTTGATTGATGCAACGTTAGCTAGAAACCACAAATGTCTACCCAGATAATGTCAAGGCACCCGTAAAAGAAAACTCAAGGAACTTTAGTTACATTGCAGCGTGTATGATCATGACAAAAGTCATTGTAGCCTATCATTTCATTCCTAAACAGATTTCACAACATATTAAGAGTGTGCCCTCAGGCCTCTACTCTACTACCACATATCTATAACACAACATCCATGTGTACGTGTGTGTATAGTGCGTATGTTATTGTGTGTTTGTATGCATGTGTCTATGTTCGTGTTGCTTCACAGTCCCATTCAAGCGGGGGTTTTTAAATCTAATTTTACTGCTTGCATCAGTTACCTGATGTGGAATAGAGTTCCATGTAGTCATGGCTCTATGTAATACTGTGCACCTCCCATAGTCTGTTCTGGATTGTAAAAAGACCTCTGGTGGCATGTCTTGTGGGGCATGCATGGCTGTTCGAGCTGTGTGCCAGTAGTTCAAACAGACATCTCGGCGCATTCAACATGTCTATAACTCTCACAAATACAAGTGGTGATGAAGTCAATCTCTGCCCTCTACTTTGAGCCAGGAGAGATTGACATGCATATTATTAATGTTAGCCCTGTGTACATCCAAGGGCCAGCCGTGTTGCCCTGTTCTGAGCCAATTGCAATTTTCCTAAATCCCTCTTTATGGCACCTGACCACACGACTGAACAGTAGTCCAGGTGCGACAAAACTAGGGCCTGTAGGACCTGCCTTGTTGATAGTGTTGTTAAGGCAGAGCAGGGCTTTATTACAGACAGACTTCTCCCCATCCTACCTACTGTTGTATTAATATGTTTTGACCATGACTGTTTACAATCCAGGGTTACTGCAGCAATTTAGCCTCCTCAACTTGCTCAATTTACACATTATTCATTACAAGATTTAGTTGAGGTTTAGGGTTTAGTGAATGATTTGTCCCATATACAATGCTTTTAGTTTTTGAAATATTTAGGACTAACTTATTCCTTGCCACCCGTTCTGAAACTAACTGCAGCTCTTAAGTGTTAGAGTCATTTCAGTCTCTGTAGTAGCTGACGTGTTTAGTGTTGAGTCATCCACATATATAGACACACAGGCTTTACTCAGAGCCAGTGGCATGTCACTAGTAAAGATTAAATATGTAAGGGGCCTAGACAGCTGCCCTGGGGAATGCCTGATTCTATCTGGATTATATTGGAGAGGCTTCCATTAAAGTACACCCTCTGTGTTCTGTTAGACAGGTAACTCTTTATCCACATTATAGCAGAGGGTGTAAAGCCATAACACAAGTGTTTCCAGCAACAGACTATGATCGATAATGTCAAAGTCTAACAAAACATCCCCCACAATCTTTTTATCATCGATTTCTCTCAGCCAATCATCAGTCATTTGTGTAAGTGCTGTGCTTGTTGAATGTCCTTCTCTATAAGCTGAAAGTCTGTTGTCAATTTGTTTACTGTGAAATAACATTGTATCTGGTCAAACACAATTTCTCCAGAAGTTTACTAAGAGTTGGTGACAGGCTGATTGGTCGGCTAGTTGAGACAGTAAAGGGGGCTTTACTATTCTTAGGTAGCGGAATGACTTTAGCAACCCCTCCAGGCCTGAGGGCACACGGTCTCTAGTAGGCTTAAATTGAAGATATGGCAAATAGGAGTGGCAATATCATCTGCTATTATCTTCAGTAATTTTCCATCCAAGTTGTCAGACCCCGGTGGCTTGTCATTGTTGATAGACAAATAATTTTTTCACCTCTTACTTACTTTACGGAATTCAAAATTACAATGATTGTCTTTCATAATATGGTCAGATATACTTGGACGTGTAGTGTCAGTGTTTGTTGCTGGCATGTCATGCCTAAGTTTGCTAACCTTGCCAATTAAAAAATACCTGTGAGTTTTGTGATGAATGAGCCATCTGATTCAATGAATGATGGAGGGTAGTTTACCTGTTTCCCAAAATTTCATTTAAGGGGCTCCAAAGCTTTTTACTGTCATTCTTTATATCATTTATCTTTTTTTCATAGTGTAGCTTCTTCTTTTTATTCAGTTTAGTCACATGATTTCTCAATTTGCAATACGTTTGCCAATCGGTTGTACAGCCAGATCTATTTTCCATCTCTTTTGCCTTATCCCTCTCAACCATAAAATGTTTCAATTCCTCATCAATCCACGGGGATTTAACCGTTTTTACAGTCATTTTCTTAATGGGTCCATGCTTATTAGTAACTGGGATAAGTAATTTCATAAATGTGTCAAGTGCAACGTCTGGTTGCTCATCATTAGGGTGCCGTCTTTCGGATGGGACGTTAAACGGGTGTCCTGACTCTCTGAGGTCATTAAAGATCCCATGGCACTTATCGTAAGAGTAGGGGTGTTAACCCCGGTGTCCTGGCTAAATTCCCAATCTGGCCCTCAAACCATCATGGTCACCTAATAATCCCCAGTTTACAATTGTCTCATTCATCCCCCTCCTCTCCCCTGTAACTATTCCCCAGGTCGTTGCTGCAAATGAGAACGTGTTCTCAGTCAACTTACCTGGTAAAATAACGGTAAAATAAAAATTAAATAAATAAATAAATTACACACCACAGACCAGCAAATATTCTTTACATCAACAACATAGGAATCACTACAAAACGTATTGTATGACCTCTTATACACTATATTAGACCCGGCCTTTGGAACTGTGGTTTCCCTAGATATGGCTACTATATTGTGATCAATACATCCAATGGATTTGGACACTGCTTTCAAACAAATATCTGCAGCATTAGTAAAGATGTGACCAATACATGTTAATGATTTTATTCCTGTGCTGTTTGTAAATACCCTGTTAGGTTGATTAATAACCTGAACCAGGTTACAGGCACTAGTTACAGTTTGCACTTTCCTTGCTTTACTGTGAAGGTTAGCCGAGGTAGACATGCTTGTGTTATTTATGTTATTGCAGGGTGAGCTGCAACACAGTGGACTTCCTCCTAGGGCACACCACCTCAGTGCTAACAGTATAACTCTGGTTCATAGGCACATCATTACTGCAGACAATAGCTGTAGGATCAGTAGAGACATTCTGGGCAGTAAGAGGGACATAAATCAGGTTACTTACATTGTGTCTTCCAACGCCCCCTGGGATAATGTACATTTGCTGAAGCATTATGAAAACTCTGCATCACAATGGTAGGGATTAATTGAGCTGGACTTGGGTCATGTTCTTTTTTTATATTTAATGTATGTAATAGATCTGTCATTCTCATTGAAAGCCAGTCTAAGAAGAGGTAGATCTGTTCTATGTGCCCTATTTCTATGCTTCCCGTTCTTAAGTTTCATTTTTTTGCGTCTTTTACTTTCAGTTTTGTACACCAGCTTGAAACATGAAAATAAAATATTTTTGGTTATGGAAAATCCACAGCGATTTAGATGGTACAGTGATTCTCTACACTATACTTGCTTGTTTTGTCACATAAACTGAAATTAAGCAAAGTATTACAATTTTAGCAACCAGGAAATAAATGGCGGCGCGATTACTGCATAGAGCATCTTAAAGTAAAATAATTTTTCATTAAAAAAAAACATTGGAATTTCAGTTTACTTCATGAATCGAAATGGATTTAAATCCAACCATAGCTCTAAATAACCACAACCCTACTCACCCTGATAATCCATGATATTGACCAGATCGTCGAGTGGCCACTCTAACAATCCTCAAAGATGGAAGGCAGTGAGGAGGCGAGATCAGGTGGGACCATTCTAGCCAATGATAGGGCAGATAGGTGTGTGACTAGGCCTGTTACAGTGACCGTATTACCGCCACACCGGCGCTCGAGTCATGACCGCAGTCAAATTCCACATGACTGTTTAGTCACGGTAACTAGGCTTCTCCCAGCTCTGATGCTGCTGCTGGTCATTAGTAGCCTACCAAACTTGTTAACTGCCAGCTACTCAGGACTCTATTGTCCTTCTAATCACTCTGACATCAGTGCAAATGTATTTTGAAACATAAAACAATTCATGAGACCATGATCTCATGTTGCTAAACATTTCTATAGGCTATGCAATTGCGGGAGAAAATAGAGTGATGGCCTCTATTAAAAAGAGGATCCCATCAGCTTTCTATAAGCTAGGCCTAATATATTTATAAACTTTCCTAATATTAAGCACATTGCTTTGCTTTATAACAGGAGTATAGCCTACCTGGCTGGCATGAAAATAAACCACGGGAAAAGCATCCTCCATTCGCTATTTAAGTGCATTTTCCCATGACCCTGTTCCAAGACAGGTGCATGATAATGGTACATTCTAAATAAAAACTAATTTTACACATATATTATATAGTATACTGTATGTAATGACATTAAGAATAGTCTGATGGGTGACAATATTAGTCTATCACTTGTGAATGATGCCCAGCGTGTGCAGTAAGGCAAGAAACAATGCCTTTTGTTGACTTTTTCTAAGGCCATTGTCACACACCTCATGCAACCTAGCCAATACGTCTATATGTTTTGATAAGGTTTGTATCACAACTAAAGTGGCCAAATAACGTATTGAAATTAAACACATTAATCTGCTTTACAACCGGTGTAGAGCCTAACTGGCATACATAAACGGTGCCTGAGGTTCTAATTTGGGGAAGGTCATTTTCACTGGCATAAGGTTTGATTATATTTTCACCATAAAAATGCACCTTTATAATAAAAGCATTACATGCATAATTACATTTGGGGTCATTTCAGAACAGTGTTATCCCGCTAATTGATTGCATTTTGGAACTTTTGCGCTGATAGCCTACTACCGTGTACGCATTGCTGCGTTTATGTGAAGAAATAGTTTAACGTTTCAAGCTGAAAGTTCTGATCTGTTGCATCATTGCTTTTTTTTTGATGGGTGATTGTATTCATTTGGGATTTTTCACATCCCAAAGTATGTTGTGAATATTTATTTTTTTGCACAGAAGGACAATTTAACCAATTCAATAGGTCAACTTGTGTACTATGTGAGATAGTAGATTGACATAGGCTAGCGTATTTTGCTGTTCGTTAAGCCAACTCTTCTTGCCATTTATCAGAGCCTAACAGACAACTCAGAGTACGCGTTTCTATTCTTCTGAAATAACTATTTTCTTCAGACCCATCTAAAATAAAATATTTATTGTGAAGGTGTAGGCTATATAAAACACATTTAGACTTTAAATATTTAGATGTTCCAAAGTTCAGCTTTAGTGGCTTGTAGGCTTTGTGTGGAAGCCAGGAGATGTTATATGTGTATATGTTAATTAAATGGTAAATTACCGTGAGACTAACCTGTTATTTCCTTAACAAATCACCAGCTGGAAAAATAAAGTCCTGTCCGCCACAACCCAACGTGTGAGCAGGCACAACTCAGGTGAAGTGTTAATTCTCTCCAAGTTGCCAGGATGTCAACTTTTCCTACTCATAGCAGTACAACCTAAGCATTACGAAAATTATATTTGATCAAGTAAGTAATCTATTTTTATTTTTGATGACTAAATTCCACACTCATTAATCGACAATATAAAAACTCCTTGAATGGGGAGAATTTTTATCAACACCACCTGTTAGAGACAGAGCTGAGTTATACCACCGGCTTCACCTCTTCCTCAGTCTCAAACCATTCCCTGTGACTGGAACAGGGCGGTGGCACCATCTAGTGGCACCAAAAAAACATGACAAGAGCAATCTTTTCACAATGCACTAGAGTTAGAAAGTCGGAGGCCTTTGTTGTGTGTGTAAGCAGTAACACAGCGGTCAACAACCCTTGTGACTGCAGAGATAGTTGGTACACAACCTTTCACTTTTGAGTCAACAAATATTGGTCTAGGTTGTTCTATTCAAAACTGGCACTAATGCTTACTCAGGATGCTACAGAAAAATTACATAAAGGACAAAAATAATAATAACACATTACAAAATCATCCCTGCCTACAGATGTAGTCCTCGACTACGACCATCCTGTCTCACGTTAACTTCCATCCGAATCTCCTCCACGGGATTCCAAAGCCAACTATAAACATAGGAACACCAGCAACATAAACACAAGTATCACCAGAGACAATGTATTTATTTATTTGGCAGCTTGGTACTCGAAGTGAACATCAAAATGAATGTGTCCAAAATTGCCCCACGATCAAAAAAAGTTGAGCACTACAGAGGGTCTAGGGTGCCATTTCCGACTCACAAAAATTTATAACATGTTCACTGCTTTGGGACAGCGTACAAACAAAATAATACAAATCACATATAGACAGGAAGCAACGACAGTCTTAGCAGGACCAACAGATATACCAGTGGATAGCGAACTTTTAATAAGCTCTTTATATTCTGCGGTCATTAGAAACCAAATCACAAAACAACCCCTAGCCGCTGCATCGTAGAGCAATTGATCTGAATTTTATTAATAGGTACAAGCAATATGTTGAAACTTCCACCTAGCCTATCAGAGGGCACGGGGGGGTGGGGCTACTACCAGATTGGCTCTGGTCTAAATAGGGAGTCATTTGGATCACCGCTGCAACCTCAACGTCCTGGCTGTGTGTCGCCGAGTCAAAGCCCTCAGAACCCAGGGTCTCTGTCCCATATGGCACCCTAACCCATATTATATAGTGCACTAATCTGGATCAGAGTCCTACGGACCTAGAGTTCTACGGACCCTGTTCAAATGTAGTGCACTATATAAACACAAGGGGGTCATTTGAGACAGTTGTCAGATGAGTTGCCATAAAGGTTTAGGTAGAGAGTTGGGGTACAAATTTATTTTACAGAGCCTTCTATGAGGTGGGGGGGGGGGGGGGGGGGTAGCTACAGTGGTCTTCAAGCAGAGGCTAGTGTGTTCCAGGTCTCCCAGTAAGGGATTGTGTTTCTTTACTGGGCAATGCCAATAACTCCACAAGCCTGGCGACCGCCAGCGTTGCCAGTCTTCAGACTCTCGTCGTTGCCTCCTTTTCCCAGATCATCAGCCTTCTCGTGGATCTAATGATAAAAGGGGGTGGAGGGACGCAAAAGAGAAAGCGAGGACAGAGAGCGCAAGAGGGGAGATTAAGGGTGGGGAAAAACAGGGTTGTGTTTATGTAGAGAACTTGAAGTGTGGCTGTGTTCATTAGGAATAAAAAGTCTGCTCAAAGCAGGTCAGCTAATGAGACGTTTGAAAAACGAGTCGTACCACCATGGTTCTGCCAATGATGGAGTCGATTCCAGTGAGAGTCAGCATCTTGTCCTGGATGTTGATCTTAGCCACACTGTCAGCTCCTGCAGTCACGTTGCCAAGGTCCCCTACGTGCCTAGCAACACAGACAGGATATGATGTCAGAGGAAAGACTACGGTTTTAGAATAGTGTACCCCCCCAAAAGTGCACACCGGTAGCAAAACAATGAGAGCCAAGAGTAGGTGGTTAACATTTCTCAAAACCACTATTGTTGCATGTGACCTCATTTGATTCCGTCACAGATCTACTCAAGAGTCAGCATAGCATTTAGAAACAGGTAGAGTAAGCGACGTAAACAGAAAACTCCAGCAGACTTCCCGACAACTAAGAATGTGAATATGAGGTTAAACTTCTCTGCTGCTCTGGTCCCATCAACTTGCAGCAGCGTGAAGGGCATCAGTGCTCTTAATGTTTGTTTGTTTTTATCTGCGGCTCATCCGGTTGCTCGTAGAAACGTCATGTCGCTGAGTCTTCGTTCAGACCGTATGATTCGTTGACGGTCTACAGTGCATTCAGACCCCTTGACTTTACACAAGTTATCCTCTTATTCAAAAAATGATTACATTCATTTACACACACAATGACAAAGCTAAAACAGCTTTAGCCATTTTTGAAAAAACATTAACACCTTAAGTATTCAGACCCTTCGCTATGAGACTAAATTGAGTTCAGGTGCATCCTGTTTCCATTGAGCATCCTTGAGATGTTTCTACAACTTGGAGTCCACCTGTGGTAAATTCAATTGATTGGACATGACTTGGAAAGGCACACACCTGTCTATATAAGGTCACACAGGAAAAACTAAGCCATTAACATATTCATCCTGGCCCCCCCGTTAAACATCTGTAGCTTTGAAGGTCCAAGAACACAGTGGCCTCCATCATTCTTACATGGTAGAAGTTTGGAACCACCAAGACTCTTCCTAGACCTGGCCTTCCAGCCAACTAAGCAATCTTGGGAGAAGGGCCTCTGTTCTTGGGGACTTTCAATGCTTCAGACATGTTTTTGTACCCTTCCCCAGATCGGTGCCGACACAATCTTGTCTTGGAGCTCTACGAACAATTCCTTCGACCTCATGGCTTGGTTTTTGCTCTGACATACATTGTCAAGGTGTGTGCCTTTCTAAATCATGTCCAATTATATAGACTTAAATTATAATCAATTTTAGAATAAGGCTGTAACGTAACAAAATGTGGATAAAGTCAAGAGGTCTAAATACTTTCCGAATGTTACTGCTATTTATGGGGATGAGGCCCGAGAGCCAATCATTGAGCTTCCAACATGCAATCTCTCCACCAGGATGGTTCTGCTGGGCATCAGTTGGTCGAGTCAACATGCAAACATAAGGACAGTTGCTGACGCCTACATGTGACTCGAGAGGCATAGAATCAGAGGGACAATCGCAAATGCATTTATTTGATTCCTATGGATTGCCAGGGGACCTCACGATACAATATGATCACCATAATTTAGGTGCCGATACGATATGGATCCGATTCTCACCATTCTACATGCATTACGATTCAATGTTCCAAACATATTGCTCAGCATATGTCCTGCCGCAGATGGACAAGACAGAGCCATGAGAACAAATGTTTATTACCGTGATTGATCAACAAGTGCTGAAAACAAATTAACTCCCTATATAAAAAGTTGAGAACAAGCTATGAAGGGAAAGACTGGAATTTTGGTTTGAGTACAGACCAGAGCAAAAAAATACAACTGCGATATTGTCCAAACGATAATTAAATATATGGATATTATTTTTGCCACTATCGATTGCCCCCCACCATCACTAAATCCATCACTACTCGCCACCTCAAAACATTGGCCGAGGTCAGAACATTAATGGTTTTGAGGGGAGGAGAGGACGTGAGGGGTCAAGGCAACAGAGAGATTCTCCACTTAAGATAGTGAGTCTGTCCCATAGACTATTAGAAGATAAAAAGGGCAAGACTGCCAAGAGTTATACATGCTATGGGTCATTACATTAACTAGAATACTATGTGCTTGATTATAACCATTCTATAGGTCTTTGTATAACTGTCTGTTGAATAGTATAAACAGCTGCACCATTAAATCATTACTAATGTGGCCATCTAGCACAATAGCTTTCAAAAACTCTGGGACCATCCAGACGTTTCACAATTGTGTCGTCTCCCTGAATTATGTACACGAAATGGCTGGGATTATCCGAGGAGAAGATTTGCAAAACTCCTGGTCTAGCAGGAGGCCTAACTCCTTCAGTCATGGGGTCAGACTAACCGAACAGCATCAGTGGGTCCTCCGTGGGTCTTGTTGTGGGGGTTGAAGTGGGGTCCGGCACTCATACAACCGTTGGTGTTGTCTCCGAAGGCGTGGACGTGGAAGCCATGTTCCCCCGGGGTCAGACCCGAGATCTCTCCCGTCAGCTTCACTGGAGCATCAGCACCCTACAGACAGACAAGTTATAGGCCTGTACACACACTAGGGCTGGGCACCGTATTCTACTATATACACCAGTATTGATGCACGGACCGATTTGAGTTCTCACTTTACCTTCTATAACACTATTTCAATGTTTGGTTTGTTACATGTGAAATGTACGTTTTTAAATCGATTACTCCATTTGCTACTCAAGTCGTCTCTATCCCCCTCTCCTCACGCATGCCACTAGCCACACCAAGCCCTGCCTCAAATTCACATTTTATTCGTCACATACACATGGTTAGCAGATGTTAATGCGAGTGTAGCGAAAACCTTGTGCTTCTAGTTCCGACCGTGCAGTAATATCTAAGTAATCTAACAATTCCACAACAAAAACCTTATACCCACACACACGTGTACAGGAATTAATAAGAATACGTAGATAAAAATAAATGAGTGGGCAAGGCAAGATGCAGTAGATGGTACAGAGTACAGTATATACATATGAGATGAGTGTCATTGTTTAAAGTGGCTCGTGATACATTACATCATTTTTTCCACTATTAAAGTGGCTAGAGATGAGTCAGTATGTTGGCAGCAGCCACTCAATAATAGTGATGCCTGTTGAACAGTCTGAAGGCCTTGAGATAGAAGCTGTTTTTCAGTCTCTCGGTCTCCGCCTGCCCCTAAGGGAGAGAGCGGTTGGCTCAACCACGGAGTCAGTGGGGACTTTGTTGCTCACTCAGCATGGTTTGACCGGCTTGATGACATGTTGCTCTCCACAAGCTTTTCTATACACCATTAGTTTGTGTATCTTACTGTCTTGCCAACTACCATCTGCTAGTTTCTCTCCTTTGCAAGGTGTTGCTAAAATAATAATAGTGTGTTAGCCCCTAATGCTAAAATCGCTAGTTAGCTGGCTATCTAGCTTGCTGAATGTTTTAAGAGTCAGAGCAAACGTAGCTGGCTAGCTAATACTGCCTGGTACCAGTGCTGGTGTATAGCTAGATAGTGGTGCACAAACATGCTCATCTTAGAGACGAATAGGAGAAGCATGACTATGTTGGCTAGCTAGATGAAGTAAGAAAACATGTAATTAAAAATCTATACTGAAAAAAAAATATTCAAAACGGGTTACCAATGCAATTAGAACAGTAAAAATACATGTTGTGTCATTCGTCTGATATACCACAGCTGTCAACCAATCAGTATTCAAACAGCCGGCTCGAACCACCCAACCACAACCGGCTCGAACCACCCAACCACAACCGGCTCGAACCACCCAACCACAACCGGCTCGAACCACCCAACCACAACCGGCTCGAACCACCCAGTTTTTAATCTCTATTTAAGGGTGTTCCTACATTCATTCTGAGCCGCACACTAAGCTCTGGTCGATGATCCGCTCTGACCACACAACGGCAATCAAGCACCCAAGCTAAACTAGCTAACGTTGGCTAGCTAATTCTAGACACAAATCACATCACTGACCAATTTACTCACCCCCAGCAGAGCTGGTAGGCTGTTATCATGTTATCTAGAGCGTCGGTGACTAACTGCGCTGCTGGCAATCATTTAAATTCGCTTTTTTTTGCCGACACCGGCCACATTCAACAGGTGTTGAGCGTTCGTAAATTCATCAGTTATTCTGCGCTCTTGCAGTCAAACGAGGGTGCTCTGAAGTCGCAGTTGATAGCTAGAGTGAATTTACGAACGCACCCTAAGTATCAGTGTTTGGTATGACAGCACAGACACTCAGGCTAGCATTGCACCAACAGAAAAACAAATGTAGCTAGCCGTTTTTGGACACTTGAAATGTTGAGGGATCAACTAGCTAGCTACAACAGTTACCGCTAGTTTGGTGGCCTCAACGACCACACGCCTTCACAGTGCAAATTTGGCATGACAGTAAGATTAACACACACCAGACAAGGTTCAAGGGAAATGGGGTGGACAAGGCAGAATGACTCTAGCCTGGTCTCATATCTGTATGTGCTCTCTGTAGGCATGAGAGCAGAAACGGACTGGCGCACAGGATAGAATGACTCAGCAAAAAAGGTCGCCATTTATTAAACCGTTACACGCCGTGTGTTAGTAGCTACAATAACGTGTGTAGCTTGCATTGGTTTTCGTTAACGTCAGCTAGCTAAGGTTTAGCTAAAGACCCCCAAACTTCTTAGTTAAACGTTAAGTGTGTAACGGGCAGAACTAGCTAGCATTTAAAGCATATAATTCCCCCCACCCTGCTTACAGAATACTAGCTATGGCTACGATATCTACCTATATTGAGTTGATCATTTACAACGAGGGGTTAAAGGTGCAACTACAGGTTACGAGACGACTGGTATCAAAGGCTGTCACACATGCTATGGCTACAGTAGCTAATGTCAGCAGGCTAACAAGTAAATAGTTTGCATGATTGAACTTTGAATGAAACCGGCGTTAGTCAGATACAAAGCTAGTTAGCGTTAAACGTGGTCAGGCAAAAATAACTAGCTAATGAGCTATCAACTAAACAGTTACATAAATTATCTGCAAGAGTTTTGACAAATAACGTTAGCTAAGATAGCCAAGTTGCTAACGTTAGCTACTTGAACGAGGCCCATCTACACAGACTGCGTCTCAAAGTGCATGCATGTATTTTCCTTATAAACTAAACATTTTACCTCCTGCTCAAAGTATACGGTCCCGGTAACTTCACCGGTTCCTTTTAGCACGCAAACAGCCTTCAGCGCCATCTCTACACGTCCTACTTGCCTGACCTAAAGATCTCAAGTCCCGAATACGAAATTTCTGCAAGCTAAAAATCGAGTATCTTTCGTCTAATAGTGTCCAATCAGGGGCGTGGGGATAATATTGTCCAATCAAGGGCGTGGGGATGGGTGAGCAGAGATCTGATTGGCTAATGAGAACACTTGTTCATAGGCTTGTTTAAATACATTTTGAACGATACATAACTTTGGGGAACACAATGTGCAAACAGTGGCAACCTGTCATTCAGGGCAGGTGAGCCCCACCTTGTTTAGCAAAAAATAAAAGGCAGCTCCAAAATGCTGATGTTTTAGCCTAGCTCAGTGCTTTCTGTGGTGGTGGGGCAGCAAGCAGAAAATACGGAGCGTAGGGGTTGGTAATGTTATTTAGTTGCGCTGTGATTAACTCAGTGTTGTTTCACTCATGGGGACACTACTTCACCATCGGGAATTCAAGCCCCTTGGGTGCTGCCATAGAGTTCCATTAGAACAGGGGTGTCAAAGTCAAATGGACGGAGGGCCAAATAAAAAATTTAGCTACAAGCCGAGGGCCGGACTGTTCGAATGTTCATTGAAAATTTTTTAAATGACGCATATAGTCTAGTGAACCTAATTGAACCTACTGAAAACCTAACAAATATATTCCAATATGATCAGATAAATAAAGCAATATTTTCTTATGGCTCTGTCAGTAATCTTTAATTTTCAACAGACACAAAAGACAAATTTCCTTTATATAAAAATCCCCATAACATGAACATTAAATGAAAGAAACCGGTATTCAAGGCACCATCAGTAGCCTATATTTTCTATTTTAGCAAAAGTGGGCTAAATTTACTTCAAAGAAAAAAACAATAATAGCAATTTTCTATCATCCACTCAACTGAAATATTTTTAAAATATAATTGGATTGAAATACAATAAAATAAAGTGCAAAAATCTATTAATCAAAAACAACACTTTGTTTAAGGAGAAGTAACATGCAGTGAAAACAAATATTAAACTTTAACTTTTAAACTTGAACTGAGTAAAAACTCTAAATATGTGATTGCACAGTAATGTTCACTTGTTTGAGGTTGAGGGTGATACTTGGTGGTGTCCCATCTTTTCCACAAGTTCATCAATGTTCGGGGTAAGGCTCTGAGCTGAGGAAATCCTCAGAATTGAGTGGAGGTGTTCAGCAGTAAGTCGACTTCTGTGTGATGTTTTGTTCAGGTTCATCAAAGAAAACAGTTGTTCACACAGGTATGTGCTGCCAAACATAGACAACGTTTGAGCAGCCTGGATGCGCAGCTGGGGCATTGTGTCGGGGAGGAAACGGGCGAACTCCGCAGCACCCACTGCCGCATATTTTGCCCTCAGTGCATCATTGCATTGGAGGTCAATCAACTCCATTTGGAGGTTTGGTGGTGAGCTTTCCACGTCAACAGCAAATGGGTTACCGAGCAGTTCCAACCTGCTTTTTTGTGATGATGCTCATTACATGCTCCATTTTCAAGGCTTTACCGCACAACGCTTCCTGGTGTATGATACAATGATAAGCTGTCAGCTCACCTGTCGCGTTTTCCTCTTGCATCTTTTCCCGTATCTTCGCCACCAGTCCGCTCCTGTGTCCACACATCGCAGGTGCTCCGTCGGTTGTCAAACCCACGAGTTTTTCCCAAGGCAGCTCCATCTCATTTACACATCTTGACACCTCTTCATACAAATCATGCCCCGTAGTTGTGCCATGCATAGGACGTAAAGCCAAAAACTCCTCTGTCACGCTTAGGCTGGAGTCCACTCCGCGGATGAAAATTGACAACTGGGCAATGTCAGAAATGTCGGTGCTCTCATCCACAGCCAAGGAATATGCAATGAAATCTTTTCCCTTTTTCACAAGCTGCTCTTTTAGATTGATGGACAACTGGTCTACTCTCTCGGCAATGGTGTTTCTGCTCAGACTCACATTTAAAAAGAGTTGCCTTTTTTCTGGGCAAACTTCGTCACAAACTTTAATCATGCAGTTTTTGATGAAATCCCCCTCCGTAAATGGCCGGGCTGATTTAGCGATCTCTTCTGCCAAAATAAAACTGGCCTTGACAGCAGCCTGGCCTTGTGATTTGGCTTTTTTGAACAGAGCCTGTCGAGATTTGAGGCCTCGTTTTAATTCCTCTGCCTTTTGTAGCCTTTGTTCCATGTCCATATTCTTGTTTTTGTCCGCGTGTTTCGTTTCATAATGTCGTCTCAGATTATACTCTTTCAGTACCGCCACACTTTCTCCACACAGAAGACACACAGGTTTTCCAGCTACATCCGTGAACATATACTCCGACTCCCACCTTGTTTGAAACCCCCGGTTCTCAGTGTCCACCTTCCGTTTTGCCATTTTTGATGGGTATCTGAAAGTTAATTTTACTGTGATGCTGACGACTGCTGTGCCAATAAATATTGAAATGAAGCAGCCTACTGCTCGGTGCGTCACCGTTGCATTGTGGGAAATGTAGTATTGGTGCGTGTAAAAGATCTGCGGGCTGCCGGCTTGCTGCGGTCTGCGGGCCGGTTCTAATAATAAATCAAGATCATCCCATGGGCCGTAAAAAACCTTCTCGCGGGCCGGATGTGGCCCGCGGGCCTTGACTCTGACATATGTGCATTAGAAGTTCCCACGGAAGAAGCCTTAAGGTCATTGGCCACATGTCAAATCACTTTATATCGATCGTAGCTTTGATTGGACTAATCGTACTTTGAAAATCTTAGCGAGCAAGCTAGCAGTCTTCGTCATGAATCAAGTCGACAAATCTACAGGCAAATCCTTTTCAATCCTTGTCAAATGAAGATAAATTATAGATAAAAACGTATCGGTGCTCATCGGCCATTGGACATAAACATTACACAAGTTGGAAATCACAAATTCAACAATGAGTGGTTTGGAAGGAATCAGTAGCTAACTGCAAGCATTGCAAAGCAATCACTAGCTTGTTATTCAGTGGAATGGGTGTGTGGTCCAAGTTTGGGTTTAAGGATCTCTTTTCCAAGCTTAAAAGGATAAACATTCAACATTGGCCAACCTATCAATCCAGAATGACTTCTGCCACGATCAAAACAACTGGAAACTCAGAAAATGGAAATCTCAGACTTCAGTGAGTTCAAGACAACAGGGAACTCGGGAAAAAACGAGCTCCGATTGGAACATACGTTTTGAACAGTCATCCAACTCAGAATTGCAAGTCGGGAACTCTGGCCTCTTTCTAAGGCTCCGACCTGAAGATCACTGACGTCATGATTCTACCTTGTTTTTTTTAAGGTTCCCAGTTGTCTTGAAAGCACCATAAATCCAGAGAATGCCAGACTGTGATGACAAAATTTGCCCATGAAGGACTGCTGCTCCACCTGTTCAAGTGCGCACAGCACAACACGCTGAGTCCAAAAATGCTGCATAAATGATGTAATATGCCAGGGAGATGTGTATACTGAAGCTACGAAAGTAATACTATGTTGTGTAGTAAGCTGTTAGTAGCCCATGTGCTTCACACTAGTAATTTGTTCCCTTTTCTCCTCATAACTTAACCTTAACTGACTTGGTGGTGCACATGTAGCCTATAGCCTGTTTTAGAGAAATGTCATCATCAAATATTGTAAGAGCTTTCATCGTCTGTTTTATATGCCCCTTTATTTATCCTACGGTTCTGACTTGGTGTACAGGGAGAATACTGTAAGAACGGCCCATGTTCTGAATTCTGTCACTGTAAATTTCAAAAGTGCTGAACAAATAGTTAAATTCACTACATCCATCCTACCTCGGTCATTAATGTTTTAATCGAAATTTCGGATTGCCTCTTATCCGCTCGTAGTCCCATTATGCCATAGTTTGTACATCTCAACCGTCAGTAGAAACCACATTTCTTTAAGCAAATCAGCCATATCAGCTATGTTTTTTTTTAAAGAGGCTGAATGAACTGTTTCACTGCCAGACAAGGCTCCTCTGATAGCCAGGTGTAGCAGTGTTAAGCTGTTGGTACTGCTGTTGGGACAGCTTTATGTAGGCCCTAACAGTTTGTGGGCACCGTTTGTCACCGTTATAGTGCAATTCATGTATTGTTTAGTGTCGTGTTGTGTAGTGGCTTTGCTGGCATCCATCTAAAGTTATATATTTAAAAAAATTCCCCACCAAGATTTACATGCTAAACCGGACAGGAAGATTACATCTGTGACTCAACCCACTCAAGTGACACACCCCTCGCAGGGACGGCATGGAGGGGCACTAGTAAGCCAGTGACTCAGCCCCTGTAATAGGGTCGGTCAGAGGCAGAGAATCCCAGTGGAGAGAGGGGAGCCGGCCAGGCAGAGACAGCAAGGGTGGTTCGTCATTCCAGTGCCTTGCTGTTCACCATCACAACCCTGGGCCAGTCTACACTCAATCATATAATCTACTGAAGAGATGAGTCTTCAGTAAAGACTTAAAGGCTGAGACCGAGTCTGCGTCTCTCACATGGATAGGCAGACCATTCCATTAAAATAAAATAAAATTTTATTTGTCACATGCACCGAATACAACACGTGTAGACCTTTCCGTGAAATACTGACTTACAAGCCCTTAACCAACAATGCAGTTCATGAAATAGAGTTAATAAAATATTTACTAAATAAACAAAAGTTTAAAAAATGTAATCAATCAAAAAGTAACACAAGAAATGTACATAACAACGAGGCTAAATACAGGGGGTACCGGTACCGAGTCAATGTGGAGGCTATATACAGGGGGTACCGGTACCGAGTCAATGTGGAGGCTATATACAGGGGGTACCGGTACTGAGTCAATGTGGAGGCTATATACAGGGGGTACCGGTACAGAGTCAATGTGGAGGCTATATACAGGGGGTACTGGTACAGAGTCAATGTGGAGGCTATATACAGGGGGTACCGGTACAGAGTCAATGTGGAGGGGTACAGGTTAGTCGGGGTAATTTGTAAAGTGATTATGGATAGATAATAAACAGCGAGTAGCAGCAGTCAATGTAAATAGTCTGGCTAGCCATTTGATTAATTGTTCAGCAGTCTTATGGCTTGGGGGTAGAAGCTGTTAAGGAGCCTTTTGGTCCTAGACTTGGCGTTCCGGTACCGCTTGCCGTGCGGTAGCAGAGAGAACAGTCTATGACTTGGGATTGTTTTGGGCCTTCCTCTGACTAGTATATAGGTCCTGGATGTCACGAAGCTTGGCCCCAGTGATGTACTGGGCCATATGCACTACCCTCTGTAGCGTCTTACGGTCAGATGCCGAGCAGTTGCCATACCAGGCGATGATGCAACCGGTCAGGATGCTCTCGATGGTGCAGCTGTAGAACTTTTTGAGGATCTGTGGACCCATGCCAAATCTTTTCAGTTTCCTGAGGGGGAAAAGGTGTTGTCGTGCCCTCTTCACAACTGTCTTGGTGTGTTTGGACCATGATAGTTTGTTGGTGATGTGGATACCAAGGAACTTGAAACTCTCGACCCGCTCCACTACAGTCCGTCCATGTTAATGGGGGGCCTGTTCGGCCCTCCTTTTCCTGTAGTCCACGATCAGCTCCTTTGTCTTGATCACGTTGAGGGAGAGGTTGTTGTCCTGGCACCACACTGCCAGGTCTCTGACCTCCTCCCTATAGGCTGTCTCATCATTGTCGGTGATCAGGCTGTTGTGTCGTAAGTAAACTTAATGACGGTGTTGGAGTCGTGCTTGGCCACGCAGTCGTGGATGAACAGGGAGTACAGGAGGGGACTAAGCACGCACCCCTGAGGTGCCCCAGTGTTGAGGATCAGAGTGGCAGATGTGTTGTTGCCTACCCTTACCACCTGGGCCGGCCCGTCAGGAAGTCCAGGATCCAGTTGCAGAGGGAGATGTTTAGTCCCAGGGTCCTTAGCTTAGTGATGAGCTTTGTGGGCACTATGGTGTTGAATGCTGAGCTGTAGTCAATGAACAGCATTCCCACATAGGTGTTCCTTTTGTCCAGGTGGGAAAGGGCAGTGTAGAGTGCGATTGAGATTGCATCATCTGTGGATCTGTGAGGGCGGTATGCAAATTGGAGTGGGTCTATTGTTTCTGGGATAATGGTGTTGATGTGAGCCATGACCAGCCTTTCAAAGCACTTAATGGCTACCGAAGTGAGTGCAGCTGCATAGTGAGGATCCCAGCCTATAGAATAACAGCTGCATAGTGCGGATCCCAGCCTATGGAATAAAAGTGGGGCTTTTATTACTCAATCTAATTCATGGTGATAAAAAAAAATCCACAGGCCTAATGGACACATGCTCAAACTCACACACTTTTGATAGACTTAAAGGGGCAATCTGTAGTTGCTACATCTATTTTTGAACTTATAAATTAAATATATATAATTAATTCTTGAAGAATATAACTTATAAATGCCTCATGAGCTTAGTTCCAACTGTCACATTCCACAAGAACCCAAAATATAAGGTTGTTTTACTCCAACGTTTGTAAACATTGTAAATGTAAACAAACACTGTATAGCCTCATAACATGGTTAAAACAGTCCTTGCATCCATAGCTCTGTCTATTCATCTGAGAGTGGTTACACTTCTCCAGGCCCATCCCTCAGCTTTTTACCAAAACAGAGGCGGAGCGACCATTTTGTTATCGTTTCATTTGTTGATTTTCCCTTTAAACAGCTGCATATTATAAAGATATCAAAGTGTCACCAACTAAAAGGTAATCAACAGGCCTATAGCAAATACAGCATATGGCATTCATTTATCACATGTAAATAGAACTTTTCAGTAGTGCTCAAAGCATGCCATTCCATGAGCGCAGCATTTATGTTTCAACTCGAATCAATGAGCCCAATTACTTCTCAATGACAACAAAATCATAAACAACAGAGTAGGGCTGGCTAATAAGTCCTTAGTTTTGGAGATATGCTCAGGTAAAACAATTTGGCTAATCTATACTTCCATATGCTGTATTTGCTCTCGCCATCACGGTTGACAACTCCATTGTGTCCTCCTCCCAGAGCGCTAAGAACCTTGGCGTGATCCTGGACAACACCCTGTCGTTCTCAACTAACATCAAGGCGGTGGCCCGTTCCTGTAGGTTCATGCTCTACAACATCCGCAGAGTACGACCCTGCCTCACACAGGAAGCGGCGCAGGTCCTAATCCAGGCACTTGTCATCTCCCGTCTGGATTACTGCAACTCGCTGTTGGCTGGGCTCCCTGCCTGTGCCATTAAACCCCTACAACTCATCCAGAACGCCGCAGCCCGTCTGGTGTTCAACCTTCCCAAGTTCTCTCACGTCACCTCGCTCCTCCGCTCTCTCCACTGGCTTCCAGTTGAAGCTCGCATCCGCTACAAGACCATGGTGCTTGCCTACGGAGCTGTGAGGGGAACGGCACCTCAGTACCTTCAGGCTCTGATCAGGCCCTACACCCAAACAAGGGCACTGCGTTCATCCACCTCTGGCCTGCTCGCCTCCCTACCACTGAGGAAGTACAGTTCCCGCTCAGCCCAGTCAAAACTGTTCGCTGCTCTGGCACCCCAATGGTGGAACAAACTCCCTCACGACGCCAGGACAGCGGAGTCAATCACCACCTTCCGGAGACACCTGAAACCCCACCTCTTCAAGGAATACCTAGGATAGGATAAAGCAATCCTTCTGCCCCCACCCCCCCCCCCTTAAAAGATTTAGATGCACTATTGTAAAGTGGCTGTTCCACTGGATGTCATAAGGTGAATGCACCAATTTGTAAGTCGCTCTGGATAAGAGCGTCTGCTAAATGACTTAAATGTAAATGTAAATGTAATATTTCAAGGTCCTATTCTCGAAGATCAAAGGGTATACCATTTATTGGAATGACTAGAATTCTGTTTTGCTTTTTAATGTAAAGATATAATTTAATCGTATTATATGTAGTAGAAAGCGATGGGTTAGAGGAAACCTACATAACCAAACCATAAAGTAAAATTTAACATCCATATATGGCCAGCTATGTAAACTTTAACATTGATTTATCCGTTAATAGATGTCGTTCAATTGGTAACATACATTTCTGTCTTCTTCTAATGCCTTAAGGGGAAAGTAATCTAAAAGTAATGGAATGTAATCAGATTACGTTACTGGGTTTGGGGTAATCCAAAAGTTGCGTTAATGATTACAATTTTGGACAGGTAACTAATAACTGTAACAGATTACAATTTGAAAGTAACCTACCCAACCCTGTCCGCATAGCAGTGAAAGTTGACATTGTGTTTCCCGAATGACATCCCCAAGAGGTAGAATATATAGTGAAAGAAAACAATAGTGGTCCTAAAACGGAACCTTGAGGAACACCGAAACGTACAATTGATTTGTCAGAGGACAAACCATCCACAGAGATGAACTGATATCGTACCCGACAGATAAGATCTAAACCAGGCCAGAACTTTTCCTTGTAGACCAATTTGGGTTTCCAATCTCTCCAAAAGAATGTGGTGATCGATGGTGTCAAAAGCAGCACTAAGGTCTAGGAGCGCAAGGACCAATTAAAAAAAAAAAGATTTACAATGAAGGCCTACCAAAGGGCAAAAAACATCCTGAGGGGACGGGGGCTGGGATTAAAAATAAAATAATAGGACAAAACAGACTGGCTTCTATAGTCCAAAATCGGGCTTGGTTAAGCTGCATACTGGACCCTATTCTAACTAAACTACTGAAAGAGCTACTTCCTGTGCTTGGCCCTCCTATGTGACCATATATGGTCTGGAATCTGTATCTTTCCAAGCTACGTGTCTTTATCACATACTATTAAATTGTCAGATTTTTTTATTTTTTTATTAATAAATGGTAAATAACCCAATGTCCTTGCATGACATACCGTCGTCTCAAATAAAACTGTGAAGGACCTCGGCGTTACTCTGGATCCTGATCTCTCTATTGACGAACATATCAAGACTGTTTCAAGGACAGCTTTTTTCCGTCTATGTAACATTGCAAAAAAAATCAGAAACTTTCTGTCCAAAAATTATGCAGTAAAGTTCATTCATGCTTTTGTCACTTCTAGATTAGACTACTGCATCTTCTTGTTCCGGGCGGCTCCCCCCCCTCGGGTTCGTTCCGTGGCGGAGATCTTCGTGGGCTGTACTCGGCCTTGTCTCAGGGTAGTAGGTTGGTGGTTTGAAGATATCCCTCTCGTGGTGTGGGGGCTGTGCTTTGGCAAAGTAGGTGTGGTTATATCCTGCCAGGGGTATCGTCGGACCGGGCCACAGAGTCTCCCGACCCCTCCTGTCTCAGCCTCCAGTATTTATGCTGCAATAGTTTATGTGTCGGGGGGCTAGGGTCAGTCTGTTATATCTGGAGTATTTCTCCTGTCTTATCCGGTGTCCTGTGTGAATATAAATATGCTCCATCTAATTATCTCTCTCTCTCTTCCTCCCATCCCGGAGGACCTGAGCTCTGGGACCATGCCTCAGGACTACCTGGCCGGATGACTCCTTGCTGTCCCCAGTCCACCTGGTCGTGCTGCTGCTCCAGTTTCAACTGTTCTGCCTGCGGCTATGGAACCCTGACCTGTTTACCGGACGTGCTACCTTGTCCTGGACCTGCTGTTTTCAACTCTCTCTCTACCGCACCAGCTGTCTCTAACTCTGAATGCTTAGCTATGAAAAGCCAACTGGCATTTAGTCCTGAGGTGCTGACCTGTTGCCACTGTGATTATTATTATTTGACCCTGCTGGTCATCTATGAACGTTTGAACATCTTGGCCATGTACTGTTATAATCTCTACCCAGCACAGCTGTCACGATCGTCGTAACTTTGAGGAACAGTGGACCAAGGCGCAGCGTGAGAGAAATACATCTTCTTTTATTTAGAGAAGACGAAACACAAAAAACGAACACTTTTACAAAACAAAACAACAAACGACCGTGAAGCTACAAACGTTAGTGCATACACAAGCTACAAACGTTAAACATAGACAATTACCCACAATAGCCTAATGCCTATGGCTGCCTTAAATATGGCACCCAATCAGAGACAATGAAAGACAGCTGTCTCTGATTGAGAACCATTCAGGCAACCATAGACATACCTAGACACCTACACTAAACACAACCCCATAACCTCTACAAAACCCCCTATACAATACAACCACCCAAGACGAGACAAATACACACACACATCCCCCCTGTCACACCCTGACCTAACCAAACTATTACAGAAAACAAAGGTAACTAAGGCCAGGGCGTGACAACAGCCAGAAGAGGACTGGCCACCCTCAGAGCCTGGTTCCTCTCTGGGTTTCTTCCTAGGTTCCTGCCTTTCTAGGGAGTTTTTCCTAGCCACAATGCTTCTACATCTGCATTGCTTTCTGTTTGGGGTTTTAGGCTGGGTTTCTGTACAGCACTTTGTGACATTGGCTGATGTAAAAAGGGCTTTAGAAATACATTTGATTGATCGATTGATTAAACGTGAATCGATTATCAATTGTGGTATGGTTTTCTAAACATAAACCTCTGTACTTTCATATCCCTTCAAAATAATTTCACAAATGCTAAATATTTATTTACTGTAGTGTACACTGTTTGAACCTGTTTTAACACAGTTGCAGCCAACAGTATTTTTCAACGACAACACGTTTGTGGCGTCCGTCTTCCATTTACACACAGGTGTTCAGGAGACTCGGATAGCTAATTAGCACAGGTAGTCCACTCTGTCTTCCATCTGTTTTCCATAAACAATGATCTGTAACATGGAGTTATGGCCGTGTGGGAACCCGAACCCTATAAAAGGTGTGTAGTAATTTAACCTTTTTGTTTTTTGAAGATTATTTTTCGTTGATATGAAAGATAAGGTCCTTATGCTTCCAAAACTGTACCGCAAGCGGTGCCTTTTAATGTAAGGATGAGAACGGGATTGTTCATAATTGATTAGTAATGCCTGACTTGCGTCTACAAATTCCTGTCTGTCACATAAATGGATTGAGATGTTGATTGCAACTCCAGCATTCAAAAGTGACCAAAACATCAGCCAGGAAGTATAGGAACTGAGAAGTGGTCTGTGGTCACCACCTGCAGAACCACTCCTTTATTGCGGGTGTCTTGCTAATTGCCTATAATTTCCACCTTTTGTCTAATCCATTTGCATAACAGCATGTGAAATGTATTGTCAATCAGTGTTGCTTCCTAAGTGGACAGTTTGATTTCACAGAAGTGGGATTGACTTGGAGTTACATTGTGTTGTTTAAGTGTTCCCTTTATTTTTTTGAGCAGTGTACATACAGTACCAGTCAAAAGTTTGGACACACCTACTCATTCAAGAGTTTTTCTTTATTTTTACTATTTTCTACATGGTACAATATTTGTGAAGACATCAAAACTATGAAATAACGCATATGGAATCATGTAGTAACCTAAAAAGTGTTAAATAAATCAAATAAATATATTTTATATTTGAGATTCTTCAAAGTAGCCACCCTTTGCCTTGACAGCTTTGCACACTCTTGGCATTCCCTCAACCAGCTTCATGAGGTAGTCACCTGGAATGCATTTCAATTAACAGGTGTGTCTTGTTAAAAGTTAATTTGTGGAATTTCTTTCCTTCTTAATGCATTTGAGACAATCAGTTGTGTTGTGACAAGGTAGGGGTGGTATACAGAAGATAGCTCTATTTGGTAAAAGACCAAGTACATATTATGGCAAGAACAGCTAAAATAAGCAACGAGAAACGACAGTCCGTCATTACTTTAATGTCACACCCTGATCTGTTTCACGTGTCTTTGTGATTGTCTCCACCCCCCTCCAGGTGTAGCCCATCTTCCCTATTATCCCCTGTGTATTTATACCCGTGTTCTCTGTCTGTTGCCAGTTCGTCTTGTTCATTCATACCTACCAGCGTTTCCCCCCTTGCTCCTGTACTCTGGATTCCTGACCTCTGCCGACCCTGACCCTACAGTGCCTGTTTTCTAGTTTTCACGGTTTGACCTTTTCTGCCTGCCCTGACTCTGAGCCTGCCTACCGTCCCGTACCTTTGCCCCACTACTCTGGATTACCGAACTCTGCCTGACCCTGACCCTGTCTGCCGTCCTGTAACCCTTTGACTGCCCATGTTCAAATTAATAAACTTTTGTTACTTCGTCATTGTCTGTCTTACCTTCAAACGTGTTACTATAAGACATGAAGGTCAGTCAACCCGGGAAAATTTCAAGAACTTAGAAAGTTTCTTCCAGTGCAGTTGCAAAAAACATCGAGCGCTATGATGAAACTGTCTCTCATGAGGACTACAGCAGGAAAGGAAGACCCAGAGTTACCTCTGCTGCAGAGGATATGATGAAACTGTCTCTCATGAGGACCACCACAGGAAAGGAAGACCCAGAGTTACCTCTGCTGCAGAGGATATGATGAAACTGTCTCTCATGAGGACCGCCACAGGAAAGGAAGACCCAGAGTCACCTCTGCTGCAGAGGATATGATGAAACTGTCTCTCCTGAGGACCACCACAGGAAAGGAAGACCCAGAGTTACCTCTGCTGCAGAGGATATGATGAAACTGTCTCTCATGAGGACCGCCACAGGAAATGAAGACCCAGAGTCACCTCTGCTGCAGAGGATATGATGAAACTGTCTCTCATGAGGACCGCCACAGGAAAGGAAGACCCAGAGTTACCTCTGCTGCAGAGGATATGATGAAACTGTCTCTCCTGAGGACCGCCACAGGAAAGGAAGACCCAGAGTTACCTCTGCTGCAGAGGATATGATGAAACTGTCTCTCCTGAGGACCGCCACAGGAAAGGAAGACCCAGAGTTACCTCTGCTGCAGAGGATATGATGAAACTGTCTCTCCTGAGGACCGCCACAGGAAAGGAAGACCCAGAGTTACCTCTGCTGCAGAGGATATGATGAAACTGTCTCTCATGAGGACCGCCACAGGAAAGGAAGACCCAGAGTCACCTCTGCTGCAGAGGATATGATGAAACTGCCTCTCATGAGGACCGCCGCAGGAAAGGAAGACCCAGAGTCACCTCTGCTGCAGAGGATATGATGAAACTGCCTCTCATGAGGACCACCGCAGGAAAGGAAGACCCAGAGTCACCTCTGCTGCAGAGGATATGATGAAACTGTCTCTCATGAGGACCACCACAGGAAAGGAAGACCCAGAGTTACATCTGCTGCAGAGGATATGATGAAACTGGCTCTCCTGAGGACCGCCACAGGAAATGAAGACCCAGAGTTACCTCTTCTGCAGAGGATATGATGAAACTGGCTCTCATGAGGACCACCGCAGGAAATGAAGAGCCAGAGTCACCTCTGCTGCAGAGGATATGATGAAACTGTCTCTCATGAGGACCGCCGCAGGAAAGGAAGACCCAGAGTCACCTCTGCTGCAGAGGATATGATGAAACTGTCTCTCATGAGGACCGCCACAGGAAAGGAAGACCCAGAGTTACCTCTGCTGCAGAGGATATGATGAAACTGGCTCTCATGAGGACCGCCACAGGAAAGGAAGACCCAGAGTCACCTCTGCTGCAGAGGATAAGTTCATTAGAGTCACCAGCCTCAGATGGCAGCCCAAATAAATGCTTCACGGTGTTCAAGGTACAGACACATCTCAACATCAACTGTTCAGAGAAGACTGCGTGAATCAGGCCTAAATGTTGGAAAAGCATTCCAGGTGAAGCTGGTTGAGAGAATGCCAAGAGTGTGCAAAGCTGTCATCAAGGCAAAGGGTGATATGTTTTGATTGAACACTTTTTTGGTTACTACATGATTCCATATGTGTTATTTCATCATTTTGATGCTTTCAATATTATTCTACAATGTAGAAAATAGTAAAAAAAAAACAAAAAAAAACCTTGAATGAGTAGGTCTGTCCAAACTTTTAACTGGTACTGTACATATTACGTCAACTACCTCTACCACTGCACATTGACTCGGTAATGGTACCCCTTGTATGTATATAGCCTTGTTATTTTACTGTGTTACTATTAACTTTTTAGAACATTTTTGGTTAAGGGCTTGTAAGTAAGCATTTCACGGTAAAGTCTACACCTGTTGTATTCGGCCATGTGACAAATACATGTGATTTGCTTTTGGCTCGGATAAAGCTACTTTATCTTAAATCAATTTACAGTTAACACACATAGTACCAGACCTTGGTTCAAATACTATTTAAATTAAATTCACATACATTTTGAAGTAAGTATTCAGATATATTTTATTTGAAAATACAAGTATTGGAAAGTGTTGCAATGTATTTGAAAATACTCAAAAACACAAGATTATTTTCAAATACAAATTAATACTCCCATGCAGTTGGACCCAGGTCCTTAAGAGTATGTGAAATAATGTATTTGGAAAATATTGTGGCGATCTTAACCCAAGAGAGGCGTGTACACATGAGCGACTTGGTTTAGAGAAGCTTGGGGACACGCTCTCCCGAAGGAAGATTATTGTAGCGACCTTAACCAAACATCTAGCAACCTCTTCAAGAGGTTTAGACCTCTTGGCGTAACGGTTCGGTTAACGTGTTTGCTTGACAGTTGTTGGACACGAGTTCCGAGTGCTGGTCGGGGCTACAATACTTTCAAATACATCCAATTAAAGTCGTTGATTTCAGCCACATTATTAGGAAATACTCAAAATACAGTAAATAGGTATATTTAAATAAATAATAAAATACACAAGTCTATATAGTACTATGTCTAGGGTATATGTGTTAACTTTAAATCAGCTCACTTCTGAGCTGTTTTACAACATTGGAGTTGTAGGTTTGGTATCAAGAATAAGCCGATTAAAATTGGGTCAAACTGGAACAACTAAACACATAACCAGAGTTGTATTCTACGACGCTAGCTAGATCTCTGGATTTTCTCAAACTAGCCAGCTTCAGTTAGTTTCACATTCCAGCTCGGGCTTCATCCGTAATTTAGTAGTGGTATTGTAACACACCAAAAAACTTGTGATTTAATAAAATATTTCTCTAATGAAGGGGACGATGATGCAATCTTTGCGAGAGGGAGAGAATCTGATTACAAACTCGATAAATGGAATTAGCCTGCCCAGGAACAGGTGAATATTGAAGGATTCGTTGCCATAGAAATATACCTGGCTAAAAAGGTGAGTCGTGCGACTGGTTATCCTGAGTTGAACTCAAAATTGCCCAAAGTTACCTCGCCGACTACTCAAACCTGATTCACAGTATTGGGGTCAGGGGAAGAACGGACTACTCTACCACCTCTGAGGGCATACGATGTACAAAGCATGTACAACCAGGGCGGATCATAGGTCACAAATCTGGTGATATGGATTAAACTTTACATGGATAGATGGTCATGGTCATGTAAATTAAATCACGTTTATTACCTTTTGCAGTATGATAATTTAACTTGTATCCTAAAATCCTGCAACAGACTAGCGTCCTGTCCAGAGGGTGTACGCCTACCTGTCGATCATGCTGCCTCCCGCTACAGAAACAAAAGATACAGCGCCTTCGGAAAGTATTCGGACAACTTTGGTTTTTCCACATTTTGTTACATTACAGCCTCATTCTAAAATGTATTAAATTAAATTTAAAAAATCCTTAGCAATCTACACACAATAACCCACAATGAGAAGCGTGAAAAACACGCTTAGACATTTTTTGCAAATACAAAAATACCTTATTTACATAAGTATTCAGACCCTTTGCTATGAGACTCGAAATTGAGCTCAGGTGCATCCTGTTTCCATTGATCATCCTTGCGATGTTTCTACAACTTGATTGGAGTCCACCTGTGGTAAATTCAATTGATTGGACATGATTTGGAAAGGCACACACCTGTCTATATAAGGTCCCCACAATTGACAGAGCAAAAACCAAGCCATGAGGTCGAAGGAATTGTCCGTAGAGCTTAGAGACAGGATTGTGTGGAGGCACAGATCTGGAGAAGGGTAGCAAAAAATGTCTGCAGCATTGAAGGTCCCCAAGAACACAGTGGCCTCTATTCTTAAATGGAAGATGTTTGGAACCACCAAGACTCTTCCTAGAGCTGGCCGCCCGGCCAAATTGAGCAATCGGGAGAGAAGGGCCTTGGTCAGGGATGTGACCATGTTCCTCTGTGGAGATGGGAGAACCTTCCAGAAGGACAAACATCTCTGCAGCACTCCACCAATCAGGCCTTTATGGTAGAGTGGCCAGACGGAAGCCACTCCTCAGTAAAAGGCACGACAGCCCGTTTGGAGTTTGCCAAAAGGCACCTAAAGACTCTCAGACCATGAAAAACAAGATTCTCTGGTCTGATGAAACCAAGATTGAGCTCTTTGGCCTGAATGCCAAGCGTCACATCTGGAGGAAACCTGGCACCATCCCTACGGTGAAGCATGGTGGTGGCAGCATCATGCTGTGGGGATGTTTTTCAGCAGCAGGGACTGGGAGACTAGTCAGGATCGAGACAAAGATGAACATAGCGAAGTACAGAGAGATCCTTGATGAAAACCTGCTCCAGAGCGCTCAGGACCTCAGACTGGGGCGAAGGTTCACGTTCCAACAGGACAATGACTCTAAACACACAGCCAAGACAACGCAGGAGTGGCTTCGGGACAAGTCTCTGAATGTCCTTGAGTGGCCCAGCCAAAGCCCAGACTTGAACCTGATCGAACATCTCTGGAGAGACCTGAAAATAGTTGTGCAGCAACGCTCCCCATCCAACCTGACAGAGCTTGAGAGGATCTGTAGAGAATGAGAGAAATCTCCAAATACAGGTGTGCCAAGTTTGTAGCATCCCAAGAAGACTGGATGCTGTAATCGCTGCCAAAGGTGCTTCAACAAAGTACTGAATACTTATGTAAATGTGATATGTTTGGGGGGGTTTTACATATGAGCAAAAATGTCTATAAAACTGTTTTTGCTTTGTCTTATGGAGTAGTGTGTCGATTGATTTTTAAAAATGTCATCCATTTTAGAATAAGGCTGTAATGTAACAAAATGTGGAAAAGTCAAGGGGTCTGAATACTTTCCGAAGGCACAGTCAGCTCCTGCCCTATGGGCCATTCTGGTTCAGATAAGGGCTCCTGCCCTGTGGGCCATTCTGGTTCAGATAAGGACTCCTGCCCTATGGGCCATTCTGGTCCAGATAAGGGCTCCTGCCCTATGGGCCATTCTGGTCCAGATAAGGGCTCCTGCCCTATGGGCCATTCTGGTCCAGATAAGGGCTCCTGCCCTATGGGCCATTCTGGTCCAGATAAGGGCTCCTGCCCTGTGGGCCATTCTGGTTCAGATAAGGGCTCCTGCCCTATGGGCCATTCTGGTTCAGATAAGGGCTCCTGCCCTATGGGCCATTCTGGTCCAGATAAGGGCTCCTGCCCTATGGGCCATTCTGGTTCAGATAAGGGCTCCTGCCCTGTGGGCCATTCTGGTTCAGATAAGGGCTTCTGCCCTATGGGCCATTCTGGTCCAGAAAAGGCCACTTCCTTTCCAGTTCACACTGTTCTATAGGTCTAGTATGCCTATCTAGTATAACTTGGTCCAGGTATCAAACCCTCAACACCAGTGTTGTAACACAGAGTCAGGAATAAGCTGATTAAAGTTGGATCAACAAACAAACGTGACACATGGACCCTGTTCAAAAACTTTAGGAGGAAGATAGGCAGGACAATAGGATGTATTTCTGAAGTTTTCACGCCGGAATATACTCTACATAAAGACCACTTCTAAGGTCTGAAAACAATCTAACAAACTTTGATTTTTTTGTAGTGAAATATCACTTTGAAAAAGGTCGATAACAGATTAGTTATTGAGCTCAGCAAAGAGGGGGTGACTTCTCATCGTGGTTTGAGAAATCAAATCAACAAATCAGAAAAAGGCTAGATCTGGTACGAAAATAGTTTATTATTAAAAACAATTTCCCTATCGCTGAAATATTGGATATTTAATTCCATTGTTTCTTTCTTTTAACTTAAAAATTAAAACAAACTTTTCATATCCTAAAGCCTTGCTGTAACATTTACCAGTTAAAAATGAAAAACAGTACAGCAAAAAAAGGGCCTTTTGTTCATTTCTTCCTGTCGTGATGCTCAAAATTAACAACATATTGATTGGCAACTGGCAATAAAAAAAGCTTATTTACAGCATCTAAACACCCCCAGACCTCTCCTTTCGCTTCACCTGGGTCGTATTCATTAGTGCGCACCGTACCAAAATGCTTTGCAGCAGGAAAGCGAAAATGAGCATTTCTTATTGGACAAGTGCAGGTAGCTCCTCCCTGTTTCAGTCCATTTTGGTACCTAATGAATACAACCCTGAATTGAACTTGGGTTTGTCAAGTGTTTTCAAAACAACATTCCAGCTCCAAAGTGGGCGTAGTTAACTCAGAGGTCAGAGTCCGTCAGATAAAAGCACTAAAACAGTCCTTCCAGTTACAGTATGGACTCCTGGCTTCCTTTCTTTACTTTGTCTGCAACCGATTGGACAAGTGAACACATCTAACCACATTGCTTTGTTTATGTCACAACTGGCATTGGAATAGAATGCACCTGTTGTCTATTCAGAGCAGGAAGTGGAGGAGACGAGAACAGATTATTTAGATGACCCTGTTCCAACAATACTTTCAACAACAACAAAAAAAAAAACGTCCTTTCCTCGTCTCCTTTCCTTCATGACCACTTGATGGATGTAAGGATCTGGGTGGGTTTTAGTTGACATCCATGTTACTGCTGATGCCTAGCACACATCCTCTCTGTAGTGTGGTCACGAAGGAGAGGAGACAAGTGAAGGAGGCCATTGAGAGACTATTAGGGAAAATATGTAGAAGTGACCTGTAACCCACTGATCCAGGATCAGATATTCACTTACATCCTAAATGGCAGCTTACAGTACACTGACCAGGGCGCCCAGGGTACATATCCAGGGGCCTTCAGGAAAGTATTCAGACCCCTTGACTTTTTCCATTTAGTTACAGCCTTTATTCTAAAACGGATTAAAATGTTGTTTTTTAAACATCAATCTACACAAAATACCCCATAATCACAAAGCAAAAAAGTTATTTACATTTTGTTTTTATATAGCAAATATATATAAAAAAACAATACAGAAATACCTTATTTACATCAGTATTCAGAACCTTTGCTATGAGACTCTAAATTGAGTTCAGGTGCATCCTGTTTCCATTGATCATCCTTGATGTTTCTACCAGTTGATTGGAGTCCACCTGTGGTAAATTCAATTGATTGGACATGATTTGGAAAGGCACACACCTGTCTATATAAGGTCCCACAGTTGGCAGTGCATGTCAGAGCAAAAACCAAGCTATGAGGTCAAAGGAATTGTCCGTAGAGCTCCGAGACAGGATTGTGTTGAGACACAGCTCTGGGGAAGGGTACAAAAAAATGTCTGCAGCATTGAAGGTCCCCAAGAACACAGTGGCCTCCATCATTCTTAAATAGAATACGTTTGGAACCACCAAGACTCTTCCTAGAGCTGGCCGCTCGGCCTAATTGAGCAATCGGGAGAGAAGGGCCTTGGTCAGGGAGGTGACCAAGAACCTGATGGTCACTCTGACAGAACTCCAGAGTTCTCTGTGTAGATAGGAGAACCTTCCAGAAGGACAACCATCTCTGCAGCACTCCACCAATCAGGCCTTTATGGTAGAGTGGCCAGACTGAATCCACTCATATGTGAAAGGCAAATGACAGTCCTCTTGGAGTTTGTCAAAAGGCACCTAAAGGACTCAGACCATGAGCAACAAGACTCTCTGGTCTGATGAAACCAAGATTGAACTCTTTGGCCTGAATGCCAAGCGTCACGTCTGGAGGAAACCTGGCACCATCCCTATGGTGAAGCATGGTGGTGGTGGCAGCATCATGCTGTGGGGATGTTCTTCAGCAGCAGGGACTGGGAGACTAGTCAGGATCGAGGGAAAGATGAACGGAGCAAAGTACAGCGAGATCCTTGATGAAAACCTGCTCCAGAGCGCTCAGGACCTCAGACTGGGGCGAAGGTTCACCTTCCAACAGGACAACGACCCTAAGCACACAGCCAAGACAACGCAGGAGTGGCTTCGGGACAAGTCTCTGAATGTCCTTGATTGGCCCAGCCAGAGCCCGGACTTGAACCCGATCCAACATCTCTGGAGAGACCTGAAAATAGCTGTGCAGCAACGCTCCCCATCCAACCTGACAGAGCTTGAGAGGATCTGCAGAGAAGAATGGGAGAAACTCCTCAAATACAGGTGTGCCAAGCTTGTAGCGTCATACACAAGAAGACTCAAGGCTGTAATCGATGCCAAAGGTGCTACAACAAAGTACTGAGTAAAGGGTCTGAATACTTATGTAAATGTGATATTTCAGTTTTTTTTATTTTTAATACGTTTGCAAACATTTCTAAAATACTGTTTTTTTGCTTTGTAATTATGGAGTATTGTTTGTAGATTGATCGGGGGGGGGGGGGACTATTTAATCCATTTTGGAATAAGGCTGTAAGGTAACAAAATGTTGAAAAAGTCAAGGGGTCTGAATACTTTCCGAATGCTCTGTATATTACCATCCCCTATGGCTAAGGTTACAATTGGAGGGATAAGGGGAATCTGATTCTATATCTGTGGTTGAGGGGCAACATCAAACTAGCCTGGTCCCAGATCCGTTTGTGCTCTTGCCAGCTCCATTGCAGTAAATATCAAGTCAAACATGACAATTCCACAAAGGAGTTAGTGACAGGAGTTGTCATGAAGGCAGAAACAGACTGGCACCTAGGCTAACATAAAAAAAAAATTAAAGGTTTCATTTGGTAGCCACTGCCTCAGTCTCCTGTGTCTCATCCGCATGAGTTTTCTCTATGGGCTGAGGTTGACTTGTAGATCCAGAAACACACGCCACGCGCGGTTCTGTACCAGTCACTTCAACAGGGAGGCCAGAGGGTTCCGATTCCACCTTCTGTTGGGATTGGAAGGGTTCTACAGTGGAATCTTTAGAATCCGTAGGAGGTTCTTTAGAGGGTTCTGTCGTAGCAGCAGCAGCAACAACAGTAGTAGTAGTAGTAGTAGGTGGGAGGGTTTCTGTGTTGTTGTCGTCAGAGTTCCGGAGCTTGAGTTCCACGTTCTCTGGTTCTACCTCTGCTTTGTCTCCTAGTCGATCGTCTGTGTCCCAACGAGATGTCCTCTCTCTGTTCCTCGGTCGCCTCTGCCGCTCTCCCTCTCCTCCCTCACTCCCGCCGCGCCCCCTCTCTCCTACCTCTCTCCCCCTCTCTCCTACCCCCCTTTCTCCTACCTCTCCTCTACCCCTCTCTCCTATCCCCCTTTCTCCTACCTCTCCTCTACCTCTCCCCCTCTCTCCCAACCCCCTTTCTCCTCTACCTCTCCCCCTCTCTCCTACACCCCTTTCTCCTACCTCTCCTCTACCTCTCCCCCTCTCTCCCAACCCCCTTTCTCCTACCTCTCCTCTACCTCTCCCCCTCTCTCCCAACCCCCTTTCTCCTACAACTCCTCCACCTCTCCCCCTCTCTCCTACACCCCTTTCTCCTACACCCCTTTCTCCTACATCTCCTCTACCTCTCCCCCTCTCTCCTACACCCCTTTCTCCTACATCTCCTCTACCTCTCCCCCTCTCTCCTACACCCCTCTCTCCTACACCCCTTTCTCCAACCTCTCCTCTACCTCTCTCCCTCTCCCCCAACCCCCTTTCTCCTACCTCTCCTCTCCCCCTCTCTCCTACCTCTGATCCTCTACCTCGCTCCCTCTCTCCTCCCGCACTCCTTCCGCGCTCACTCTCTCCGTCTCCTCCTCTCCCTCGCTCCCTCTCTCCATCAGGACTGCTTCGTCTCTCTCTCCAGTCCCGCCTGTCTCTATCTCTCTCCCACCCTCCCCCCCCTCTCGGCTCTCCCCCATCCTCCTGCCACCCCCCAAACCTTTCCCTTTCCTCCATCCTCTCTCCCCATCCTCCTCCTCCTCTCCCTCCGTCCCCAAACCGCCTCCCCCCTCCACCAAACCTCTCCCTCTCTCTATCCCTCTCCCAGTCCCTCTCTCGCTCCCTATCTGGATCTCTGTCCCTAAACCCAGGTCTCTCGCCCCTGGGGGGCCCCCTCCCCTCAATCTCCTCCGGCCCCTCTGGCCCTCGAGGGCCCCCCCTCATGAAGGGTGGTGGTGGCCCCCCAGGGAGGGGCCCGTGGGGAGGGAAGGGACCCCTCATGGGATGGGAAGGGGGCATGCCCATCCCAAACCCTCGTGGGCCCCCGGGCGGCGGAGGGGGGCCATCGTGGTGCATCATGTGAGGGTGGGGGCCCCTGTTGGGGGGCATCATCTGGGGTGGCATGTTGTGGTGGGGGGGGCCCCGAGGGGGGTGGGGGCCATGTGGGCCACCGTGGGGAGGAGGGAAGCGCTGCATGTGAGGTGGGGGGAGGACCGGACCAGGAGAGTGGACTGGAGGGCGCTGGAGGGGGATCATGCCGGGGCGAGCCCCAAGAAGACCTCCAGACAGTGGGATGGGACCGCCTGGTGAGCCCACTGGAGGACCAGGCACCTGGTTACCTGATGAGGGAACAGAGACAGAGAATACAGGTTAATATACATGGTCTGATCTCTATCAGGTAACTACTAGAGACAGTAACATGGTCTGGTTAACATCTCTATCAGGTAACTACTAGACTACTAGAGACAGTAACATGGTCTGATCTCTATCAGGTAACTACTAGACTACTAGAGACAGTAACATGGTCTGGTTAACATCTCTATCAGGTAACTACTAGACTACTAGAGACAGTAACATGGTCTGATCTCTATCAGGTAACTACTAGACTACTAGAGACAGTAACATGGTCTGGTTAACATCTCTATCAGGTAACTACTAGACTACTAGAGACAGTAACATGGTCTGGTTAACATCTCTATCAGGTAACTACTAGAGACAGTAACATGGTCTGGTTAACATCTCTATCAGGTAACTACTAGAGACAGTAACATGGTCTGGTTAACATCTCTATCAGGTAACTACTAGAGACAGTAACATGGTCTGGTTAACATCTCTATCAGGTAACTACTAGACTACTAGAGACAGTAACATGGTCTGATCTCTATCAGGTAACTACTAGACTACTAGAGACAGTAACATGGTCTGGTTAACATCTCTATCAGGTAACTACTAGAGACAGTAACATGGTCTGGTTAACATCTCTATCAGGTAACTACTAGACTACTAGAGACAGTAACATGGTCTGATCTCTATCAGGTAACTACTAGAGACAGTAACATGGTCTGGTTAACATCTCTATCAGGTAACTACTAGACTACTAGAGACAGTAACATGGTCTGGTTAACATCTCTACCAGGTAACTACTAGAGACAGTAACATGGTCTGGTTAACATCTCTATCAGGTAACTACTAGACTACTAGAGACAGTAACATGGTCTGGTTAACATCTCTATCAGGTAACTACTAGACTACTAGAGACAGTAACATGGTCTGATCTCTATCAGGTAACTACTAGACTACTAGAGACAGTAACATGGTCTGGTTAACATCTCTACCAGGTAACTACTAGAGACAGTAACATGGTCTGGTTAACATCTCTATCAGGTAACTACTAGACTACTAGAGACAGTAACATGGTCTGGTTAACATCTCTACCAGGTAACTACTAGAGACAGTAACATGGTCTGGTTAACATCTCTATCAGGTAACTACTAGACTACTAGAGACAGTAACATGGTCTGGTTAACATCTCTATCAGGTAACTACTAGACTACTAGAGACAGTAACATGGTCTGATCTCTATCAGGTAACTACTAGACTACTAGAGACAGTAACATGGTCTGGTTAACATCTCTATCAGGTAACTACTAGACTACTAGAGACAGTAACATGGTCTGGGTAACATCTCTATCAGGTAACTACTAGACTACTAGAGACAGTAACATGGTCTGGTTAACATCTCTATCAGGTAACTACTAGACTACTAGAGACAGTAACATGGTCTGGTTAACATCTCTATCAGGTAACTACTAGACTACTAGAGACAGTAACATGGTCTGGTTAACATCTCTATCAGGTAACTACTAGACTACTAGAGACAGTAACATGGTCTGATCTCTATCAGGTAACTACTAGACTACTAGAGACAGTAACATGGTCTGGTTAACATCTCTATCAGGTAACTACTAGACTACTAGAGACAGTAACATGGTCTGGTTAACATCTCTATCAGGTAACTACTAGAGACAGTAACATGGTCTGGTTAACATCTCTATCAGGTAACTACTAGAGACAGTAACATGGTCTGGTTAACATCTCTATCAGGTAACTACTAGACTACTAGAGACAGTAACATGGTCTGGTTAACATCTCTATCAGGTAACTACTAGACTACTAGAGACAGTAACATGGTCTGGTTAACATCTCTATCAGGTAACTACTAGACTACTAGAGACAGTAACATGGTCTGATCTCTATCAGGTAACTACTAGACTACTAGAGACAGTAACATGGTCTGGTTAACATCTCTACCAGGTAACTACTAGACTACTAGAGATAGTAACATGGTCTGGTTAACATCTCTATCAGGTAACTACTAGACTACTAGAGACAGTAACATGGTCTGGTTAACATCTCTATCAGGTAACTACTAGAGACAGTAACATGGTCTGGTTAACATCTCTATCAGGTAACTACTAGAGACAGTAACATGGTCTGGTTAACATCTCTACCAGGTAACTACTAGACTACTAGAGACAGTAACATGGTCTGATCTCTATCAGGTAACTACTAGACTACTAGAGACAGTAACATGGTCTGATCTCTATCAGGTAACTACTAGACTACTAGAGACAGTAACATGGTCTGGTTAACATCTCTACCAGGTAACTACTAGAGACAGTAACATGGTCTGGTTAACATCTCTATCAGGTAACTACTAGAGACAGTAACATGGTCTGGTTAACATCTCTATCAGGTAACTACTAGACTACTAGAGACAGTAACATGGTCTGGTTAACATCTCTATCAGGTAACTACTAGAGACAGTAACATGGTCTGGTTAACATCTCTATCAGGTAACTACTAGACTACTAGAGACAGTAACATGGTCTGGTTAACATCTCTATCAGGTAACTACTAGACTACTAGAGACAGTAACATGGTCTGGTTAACATCTCTATCAGGTAACTACTAGACTACTAGAGACAGTAACATGGTCTGGTTAACATCTCTATCAGGTAACTACTAGAGACAGTAACATGGTCTGGTTAACATCTCTATCAGGTAACTACTAGACTACTAGAGACAGTAACATGGTCTGGTTAACATCTCTATCAGGTAACTACTAGACTACTAGAGACAGTAACATGGTCTGATCTCTATCAGGTAACTACTAGACTACTAGAGACAGTAACATGGTCTGGTTAACATCTCTATCAGGTAACTACTAGACTACTAGAGACAGTAACATGGTCTGGTTAACATCTCTACCAGGTAACTACTAGACTACTAGAGACAGTAACATGGTCTGGTTAACATCTCTATCAGGTAACTACTAGACTACTAGAGACAGTAACATGGTCTGGTTAACATCTCTACCAGGTAACTACTAGACTACTAGAGACAGTAACATGGTCTGGTTAACATCTCTATCAGGTAACTACTAGACTACTAGAGACAGTAACATGGTCTGATCTCTATCAGGTAACTACTAGACTACTAGAGACAGTAACATGGTCTGGTTACCATCTCTATCAGGTAACTACTAGAGACAGTAACATGGTCTGGTTAACATCTCTGCGTTTCAATCGACTCTCTGGGTTCCAATCTACTCTGTCCTCTTACTCTACAACTTTTAGTAAAAGACTATTCTACTATGATCTCTGGTTAAGGTTACAAACCCAGGCCGGCTGGATCCAGAGACAGCTCAACTCCCCCGACAACCCCTGCTGCTGAGGGAGGGGGCCCAGAGGGGCCCAGGGGCATCGACCCAGGCGGAAGGAAACCTGGTGGAGAGAGAGAGAACAAAAAGATAATTACTTGACACATTGGAAAGAATTAACAAAAAAACAGAGCAAACTAGAGTGCTATTTGGCCCTAAACAGAGAGTACACAGTGGCAGAATACCTGACCACTGTGACTGACCCAAACTTAAGGAAAGCTTTGACTATGTACAGACTCAGTGAGCATAGCCTTGCTATTGAGAAAGGCCGCCGTAGGCAGACCTGGCTCTCAAGAGAAGACAGGCTATGTGCAGGCTGCCCACAAAATGAGGTGGAAACTGAGCTGCACTTCCTAACCTCCTGCCCAATGTATGACAATATTAGAGACACATATTTCCCTCAGATTACACAGATCCACAAAGAATTCGAAAACAAACCGAATTTTGATAAACTCCCATATCTACTGGGTGAAATACCACAGTGTGACATCACAGCAGCAAGATGTGTGACCTGTTGCCACAAGAAAAGGGCAACCAGTGAAGAACAAACACCATTGTAAATACAACCCATATTTATGCTTATTTATTTTCCCTTGTGTACTTTAAGCATTTGTACATTGTTACAACACTGTATATATATATAATATGACATTTGTAATGTCTTTATTCTTTTGAAACTTCTGTGAGTGTAATGTTTACTGTTAATTTGTATTGTTTATTTCACGTTTGTATATTATCTACCTCACTTGCTTTGGCAATGTTAACATGTTTCCCATGCCAATAAAGCCCCTTGAATTGAAATTGAATTGAGAACAGTACTCTTAGAGAGAGAGCGAAAGACTCAGGCTTGTGAGATGGACAGCTTTATATAGATACAGTAGATAGATAGATGTTTGAGAATGAGTGATTGAAATAGAGAGGGAGAGAGAAGAGAGAGATATCTTGATAGAGAGATATCGAGACAGAGAGGTTTTGATAGAGTGAGATCTTTATAGAGAGAGAGAGAAAGGTTTTGATAGAGAGATATCTTGTAGTGTTACCTGGTGGCATCATCTGCATGGGGTTGAACCTTGGTCCCGGTCTCATGAAGGAGGGAGGAGGTCCGGGTGGTACACCAGGGGGGAAGGAAGGGGGAGGCAGGCCCATGGGGGGACCACCAGGAGGGCCAGGCCCAGGGGGGAAGGAGGGGTGCTGCTGGAGAGAACCTACACCTCCCATCGACTGCACCTGGACCGGATGTACCTGGGGAGACGACGAGGGAGGAGCCTGTTAGACAGAGGGTTGGAGAGTGACCCAAGTGGAACCCACTAAAATGGCACCCTATTCACTAAATATTGGAGAGGACTCTGGTCAAAAGTAGTGCACTATATAGGGAATAGGGTGCCATAGGGCTCTGGTCTAAAGCAATGCACTATATAGGGAATAGGGTGCCATAGGGCTCTGGTCTAAAGTAGTGCACTATATAGGGAATAGGGTGCTATAAGGCTCTGGTCTAAAGTAGTGCACTATATAGGGAATAGGGTGCCATACAGAATCTGGAAAAATGTGTTCGCTCACTGAGGTAGAGCATAGGTATCTATGATAAAGGGAACAAACTAAAATATTTACCTGTACAGGAGTGGCTACAGGTGCGGTCCCAGCAGTGTCCTCCAACGTGGCTAACGGCTCAGAGCGGCCATTTTGTCTGAACTCCTCTGGTGTGTCCTGGTTACTCTGAACACTCCTCCACTCTGTCAAACAAGGGACACGTGGTCAGACAGGTACTATACAGGTATCCGTGTGTGTGTGTGTGTGTGTGTGTGAGAGCATTGAACCGCAAGGCAAAACTTGTCTGCTGTTTTTGGCCCCGTAGCTGCCACATCGTTGTAGCAGCGTGAAACACACCTGTAAACAGGTGCAGATACTCTTGTGTGACAATGAAGTCTTGCATCGCGTTCATCTCTATATCTGTGGTGCTGCTCGTCATATTCGCTGAGTCTTATTTAGACTGCTGTGTATACTCTAGTAGTCTAGTCCAGTGTGTCTGGGTCCAGTGTGTGTTATTACCTGGGTCCAGTGTGTCTGGGTCCAGTGTGTGTTATTACCTGGGTCCAGTGTGTGTTATTACCTGGGTCCAGTGTGTCTGGGTCCAGTGTGTGTTATTACCTGGGTCCAGTGTGTCTGGGTTCAGTGTGTGTTATTACCTGGGTCCAGTGTGTGTTATTACCTGGGTCCAGTGTGTCTGGGTCCAGTGTGTGTTATTACATGGGTTCAGTGTGTGTTATTACCTGGGTCCAGTGTGTGTTATTACCTGGGTCCAGTGAGTCTGGGTTCAGTGTGTGTTATTACCTGGGTTCAGTGTGTGTTATTACCTGGGTCCAGTGAGTCTGGGTTCAGTGTGTGTTATTACCTGGGTTCAGTGTGTGTTATTACCTGGGTTCAGTGTGTGTTATTACCTGGGTCCAGTGTGTGTTATTACCTGGGTCCAGTGTGTCTGGGTCCAGTGTGTGTTATTACCTGGGTCCAGTGTGTGTTATTACCTGGGTCCAGTGTGTGTTATTACCTGGGTCCAGTGTGTGTTATTACCTGGGTCCAGTGTGTCTGGGTTCAGTGTGTGTTATTACCTGGGTTCAGTGTGTGTTATTACCTGGGTCCAGTGTGTCTGGGTCCAGTGTGTGTTATTACCTGGGTCCAGTGTGTGTTATTACCTGGGTCCAGTGTGTCTGGGTCCAGTGTGTGTTATTACCTGGGTCCAGTGTGTGTTATTACCTGGGTCCAGTGTGTGTTATTACCTGGGTTCAGTGTGTGTTATTACCTGGGTCCAGTGTATCTGGGTCCAGTGTGTGTTATTACCTGGGTCCAGTGTGTGTTATTACCTGGGTCCAGTGTGTGTTATTACCTGGGTCCAGTGTGTGTTATTACCTGGGTCCAGTGTGTCTGGGTCCAGTGTGTGTTATAACCTGGGTCCAGTGTGTGTTATTACCTGGGTTCAGTGTGTGTTATTACCTGGGTCCAGTGTGTGTTATTACCTGGGTCCAGTGTATCTGGGTCCAGTGTGTGTTATTACCTGGGTCCAGTGTGTGTTATTACCTGGGTCCAGTGTGTCTGGGTTCAGTGTGTGTTATTACCTGGGTCCAGTGTATCTGGGTCCAGTGTGTGTTATTACCTGGCTCCAGTGTGTGTTATTACCTGGGTTCAGTGTGTGTTATTACCTGGGTCCAGTGTGTGTTATTACCTGGGTCCAGTGTGTCTGGGTTCAGTGTGTGTTATTACCTGGGTCCAGTGTGTGTTATTACCTGGGTCCAGTGTGTCTGGGTCCAGTGTGTGTTATTACCTGGGTCCAGTGTGTGTTATTACCTGGGTCCAGTGTGTGTTATTACCTGGGTCCAGTGTATCTGGGTCCAGTGTGTGTTATTACCTGGGTCCAGTGTGTGTTATTACCTGGGTCCAGTGTGTCTGGGTTCAGTGTGTGTTATTACCTGGGTCCAGTGTGTGTTATTACCTGGCTCCAGTGTGTGTTATTACCTGGGTTCAGTGTGTGTTATTACCTGGGTCCAGTGTGTGTTATTACCTGGGTCCAGTGTGTCTGGGTTCAGTGTGTGTTATTACCTGGGTCCAGTGTGTGTTATTACCTGGGTCCAGTGTGTCTGGGTCCAGTGTGTGTTATTACCTGGGTCCAGTGTGTGTTATTACCTGGGTTCAGGGTGTCTGGGTCCAGTGTGTGTTATTACCTGGGTCCAGTGTGTGTTATTACCTGGGTCCAGTGTGTCTGGGTCCAGTGTGTGTTATTACCTGGGTCCGGTGTGTGTTATTACCTGGGTCCAGGGTGTCTGGGTCCAGTGTGTGTTATTACCTGGGTCCAGTGTGTCTGGGTTCAGTGTGTGTTATTACCTGGGTCCAGTGTGTCTGGGTCCAGTGTGTGTTATTACCTGGGTCCAGTGTGTGTTATTACCTGGGTCCAGTGTGTCTGGGTCCAGTATGTGTTATTACCTGGGTCCAGTGTGTGTTATTACCTGGGTCCAGTGTGTGTTATTACCTGGGTCCAGTGTGTGTTATTACCTGGGTCCAGTGTGTGTTATTACCTGGGTCCAGTGTGTGTTATTACCTGGGTCCAGTGTGTGTTATTACCTGGGTCCAGTGTGTCTGGGTCCAGTGTGTGTTATTACCTGGGTCCAGTGTGTGTTATTACCTGGGTCCAGTGTGTGTTATTACCTGGGTCCAGTGTGTGTTATTACCTGGGTCCAGTGTGTCTGGGTCCAATGTGTGTTATTACCTGGGTCCAGTGTGTGTTATTACCTGGGTCCAGTGTGTGTTATTACCTGGGTCCAGTGTGTCTGGGTCCAGGGTGTGTTATTACCTGGGTCCAGGGTGTGTTATTACCTGGGTCCAGTGTGTGTTATTACCTGGGTCCAGTGTGTGTTATTACCTGGGTCCAGTGTGTGTTATTACCTGGGTCCAGTGTGTGTTATTACCTGGGTCCAGTGTGTCTGGGTCCAGTGTGTGTTATTACCTGGGTCCAGTGTGTGTTATTACCTGGGTCCAGTGTGTGTTATTACCTGGGTCCAGTGTGTGTTATTACCTGGGTCCAGTGTGTGTTATTACCTGGGTCCAGTGTGTGTTATTACCTGGGTCCAGTGTGTCTGGGTCCAGTGTGTGTTATTACCTGGGTCCAGTGTGTCTGGGTTCAGTGTGTGTTATTACCTGGGCCCAGTGTATCTGGGTCCAGTGTGTGTTATTACCTGGGTCCAGTGTGTGTTATTACCTGGGTTCAGTGTGTGTTATTACCTGGGTCCAGTGTGTGTTATTACCTGGGTCCAGTGTGTCTGGGTTCAGTGTGTGTTATTACCTGGGTCCAGTGTGTGTTATTACCTGGGTCCAGTGTGTCTGGGTCCAGTGTGTGTTATTACCTGGGTCCAGTGTGTGTTATTACCTGGGTCCGGTGTGTGTTATTACCTGGGTCCAGGGTGTCTGGGTCCAGTGTGTGTTATTACCTGGGTCCAGTGTGTCTGGGTCCAGTGTGTGTTATTACCTGGGTCCAGTGTGTGTTATTACCTGGGTCCAGTGTGTCTGGGTCCAGTGTGTGTTATTACCTGGGTCCAGTGTGTGTTATTACCTGGGTCCAGTGTGTGTTATTACCTGGGTCCAGTGTGTGTTATTACCTGGGTCCAGTGTGTGTTATTACCTGGGTCCAGTGTGTGTTATTACCTGGGTCCAGTGTGTGTTATTACCTGGGTCCAGTGTGTGTTATTACCTGGGTCCAGTGTGTCTGGGTCCAGTGTGTGTTATTACCTGGGTCCAGTGTGTGTTATTACCTGGGTCCAGTGTGTGTTATTACCTGGGTCCAGTGTGTCTGGGTCCAGTGTGTGTTATTACCTGGGTCCAGTGTGTGTTATTACCTGGGTCCAGTGTGTGTTATTACCTGGGTTCAGTGTGTCTGGGTCCAGTGTGTGTTATTACCTGGGTCCAGTGTGTGTTATTACCTGGGTCCAGTGTGTGTTATTACCTGGGTCCAGTGTGTGTTATTACCTGGGTCCAGTGTGTGTTATTACCTGGGTCCAGTGTGTGTTATTACCTGGGTTCAGTGTGTGTTATTACCTGGGTCCAGTGTGTCTGGGTCCAGTGTGTGTTATTACCTGGGTCCAGTGTGTGTTATTACCTGGGTCCAGTGTGTGTTATTACCTGGGTCCAGTGTGTGTTATTACCTGGGTCCAGTGTGTGTTATTACCTGGGTCCAGTGTGTCTGGGTCCAGTGTGTGTTATTACCTGGGTCCAGTGTGTGTTATTACCTGGGTCCAGTGTGTCTGGGTCCAGTGTGTGTTATTACCTGGGTCCAGTGTGTGTTATTACCTGGGTTCAGTGTGTGTTATTACCTGGGTCCAGTGTGTGTTATTACCTGGGTCCAGTGTGTGTTATTACCTGGGTCCAGTGTGTGTTATTACCTGGGTCCAGTGTGTGTTATTACCTGGGTCCAGTGTGTGTTATTACCTGGGTCCAGTGTGTCTGGGTCCAGTGTGTGTTATTACCTGGGTCCAGTGTGTCTGGGTCCAGTGTGTGTTATTACCTGGGTCCAGTGTGTGTTATTACCTGGGTCCAGTGTGTGTTATTACCTGGGTCCAGTGTGTCTGGGTCCAGTATGTGTTATTACTTGGGTCCAGTGTGTGTTATTACCTGGGTCCAGTGTGTGTTATTACCTGGGTCCAGTGTGTGTTATTACCTGGGTCCAGGGTGTGTTATTACCTGGGTCCAGTGTGTCTGGGTCCAGTATGTGTTATTACCTGGGTCCAGTGTGTGTTATTACCTGGGTCCAGGGTGTGTTATTACCTGGGTCCAGTGTGTGTTATTACCTGGGTCCAGTGTGTCTGGGTCCAGTGTGTGTTATTACCTGGGTCCAGTGTGTGTTATTACCTGGGTCCAGTGTGTGTTATTACCTGGGTCCAGTGTGTCTGGGTTCAGTGTGTGTTATTACCTGGGTCCAGTGTGTGTTATTACCTGGGTCCAGTGTGTGTTATTACCTGGGTCCAGTGTGTGTTATTACCTGGGTCCAGTGTGTGTTATTACCTGGGTCCAGTGTGTCTGGGTCCAGCGTCCCTCCCTCTCTGATGTCCTCTAGCTGGTCCTGTCGTATCTTAGACCAGGGGATGAAGGTAACGCCCAGCTCTACATCCCAGTACTGCTTCAACTCTGCTTTGATACCTTTATTCAACGCCCACGCGATCTGGGGACGAGAGACGATAATATACATATTAAATCAATATTCATATTTACTTTCATGGCCGGTTTCCCGGACACAGACTTAGCCTAGTCATAAACTAAGAAGCACTTAATTGAACTTGCTTTTTTAGGATGTCTAGCACAAGGCAAGGCTTAATCTGTGTCCGGGAAACCGGCCCTTTATTCGAACAGAGCCCACATACCTTGATGGCTTTCTGGTTGACTTTGTAGGATCCTCTGCTGAGTTTCTGCAGAGCTCTGAAGGCATCCTGTCTGTGGACCATGACAATGTAGGCACAACCTCGGGGAGGAATCATCTGAGAGAGGAGAGGGGAGAGGAGAGGAGGGAGGGGAGAGGAGAAGGAGAAGGAGAGAGGGAAGGAGAAGGAGAGATGGGAGGGGAGAGAGGAGACGAGAGAGGGGAGAGGAGGGAGGAGAGGGGAGAGGAGAGGAGAGAGGGGAGGAGAGGGGAGAGGGAGGAGAGGAGGGAGGGGAGAGAGGGGAGAGGTGAGGAAGGAGCTTACCAAGTGAATTGGAAGATATTGGCACAAGAAATCAGAGATTCTAAATTTGAATTATTTAACAGCAACCTAAAGAGTCAGTGTGTGGTTTAAACACACACACACACACACACACACACACACACACACACACACACACACACACACACACACACACACACACACACACACACACACACACACACACTAAACTTACGTTGATGGAGTCTATCTGTCCAAACTCTTCCAGTAGGCAGGCTACATCCTGCTGCTGTGTTCTCTTGTCCAACTGACCCACCCACAGAGTGGTACTACACACTGGAGGAGCGGGGGGACATGGGGACAGAGACAGGGAGAGAGAGAGAGAGAGACAGGGAGAGAGAGAGAGACAGGGAGAGAGAGAGACAGGGAGAGACAGAGAGAGAGCGACAGAGAGACAGGGAGAAAGACAGGGAGAGAGAGAGAGAGACAGGGAGAGACAGAGAGAGCGAAAGAGAGACAGGGAGAAAGACAGGGAGAGAGAGAGAGACAGGGAGAGAGCGAGACAGGGAGAAACAGGGAGAGACAGAGAGAGAGCGACAGAGAGACAGGGAGAAAGACAGGGAGAGAGAGAGAGACAGGGAGAGAGAGAGACAGGGAGAAAGACAGGGAGAGAGAGAAATAATGACAGATTAAGTGACAGTGATTCACATTGGAAAGGGAACCAATAATATAAATATATATATATATATATACACACAGTGTACAAAACATTAAGAACACCTGCTCTTTCCATGACATAGACTGACTAGGTGAATAAAGAGAGAGGAGAGCGAGAGAGTTGTCTCACCGCTCAGCGTGTCAGCCTTGGGCTGTGGCAGTCCTTTCTGCCGTCTCTCCCTCTCTTTCTCCTTCTCCTTCTCTCTCTCCCTGCGTTCCTGGGAGCGTGACCGTGGGGAGTGTCTGCGGCGGTCTCTGGACCGCGAGCGAGAGCGTCGGTTTCTGGACCGTTGTGTTCTAGAGTTGGACCGCGACCGCCTCCTCTTAGGAGACCTAGAGAGAGAGAACAGACACAAATCACATACCGCTTATATTACTGCTTGGCTAGCCTCGGAAATCCCATACCTTGGAGCAACGTACGGTAGGCAACAACACAAGGTCTGGAGAGGATGTTAGCTTATCTTGGACATTTTGAAATAGGGTAGAGAGAAAAAAATCTCACAACAAACCATGAGTTTGGGTAAGCAGGGCTTAAACTGCGGGCGGGAATTGTGCTCGAGTCGCACAACAATGGAATTTAAAATTGCGGATAAAGCCTTGATCAAAATTTCATGTGATCAAGGCTCTTAACCAATAGGAATTGGCCATTTGAACATTAACCAATAGGAACTGGCCATTTGAACATTAACCAATAAGAACTGGCCATTTGAACATTAACCAATAGGAACCAGGGTTGGAAATTAACTTCCGCCAAATGCGGGTAGATTTCGTAATTTGCGAGTAAGAAAGTCTATTTGACCAGCCACGTTGGTGGGTGGTCACACACAGTATTTGGGAAGAGTCCATTTTTATTCAATCCTAAAGAAAGTATTCTAAAAGTGTAACTTAAGTCTTAGTCTTTTGTTGGCATCCCCAATTCACACGCTAGGTTTCTATATTTTATTTTTCAATGTTAGCTTAAGTTTTCTGCAACTGCTGCAAGAGACTGGAGATTCTCTTCTCATCACGAGGTGGCTGTGAGTGCCCGGTTACCGCGGTAACGTCCCGCCCCTTAAAGGGGCAGCGAGACGCACGAAACGCTCCAAAAACATTTCATTCATTAACTTTCAGGTAATTTCTTATCATAAAATAATTTTAAAAAACACTCAAATACTTAAAATTGTTCTCCTACATTTATTTGTGTGCTTCTACATTTAATCCGCGACATGTCGTGCCTAAGAATAGACCTTAGCCGTGGTATATTGGCCAATATAACACACCCCCCTTTCTGTGCCTTATCTCTTCAATATACCGTGATACCTCAGCACTTTGTGGCAGGGCAGGACACTGTTGATTCTTGATGTTCAGTTGTAGAATCTGTTTTCACTATTGTAGCTAAATGATTTATTTTAAAATACATTGGTTAAAAGACTCAATGAGCAATATACCACATTACTTTTTACTAGTAATAGATTTCTTCTTTTTAGAAACATCAGAATGAATGCTTACTTATTTTTTTTATTGTGGCAAAATATATTTTGGCTGCTTAATTAACCAAAAAGTTAATTTCAGGATCTGATAGAAACTGGCCATTGGAACACTGTCTTTAGCTGTTAACCAATACGAACTGGCCATTTGAACACTGTCTTTAGCTGTTAACCAATACGAACTGGCCATTTGAACACTGTCTTTAGATGTTAACCAATAGAAACTGACCATTTGAACGCCATCTTTAGCCGTTAACCAATACGAACTGGCCATTTGAACACTGTCTTTAGATGTTAACCAATAGAAACTGACCATTTGAACGCCATCTTTAGCCGTTAACCAATACGAACTGGCCATTTGAACACTGTCTTTAGATGTTAACCAATAGAAACTGACCATTTGAACACTGTCTTTAGCTGTTAACCAATAGAAACTGGCCATTTGAACACTGTCTTTAGATGTTAACCAATAGAAACTGACCATTTGAACACTGTCTTTAGATGTTAACCAATAGAAACTGACCATTTGAACACTGTCTTTAGATGTTAACCAATAGAAACTGGCCATTTGAACGCCATCTTTAGCAATTAAAAAATAGAAACTGGCCATTTGAACGCTGTCTTTAGCCATTAACCAATAGGGACTGGCCACCTGACCAGCACTCACCTAGATCCTGATGGTGACTTCCTGCCATCCGGTCGGTGTCGTCCATCCTTCATGGAGGGGGGGTCCAGATCCATATTCATATCCTGACAAGCAGAAACCATAACATTTACAACATCAAATAAGATTGTAAATATGTTAGTACCACTACATTGTTGCATGTGGAACAGGAAGAACACTTGCAATGCGTGATGAGTTCTGAGAAGTGATACACATTAACTGAGTAATTTAATATTCCAAATCATATGACTAGTTTGGGGCTGCAGGTAGCCTAGCGGTTAGAGGCAGGTAGCCTAGCGGTTAGAGGCAGGTAGCCTAGCGGTTAGAGGCAGGAAGCCTAGCGGTTAGAGGCAGGTAGCCTAGCGGTTAGAGGCAGGTAGCCTAGCGGTTAGAGCAGGTAGCCTAGCGGTTAGAGGCAGGTAGCCTAGTGGTTAGAGACAGGTAGCCTAGTGGTTAGAGACAGGTAGCCTAGCGGTTAGAGGCAGGTAGCCTAGCGGTTAGAGGCAGGTAGCCTATCGGTTAGAGGCAGGTAGCCTAGCGGTTAGAGCAGGTAGCCTAGCGGTTAGAGGCAGGAAGCCTAGCGCTTAGAGGCAGGTAGCCTAGCGGTTAGAGGCAGGTAGCCTAGCGGTTAGAGGCTGGTAGCCTAGCGGTTAGAGGCAGGTAGCCTAGCGGTTAGAGGCAGGTAGCCTAGCGGTTAGAGGCAGGTAGCCTAGCAGTTAGATGCAGGTAGCCTAGTGGTTAGAAGACTAGTAACCAAAAGGTTGCTATATCGAATCCCCGAGCTGACAAGGTACAAATCTGCCGTCCTGCCCCTGAACAAGGCAGTTAACCCACTGTTCCTAGGCCGTTATTGTAAATAAGAATCTGTTCTTAAATGACTTGCCTAGTTAAATAAAGGTAAAATAAAAGAAATACACTGCTCAAAAAAATAAAGGGAACACTTAAACAACACAATGTAACTCCAAGTCAATCACACTTCTGTGAAATCAAACTGTCCACTTAGGAAGCAACACTGATTGACAATACATTTCACATGCTGTTGTGCAAATGGAATAGACAAAAGGTGGAAATTATAGGCAATTAGCAAGACACCCCAAATAAAGGAGTGGTTCTGCAGGTGGTGACCACAGACCACTTCTCAGTTCCTATGCTTCCTGGCTGATGTTTTGGTCACTTTGAATGCTGGTGGTGCTTTCACTCTAGTGGTAGCATGAGAGGGAGTCTACAACCCACACAAGTGGCTCAGGTAGTGCAGCTCATCCAGGATGGCACATCAATGCGAGCAGTGGCAAGAAGGTTTGCTGTGTCTGTCAGCGTAGTGTCCAGAGCATGGAGGCGCTACCAGGAGACAGGCCAGTACATCAGGAGACGTGGAGGAGGCCGTAGGAGGGCAACAACCCAGCAGCAGGACCGCTACCTCTGCCTTTGTGCAAGGAGGAGCACTGCCAGAGCCCTGCAAAATGACCTCCAGCAGGCCACAAATGTGCATGTGTCTGCTCAAACGATCAGAAACAGACTCCATGAGGGTGGTATGAGGGCCCGACGTCCACAGGTGGGGGTTGTGCTTACAGCCCAACACCGTGCAGGACGTTTGGCATTTGCCAGAGAACACCAAGATTGGCAAATTCGCCACTGGCGCCCTGTGCTCTTCACAGATGAAAGCAGGTTCACACGCACATGTGACAGACGTGACAGAGTCTGGAGACGCCGTGGAGAACGTTCTGCTGCCGGCAACATCCTCCAGCATGACCGGTTTGGCGGTGGGTCAGTCATGGTGTTGGGTGGCATTTCTTTGGGGGGCCGCACAGCCCTCCATGTGCTCGCCAGAGGTAGCCTGACTGCCATTAGGTACCGAGATGAGATCCTCAGACCCCTTGTGAGACCATATGCTGGTGCGGTTGGCCCTGGGTTCCTCCTAATACAAGACAATGCTAGACCTCATGTAGCTGGAGTGTGTCAGCAGTTCCTGCAAGAGGAAGGCATTGATGCTATGGACTGGCCCGCCCGTTCCCCAGACCTGAATCCAATTGAGCACATCTGGGACATCATGTCTCGCTCCATCCACCAACACCACGTTGCACCACAGACTGTCCAGGAGTTGGCGGATGCTTTAGTCCAGGTCTGAGAGGAGATCCCTCAGGAGACCATCCGCCACCTCATCAGGAGCATGCCCAGGCGTTGTAGGGAGGTCATACAGGCACGTGGAGGCCACACACACTACTGAGCCTCATTTTGACTTGTTTTAAGGACATTACATCAAAGTTGGATCAGCCTGTAGTGTGGTTTTCCACTTTAATTTTGAGTGTGACTCCAAATCCAGACCTCCATGGGTTGATACATTTGATTTCCATTGATAATTTTTGGGTGATTTTGTTGTCAGCACATTCAACTATGTAAAGAAAAAAGTATATAATAAGAATATTTCATTCATTCAGATCTAGGATGTGTTATTTTAGTGTGCCCTTTATTTTTTTGAGCAGTGTATATAAAGATTGGACTGGTCTATATCTATTATATTAATGGCGGAATTACTATGTTCATGTTTTTAACCATTCGTGCCTAATAAAAATCCACCGAACCTAATTCAAATCTATTAATGTACTAATCTCACCTGTTCTTGATGGCCCACGTGTTGGCCGAAGGCGTCCTTATTTGGAGGGTATCCCCCAGGGAAGCCCGGAGGTGCTGTACCAGGAAGGGGCTGGCCTGGAGGACCCACCATTCCTGGGTAGGCCTGGCCCGGCAGCAGACCATAGCCCTGGAGCTGGCCGTTGGGAGGGAGAGGTATCTGGATGGAGGGAGAAAGACGGGGAGTTTTAATACTGTGTGTGTGTGTTCTGACAGAGAGAGAGAGGGGAGAAAGAGGAGACGGAAAGAAGAGAGAGACACAAATAGAGAGAAAGAGCAGTTTATTACCTGGTGTGTGAGGTCTTGTACCATGTTTATTACCTGGTGTGTGAGGTCTAGTACCATGTTTATTACCTGGTGTGTGAGGTCTAGTACCATGTTTATTACCTGGTGTGTGGGGTCTTGTACCAAGTTTATTACCTGGTGTGTGAGGTCTTGTACCATGTTTATTACCTGGTGTGTGAGGTCTAGTACCATGTTTATTACCTGGTGTGTGAGGTCTTGTACCATGTTTATTACCTGGTGTGTGGGGTCTAGTACCATGTTTATTACCTGGTGTGTGAGGTCTTGGATCAGGTTTATTACCTGGTGTGTGGGGTCTAGTACCATGTTTATTACCTGGTGTGTGGGGTCTAGTACCATGTTTATTACCTGGTGTGTGAGGTCTTGTACCATGTTTATTACCTGGTGTGTGGGGTCTTGTACCATGTTTATTACCTGGTGTGTGAGGTCTAGTACCATGTTTATTACCTGGTGTGTGAGGTCTAGTACCATGTTTATTACCTGGTGTGTGAGGTCTAGTACCATGTTTATTACCTGGTGTGTGAGGTCTTGTACCATGTTTATTACCTGGTGTGTGGGGTCTTGTACCATGTTTATTACCTGGTGTGTGAGGTCTTGTACCATGTTTATTACCTGGTGTGTGAGGTCTAGTACCATGTTTATTACCTGGTGTGTGAGGTCTAGTACCATGTTTATTACCTGGTGTGTGAGGTCTTGTACCATGTTTATTACCTGGTGTGTGAGGTCTTGTACCATGTTTATTACCTGGTGTGTGAGGTCTTGTACCATGTTTATTACCTGGTGTGTGAGGTCTAGTACCATGTTTATTACCTGGTGTGTGAGGTCTAGTACCATGTTTATTACCTGGTGTGTGAGGTCTTGTACCATGTTTATTACCTGGTGTGTGAGGTCTTGTACCAAGTTTATTACCTGGTGTGTGAGGTCTAGTACCATGTTTATTACCTGGTGTGTGAGGTCTAGTACCATGTTTATTACCTGGTGTGTGAGGTCTTGTACCATGTTTATTACCTGGTGTGTGAGGTCTTGTACCATGTTTATTACCTGGTGGGTGGGGTCTAGTACCATGTTTATTACCTGGTGTGTGAGGTCTTGTACCATGTTTATTACCTGGTGTGTGAGGTCTAGTACCATGTTTATTACCTGGTGTGTGAGGTCTAGTACCATGTTTATTACCTGGTGTGTGAGGTCTTGTACCATGTTTATTACCTGGTGTGTGAGGTCTTGTACCATGTTTATTACCTGGTGTGTGAGGTCTTGTACCATGTTTATTACCTGGTGTGTGAGGTCTTGGATCAGGTTTATTACCTGGTGTGTGGGGTCTAGTACCATGTTTATTACCTGGTGTGTGGGGTCTAGTACCATGTTTATTACCTGGTGTGTGAGGTCTAGTACCATGTTTATTACCTGGTGTGTGAGGTCTAGTACCATGTTTATTACCTGGTGTGTGGGGTCTAGTACCATGTTTATTACCTGGTGTGTGAGGTCTAGTACCATGTTTATTACCTGGTGTGTGAGGTCTAGTACCATGTTTATTACCTGGTGTGTGAGGTCTTGGATCAGGTTTATTACCTGTTGTGTGAGGTCTTGTACCATGCCCATCATGTGTTGTTGAAAGTGCTGGGGGAAACCTGGAGGCTGCTGGGTACTGTCAGAATGAAACAAATACACACAGTTAACATATAGATGCACAACACACACACACACACACACACACACACACACACACACACACACACACACACACACACAGTACAAGCGGGAGGGTCTTACAAAGATGTCTGGTGCTTCTTTGATTCGTCGGCTCCCTCAGGCTCATCGTCATAGTCAAAACGGTCCAACAGCGTCTAGACGAACGAGAGGAGACAAGGTTCAACTCACACACATTGTTTTCCATTTCCAAGCCAGCGTGTTGTCAATAGCTGTGTTTGAATACCCGTACTAACATACTGTATACTTAATGAATACCCATACTAACATACTGTATACTATATACTTAATGAATACCTGTACTAACATACTGTATACTATATACTTAATGAATACCCGTACTAACATACTGTACACTACATACTTAATGAATACCCATACTAACATACTGTATACTACATACTTAATGAATACCCGTACTAACATACTGTATACTATATACTTAATGAATACCTGTACTAACATACTGTATACTACATACTTAATGAATACCCGTACTAACATACTGTATACTATATACTTAATGAATACCCGTACTAACATACTGTATACTATATACTTAATGAATACCTGTACTAACATACTGTATACTATATACTTAATGAATACCTGTACTAACATACTGTATACTATATACTTAATGAATACCTGTACTAACATACTGTACACTTAATGAATACCCGTACTAACATACTGTATACTATATACTTAATGAATACCCGTACTAACATACTGTATACTATATACTTAATGAATACCCGTACTAACATACTGTATACTACATACTTAATGAATACCCGTACTAACATACTGTACACTTAATGAATACCCGTACTAACATACTGTATACTACATACTTAATGAATACCCGTACTAACATACTGTATACTATATACTTAATGAATACCTGTACTAACATACTGTATACTACATACTTAATGAATACCTGTACTAACATACTGTATACTACATACTTAATGAATACCTGTACTAACATACTGTATACTATATACTTAATGAATACCTGTACTAACATACTGTATACTATATACTTAATGAATACCTGTACTAACATACTGTATACTATATACTTAATGAATACCTGTACTAACATACTGTATACTATATACTTAATGAATACCTGTACTAACATACTGTATCCTACATACTTAATGAGTTTATACACTACATACTATTAGTTCATTTTAGTATACTGTAAACTAACAGTTTACTTTCAGTTCCTGTCTACAGGAAGTTGATGCTGTTGCTATGCAACCTCCTGCTAGCTAGTTAGCATAACAACTGACTAGTTAGACATTTTACGACTTCGGGTGTGTTCTTAAATTCAAATGTGGAGTGCCACAGTGCGCTCGTAAATTCCGAGCGTTGTCAGAATGTCCGTTCGTAAATTCAGAGCGTTGTCAGATTGTCCGTTCGTAAATTCAGAGTGTTGTCAGATTGTCCGTTTGTAAATTCAGAGTGTTGTCAGATTGTCCGTTTGTAAATTCAGAGCGTTTTCAGATTGTTCGTTTGTAAATTCAGAGCGTTTTTAGATTGTCCGTTTCTAAATCCCGTGCGTTTCGCTCTCGGAGCACACACTGGACGTTCGGGTCGAGGAGTAGGGTTGATTTGAGCTTTCTGGGCCTTACAACAGCAGTCAAGGACCCAAGCTAACGTTGGCTAGCTTGCTAGCTACTTCCAGACACAAATGAGACCCCTCTGACCATTTTACTCGCTCTAGCAGAAGCTGGTTAGGCTGTTGTCATGTTATCCAGAGCGTTGGTGACTGTAACTGTGCTGCTGGCAGCAATTTAATTCCGCCTTTTTTGCCGATGTTTACTGACACCGGCCATATTCAACGGGTGTTGAGCGTTCGTTAATTCATTATTCTGTGCTCTGGTACTCAGACAAGAGTGCTCTGAAATCGGAGTAGATAGCCAGAGTGAATTTACGAGAGCACCCAAATGTCCATTGAGAACGCGCCATACCATTTAGCTAAGCTAAGAATGACGGGAATAATCAAGTCAATAAACGTTGGGTAGCAATAGTTGAAGTTTACATTTATTTTTTTGTATTTTTTATTTTACCGTTATTTTACCAGGTAAATTGACTGAGAACACGTTCTCATTTGCAGCAACGACCTGGGGAATAGTTACAGGGGAGAGGAGGGGGATGAATGAGCCAATTGTAAACTGGGGATTATTAGGTGACCATGATGGTTTGAGGGCCAGATTGGGAATTTAGCCAGGACACCGGGGTTAACACTCCTACTCTTACGATAAGTGCCATGGGATCTTTAATGACATCAGTCAGGACACCCTTTATAAGGTCCCATCCGAATGACAGCACACTACACAGGGCAATGTCCCCAATCACTGGCCTGGGGGATTGGGATATTTTTTTAGACCAGAGGAAAGAGTGCCTCCTACTGGCCCTCCAACACCACTTCCAGCAGCATCTGGTCTCCCATCCAGGGACTGACCAGGACCAACCCTGCATAGCTTCAGAAGCAAGCCAGCAGTGGTATGCTGCTGGCTAAGAAATACATGCACCTTAGCTAAATACATTTAAACTCAGTTTTTCACAATTCCTGACATTTAATCCTCATAAAAATTCCCTGTTTTAGGTCAGTTAGGATCAACACTTTATTTTAAAAATGTGAAATAATAGTAGAGAGAATGATTTATTTCAGCTTTTATTTCTTTCGTCATATTCCCAGTGGGTCAGAAGTTTACATACACTCAATTAGTATTTGGTAACATTGCCTTTAAATTGTTTAACTTGGGTCAAACGTTTTGGATAGCCTTCCACAAGCTTCCCACAATAAATTGGGTGAATTTTGGCCCATTCCTCCTGACAGAGCTGGTGTAACTGAGTCAGGTTTGTAGGCCTCCTTGCTTGCACACGTTTTTTCAGTTCTGCCCACAAATTTTCTATAGGATTGAGGTCAGGGCTTTGTGATGGCCACTCCAATACCTTGACTTTGTTGTCCTTAAGTCATTTCGCCACAACTTTGGAAGTATGCCCATTTGCGACCAAGCTTTTACTTCCTGACTGATGTTTTGAGATGTTGCTTCAATATATCCACATAATTGTCCTGCCTCATGATGCCATCTATTTTGTGAAGTGCACCAGTCCCTCCTGCAGAAATTTGTGGAGTGGTTGAAAAACGAGTTTGAATGACTCCAGCCTAAGTGTATGTAAACTTCTGAATTGAACTTTAGATAGCAGACAGTTAATATACTGGCAAGTTTGATGTATTAGTAGCCAACTAACGAGGTAACTAGCTAACATACCGGTACATACTGCTGTAATGATATGCGTTTCGTAACGATAGCTTAAAGTAACTTATTTGAAAAGTCATGACTTTATTACATTGCTCAACATTTTCTTAACATTTGTCATAATTAGTTAAAGCAACGAATTTCTATCTGCTCTCGTCAGACTTAGGCTGCATATTTTCCTGCATTTTCTTCAAATCTGAAAACGATGTAAAACCA
>NC_074674.1:39537961-39577961 GCF_029448725.1 Salvelinus fontinalis | reverse complement strand
GCAGCGCAAGCGAGACAGGCAGCGCAAGCGAGACAGACAGACAGCGAGACAGGCAGACAGCGAGACAGACAGACAGCGAGAGAGACAGACAGTGAGACAGGCAGACAGTGAGACAGGCAGACAGCGAGACAGGCAGACAGCGAGACAGGCAGAGAGCGAGACAGGCAGACAGCGAGACAGGCAGACAGCGAGACAGGCAGACAGCGAGACAGGTAGACAGCGAGACAGGTAGACAGCGAGACAGGCAGACAGCGAGATATATAGATATGTAAAAGTGAGTCTTCAGTGTAACAGCCAACACATCAACACTCCATATCCAGAGACAACCCCCAATGCTAGGAAGTTTAGGATGTGGATAATGTATAGGCCTCTTAATTCAAATCTGGACGTCCAAGCCAGTTCCACTGCTTTCTTAAATTCTTCCCCTTTAAATCAGGGACTGATTTAGACCTGGATCACCAGCTGGGTGCTATTACTTATCAGGTAGAACAGAAAACTAGCAGTAATTAGGACCTCGTAAGGATAAGAGTTGACTATCCCTAAAGTATAGCATACAGTGTAGAAGATAGGATGTGTGGATGCACCTCACCTTTTTAATGAACTTCTCAACAATCTGGACCACGTGTTTATATAACTGGAAGAGAAGAAAACAGATGTCAGAGAGTTTTAGTAACAGACACAGATGGAAGCCTAGTCAAGGACTAAAATCTAAAATTCTCTTTTCAAATGGAGCCTGCTTTCTAGTGCAGGACAAGGCTTCATTAAAAGGATGCTGGTGTATGCTGGGGCGGCAGGTAGCCTAGTGGTTAGAGCGTTGGACTTTGAACCGAATGGTTGCATGATCAAATCCCCGACCTGACAAGGTCAAAATCTGTCGTTCTGCCCCCTGAACAAGACAATTAACCTACTGTTCCCCGGTAGGCAGTCATTGTAAATAAGAATTTGTTCTTAACCGACTCGCCTAGTTAAATAAAGGTAAAATATATATATATTTTTAATGCTACCCTACCTGGAGACGTTCAGTCATTGCACTAACGGGTAAATCCATTTTAAATTCACTTTTCTTGCATCCTTTTGTTTCAAACAATAATAATAAATGATAGATGTTTTCCCATGGAAGAAGTGGTCAGAAATTGATGTTTTTGGACCTGAAGGCCAAAACATTCAGGAGATAAAATGAGACTGCCATGTCTACATCACTGGAATATATAAAAGGGTTGAGTTTGATATCATTTAAAAAGCTTACAAACAAGGTTTCTATTTCATACATTTCTTGATTTAAAAAAAATAAATAAAATGAGTTGTTTTTTTACATTTAAAGAGTGACTGCCGCTAAAAAAGCAACTAATTACTTTGAAAAACGGCAAGTGGCATCGATATGAGTCAGAAACATTTATTCTAATGTCAAAATTGACTACAGAGTGTAAATAGGATTATTTTGGTCATAAAGTCAGTCTGGTCTAAAATAGAGTTTGGAACCTGAGTCACGACAACTAAAGGTGTGTTCGTAAATTCATTTAATTACGTTTACCGACACCGGCCATATTCAACAGTTGTTGAGCGTTCGTAAATTCATCAGTTATTCTGCGTTCTGGCACAGTCAAAACGAGAGTGTATGGAATCAATATCATGACAAATGTAAATCACTTTCCACAAATGTAAATCACCCGTCCTCAAATGTAAGCGATTTACATTTGTGAATACATTTGGCATGATATTGATCCCCTAAGAGTGCTCTGAAATCGGAGTAGATAGCCAGAGCGAATTTACGAACGCGCCCCTAAATGAAAGTCGGGTTTGGATTACAATCTTGTCAACAATTCATGCCCAACCATTTTTGTCAAGGTCCCCATGCAAATCGCCCCTCTGCCCACTTCGCTTCCCTTCATTGAATGAGACGCCGTTATTTCATCACCCCCAACACGTTCAAAAGGATCACAGCCGTTTGAGACTGAAAAGCCTTATAAGGATTGCATGCTTCCTGCAGGATGCACAGCCAACAACTATAGTTAGCATGCCCTGCTGAATAGGTGGTTGGACTTGGTCCCCAGTGGTGGTGAGTATACCGGTAGCTAGACCATAAACTGATTGTTATGTATATTTAATCATCATTATCGTCGCTAGCATAGCTGACGTTAGCTAGCTAGCTACCAACTAGCTAGCTGGCTAACATTAGCCTACCTCAGTACAACTCAGATTTGGCTTGGAAACACGATAACATTTCAAAGGAAGGCAAATAATTGTGATGACGCCAGATTGAATTTAGACCGTAGCCAGCTAACTATGATTGGGGGGACTACTGTATCTTAGCCAGCTAACTATGAGGGGACTACTGTATCTTAGCCAGCTAACATTAGCATTACTATATATTGTTGAAGAACTTGGCTAGTAACATAAATGATTTCCCTACTTTAGCAATGTCATCGTATTTCCATGCCAGTCTAAGTTAGTGTAATTTAGACGAAACAGTCACATTACCCTCCTAGGGCACAAATAAATATTGGATGTAGCTGTGGTGGTACTAGCTAACTCATGTCGAAAACAGCGTAACGTTACTAACTAGCAGCAACATACTCAAACCAACCCAGGGCCATAGCAAAACATGTCCCAGTTGGTTGCATAGTGTCCATTGAAAGAGGGGGAGGCAGGTAGCCTAGTGGTTAGAGCGTTGGACTAGTAACTGAAAGAGTTGCTAGATTGAATCCCCTAGCTGACAAGGTAAAAATCTGTTGTTCTGCCCCTGAACACGGCAGTTAACCCACTGTTCCTAGGCCGTCATTGAAAATAAGAATTTGTTCTTAACTGACTTGCCTAGTTTAATAATGGTTAAATACATTTTTTTTAATGTAAAAATATTGTAAACGGCGTCAACCAGTCAGTCTATAAAGCATAGAATTAACTTCCAAACGAGATTTCCTTATTTCTCGAGCTATGTTTATAATTGAGAGATGATGACAATCGTCGACCCTGTTTTTCTGTTAGACAAAGTGCACAGTTGAACGAACATCGGAATCTACCAGAAGGAGCAAAGGTGGGTATCATAACATGTCCAGCAATGTGATTGCAATGGTTTACCGACCTCCAAAAATAAATTGCATTCACTGTTCACTTGCTATTTTAACAGCTTGTCAAGCAAGACCTCAGAATGAAAGTGCCATGCGACACAATGGTTGTTGCCAGTCTCCCTCGACTCCTATGATAGAAGTACCCCTGTAACACCCCCTCCGTTGTTGCCAGTCTCCCTCGACTCCTATGATAGAAGTACCCCGGTAACACCCCCTCCGTTGTTGCCAGTCTCCCTCGACTCCTATGATAGAAGTACCCCGGTAACACCCCCTCCGTTGTTGCCAGTCTCCCTCGACTCCTATGATAGAAGTACCCCTGTAACACCTCCATTGTTGCCAGTCTCCCTCGACTCCTATGTAAAGGACACACCATCACGAGGCCTCTGATAGTGACCCGAGTTACTGCCCTGAGGACACTGGCGGCTTCATCAACAACGACAGGTAATGTGTTATGTGAAAAGTTGTATAAAAAAATACCAGGCTTGATAAACTAGTAGGCCAAGCAGACACGACTAGTAGAGTCATTAGCAAAAATATTTGTCCTTTCTTTGGAACAAAATTCAAATTTACCACTTGGCTGTCTTATCTCCCTGTCACAGGCCCTCCCAGTCAACACCACCTCATAAGAGTGCCTGCTGCAGTTCTAGAGATGTCCAGTTTGCAGCTGAACATGCAGTATCGACAAGACCAGCAAGGGGGCCCTCATCAACATCATGCAGTCATGACCTCACTGTGAGCATTCCTATGACTGGAACAGTCAGACATGACCTCACTGTGAGCATTCCTATGACTGGAACAGACAGACATGACCTCACTGTGAACATTCCTATGAATGGAACAGTCAGTCATGACCTCACTGTGAGCATTCCTATGACTGGAACAGACAGACATGACCTCACTGTGAACATTCCTATGAATGTAACAGTCAATCACATGTTGGCCAGTATCCGGCCAGCAACCTTCATCTGTCAGCGACAACAGCTTTCAGGCTCAATCGTGAAACATAGTTTATGTAAACTGACATTATTTGTTGCTTATTTTCTACTTATTAGTTGCATATAATGTCCAGGGTATAACGTAGCCTGGTCACCATATAATGTCCAGGGTATAACCTAGCCTGGTCACTGTGTTCACCATATAATGTCCAGGGTATAACCTAGCCTGGTGGAACCAGCCTGATCACCATATAATGTCCAGGGTATAACCTAGCCTGGTGGTACCAGCCTGATCACCATATAATGTCCAGGGTATAACCTAGCCTGGTAGAACCAGCCTGTTCACCATATAATGTCCAGGGTATAACCTAGCCTGGTAGAACCAGCCTGATCACTGTGTTCACCATATAATGTCCAGGGTATAACCTAGCCTGGTGGAACCAGCCTGATCACCATATAATGTCCAGGGTATAACCTAGCCTGGTGGAACCAGCCTGATCACCATATAATGTCCAGGGTATAACCTAGCCTGGTAGAACCAGCCTGATCACCATATAATGTCCAGGGTATAACCTAGCCTGGTGGAACCAGCCTGATCACCATATAATGTCCAGGGTATAACCTAGCCTGGTCACTGTGTTCACCATATAATGTCCAGGGTATAACCTAGCCTGGTGGAACCAGCCTGATCACTGTGTTCACCATATAATGTCCAGGGTATAACCTAGCCTGGTGGAACCAGCCTGATCACTGTGTTCACCATATAATGTCCAGGGTATAACCAGCCTGATCACTGTGTTCACCATATACTGTCCAGGGTATAACCTAGCCTGGTGGAACCAGCCTGATCACTGTGTTCACCATATAATGTCCAGGGTATAACCAGCCTGATCACTGTGTTCACCATATAATGTCCAGGGTATAACCTAGCCTGGTCACTGTGTTCACCATATAATGTCCAGGGTATAACCTAGCCTGGTGGAACCAGCCTGATCACCATATAATGTCCAGGGTATAACCTAGCCTGGTCACTGTGTTCACCATATAATGTCCAGGGTATAACCTAGCCTGGTGGTACCAGCCTGATCACCATATAATGTCCAGGGTATAACCTAGCCTGGTGGTACCAGCCTGATCACCATATAATGTCCAGGGTATAACCTAGCCTGGTGGTACCAGCCTGATCACCATATAATGTCCAGGGTATAACCTAGCCTGGTGGTACCAGCCTGATCACCATATAATGTCCAGGGTATAACCTAGCCTGGTCACTGTGTTCACCATATAATGTCCAGGGTATAACCTAGCCTGGTGGTACCAGCCTGATCACCATATAATGTCCAGGGTATAACCTAGCCTGGTCACTGTGTTCACCATATAATGTCCAGGGTATAACCTAGCCTGGTGGTACCAGCCTGATCACCATATAATGTCCAGGGTATAACCTAGCCTGGTGGAACCAGCCTGATCACCATATAATGTCCAGGGTATAACCTAGCCTGGTGGTACCAGCCTGATCACCATATAATGTCCAGGGTATAACCTAGCCTGGTCACTGTGTTCACCATATAATGTCCAGGGTATAACCTAGCCTGGTAGAACCAGCCTGATCACTGTGTTCACCATATAATGTCCAGGGTATAACCTAGCCTGGTGGAACCAGCCTGTTCACCATATAATGTCCAGGGTATAACGTAGCCTGGTGGAACCAGCCTGTTCACCATATAATGTCCAGGGTATAACGTAGCCTGGTGGAACCAGCCTGTTCACCATATAATGTCCAGGGTATAACCTAGCCTGGTCACTGTGTTCACCATATAATGTCCAGGGTATAACCTAGCCTGATCACCATATAATGTCCAGGGTATAACCTAGCCTGGTAGAACCAGCCTGATCACTGTGTTCACCATATAATGTCCAGGGTATAACCTAGCCTGGTGGAACCAGCCTGATCTGTGTTTATCATTCTATTTCACTACACATTTGATGATATCTGAAGTGAAATAGAAAGTTGAAAGCAGCGATCATCTTGGTTCTACCAGGCTAATCACAGCCACCATTGATAATGTAATCAGTGTGTGTGTTTGGGTGTGACCGACCAGTATCTTTGATGAGAGGCCAGGAGCTGATCTATGCCATCAATGGGGTTCTGGCAAAGACCTCACCTCCAGCCTCACCTCTTACCTGCTCACCAACAGTCATCGATGAGGAGAACAGAATTAGGTAGGTTTAGTCTGACCTATTCAAACTTCAACATAGTACTTGTTTGTGAGTCAAATATTACCTATCCTAACTGCCATTGGTAATAGAACAGTGACTATGTATGTGTGTGTGTGTTCACAGAAACATGTATGAAGTCAGCAGATGGAGACTAGCAAGATGATGTGATGAAGTCCAGACTGACAGACAGACAGGCTTGAATCTGATGTCTCTGAATGGAGAGTGACCTGGCACTGACAGACAGGCTAGATACTGATGTCTCTGAATGGAGAGAGACCTGACACACTGACAGACAGGCTTGGTACTGATGTCTCTGAATGGACAGAGACCTGGCACAGTGACAGACAGGCTTGATACTGATGTCTCTGATACTGATGTCTCTGAATGGACAGAGACCTGGCACACTGACAGACAGGCTAGATACTGATGTCTCTGAATGGACAGAGACCTGGCACACTGACAGACAGGCTAGATACTGATGTCTGAATGGACAGAGACCTGGCACTCTGACAGACAGGCTAGATACTGATGTCTCTGAATGGACAGAGACCTGGCACACTGACAGACAGGCTAGATACTGATGTCTCTGAATGGAGAGAGACCTGGCACTCTGACAGACAGGCTAGATACTGATGTCTCTGAATGGACAGAGACCTGGCACTCTGACAGACAGGCTAGATACTGATGTCTCTGAATGGACAGAGACCTGGCACTCTGACAGACAGGCTAGATACTGATGTCTCTGAATGGACAGAGACCTGGCACACTGACAGACAGGCTAGATACTGATGTCTCTGAATGGAGAGAGACCTGGCACTCTGACAGACAGGCTAGATACTGATGTCTCTGAATGGAGAGAGACCTGGCACTCTGACAGACAGGCTAGATACTGATGTCTCTGAATGGACAGAGACCTGGCACTCTGACAGACAGGCTAGATATTGATGTCTCTGAATGGACAGAGACCTGGCACTCTGACAGACAGGCTAGATACTGATGTCTCTGAATGGAGAGAGATTCTGAACCAGGATCAGGTATCAGTCAATATGGGGAGGGAGAAACCCTGTGTATTCTGGACCAGGATCAGTCAATATGGGGAGGGAGAAACCCTGTGTATTCTGGACCAGGATCAGGTATCAGTCAATATGGGGAGGGAGAAACCCTGTGTATTCTGGACCAGGATCAGGGAACTAATACTGCATACGGGACACCAGACAGGAAGGTATGACCACCCTGACATGTTACCAAGGTAACCACATTACCACCAGACAGGAAGGTATGACCACCCTGACATGTTACCAAGGTAACCACATTACCACCAGATAGGAAGGTATGACCACGGACATGTTACCATGGAAACCACATTACCACCAGACAGGAAGGTATGACCACTGACATGTTACCATGGAAACCACATTACCACCAGACAGGAAGGTATGACCACTATGACATGTTACCATGGTAAACCCGTTACCACCAGACAGGAAGGTATAACCATATATACTGTAGGTAGAAGCTACTGAATGTCCTTTTTGGTGAGTTTGGACATTTACAAGCGAATGTGACCGAGAGACATTGTGCAAATGAACAACGTTTAGACACATGCTTGTCTGAAGGAAGAACAGTACTGGTTCTGGAGCAGCATGTCTACACTGTGTCTGTGTGGAGTCTGAAGGAAGAACAGTACTGGTTCTGGAGCAGCATGTCAACACCCTGTGTCTGTGTGGAGTCTGAAGGAAGAACAGTACTGGTTCTGGAGCAGCATGTCAACACCCTGTGTCTGTGTGGAGTCTGAAGGAAGAACAGTACTGGTTCTGGAGCAGCATGTCTACACCCTGTGTCTGTGTGGAGTCTGAAGGAAGAACAGTACTGGTTCTGGAGCAGCATGTCAACACCCTGTGTCTGTGTGGAGTCTGGAGGAAGAACCGTACTGGTTCTGGAGCAGCATGTCTACACTGTGTCTGTCTGGAGTCTGGAGGAAGAACAGTACTGGTTCTGGAGCAGCATGTCAACACCCTGTGTCTGTGTGGAGTCTGGAGGAAGAACCGTACTGGTTCTGGAGCAGCATGTCAACACCCTGTGTCTGTGTGGAGTCTGAAGGAAGAACAGTACTGGTTCTGGAGCAGCATGTCTATACTGTCTGTGTGGAGTCTGAAGGAAGAACAGTACTGGTTCTGGAGCAGCATGTCAACACCCTGTGTCTGTGTGGAGTCTGAAGGAAGAACAGTACTGGTTCTGGAGCAGCATGTCTACACTGTCTGTGTGGAGTCGCTAGTGCAACGGGCCTGCCTGCTCTGCTCGGAGAAGAGGGAGGGGCAAAGGAGGATTAAAAACTCAAGGAAATCAAGAACTTATCCAAAGTGCTTTGACTTTTCAAACACAGCAGAAAGCTAACACTATATGATGCCCGTCTCTGTATTAATTCAGACACTTACTGAGATAACTAGCACAGCAGAAAGCTAACACTATATGATGCCCGTCTCTGTATTAATTCAGACACTTACTGAGATAACTAGCACAGCAGAAAGCTAACACTATATGATGCCCGTCTCTGTATTAATTCAGACACTTACTGAGATAACTAGCACAGCAGAAAGCTAACACTATATGATGCCCGTCTCCGTATTAATTCAGACACTTACTGAGATAACTAGCAAGTTAAACCAAACACACAGCTGGCCTCATCAGTTCCCTCTCTTTCTCCTGCTGTGTAATTTACAAAACAAACATGTGACAGGCTCAACTGTTCTAGAGAACTAGGGTAAACTGTTATTGGTTAAGGTTCATTGTTATTGTTATTAAAAACATTTTAGTAACAATAATAATATGAAATAGTTTGACAATGCTGTTTGTAAGCTTTTTAAATGATATCAAACTCAACCCTTCATATATTCCAGTGATGGAGACATGGCTGTCTCATGTTATGCAAAAATGGATCAACTTTGAGCACCTTTTATCATCTCGTGAATATTTTGGCATTCAGGTCCAAAAACATCACTTTCTGACCACTTCTTCCATGGGAAAACATGTATGGAAAGTTTTGTTAAAAACAAAATGGATGCTATCGAAAAGTGATTGAATTCAAAATGGATTTACCTTAACGCTAGTTAGAATTGGATCGGGGAAATTGTTTAGTTGTCAGAATCTCACAGTAACCTTTTAATCTGTTTCTGGCTCTTAGACTTGTAACAGAAAACACATGGTGTTTTCTTAGACTTATGGTCCGACACTGAACAAAGCAGATGGCGCTGGTTGAGTTGTTTTATCACACACACACTCTCGCTGTCTCACAGACACTCACACGCCACCAGCTGTCCCTGTCGAGAGCATGACTGCTCTACCTCCACAAAGCACAGATTTTATAACGCCACTACTCTCATACCACACACACAAAACTTACCTTCATAGCTTTGATGGCTGACTTAGTGATGGATATCATCTTGGCTCGAGATATTGGGGGCTTCATGTCCATCAAGGAGAACAGCTGGGGAGAGAGAGATGACCAACAAAGAAAAAAAGAGGTCACCTGCAGCTCTGTCGCACAGTGGGTCTGTACATAGTCAACGGTACGCTTCGAGGTGATTCCTATGGTAGGTACACCTCAAATTAAAAACTATTCTTATTGGTCACGTACACATATTTGGCAGAGGTTATCGCAAGGGAAGCGATTTCCTTGTGTTTCTAGCTCCAACAGTGCAGTAATACATAATGCTTGTGTTTCTAGCTCCAACAGTACAGTAATACATAATGCTTGTGTTTCTAGCTCCAACAGTACAGTAATATATAATGCTTGTGTTTCTAGCTCCAACAGTACAGTAATATCTAATGCTTGTGTTTCTAGCTCCAACAGTACAGTAATATCTAATGCTTGTGTTTCTAGCTCCAACAGTAATATCTAATGCTTGTGTTTCTAGCTCCAACAGTACAGTAATACATAATGCTTGTGTTTCTAGCTCCAACAGTAATATCTAATGCTTGTGTTTCTAGCTCCAACAGTACAGTAATATATAATGCTTGTGTTTCTAGCTCCAACAGTACAGTAATATCTAATGCTTGTGTTTCTAGCTCCAACAGTAATATCTAATGCTTGTGTTTCTAGCTCCAACAGTACAGTAATACATAATGCTTGTGTTTCTAGCTCCAACAGTACAGTAATACATAATGCTTGTGTTTCTAGCTCCAACAGTACAGTAATACATAATGCTTGTGTTTCTAGCTCCAACAGTACAGTAATACATAATGCTTGTGTTTCTAGCTCCAACAGTACAGTAATACATAATGCTTGTGTTTCTAGCTCCAATAGTACAGTAATATCTAATGCTTGTGTTCCTAGCTCCAACAGTACAGTAATATATAATGCTTGTGTTTCTAGCTCCAACAGTGCAGTAATACCTAATGCTTGTGTTTCTAGCTCCAACAGTACAGTAATATCTAATGCTTGTGTTTCTAGCTCCAACAGTGCAGTAATACCTAATGCTTGTGTTTCTAGCTCCAACAGTACAGTAATATCTAATGCTTGTGTTTCTAGCTCCAACAGTACAGTAATACTTAATGCTTGTGTTTCTAGCTCCAACAGTACAGTAATACCTAATGCTTGTGTTTCTAGCTCCAACAGTACAGTAATATATAATGCTTGTGTTTCTAGCTCCAACAGTACAGTAATATCTAATGCTTGTGTTTCTAGCTCCAACAGTAATATCTAATGCTTGTGTTTCTAGCTCCAACAGTACAGCAATACATAGATAAAAAACAATACACACAAATCCAAAAACTAAAAAGAAAGGAATTAAGAAATACCAGGATGCACAAATGAAACAGCCATGATTTCTCTCAAAACAGTCTACAACAAAACTGGCATACGTCTGTCCATGCTATCAAAGATGTTTTTATAACTAAACCAAGATACACCACAGCTTGTCGTTTCCAATGGGATCAAATGAGTCATGGTGGGCAGAACAAGTAAGGAGGTGAGCAAAGCCAAGCACGCGCTAGCGATATCCTATTGGCGCGTTCTAGTATGGATCTGCATATTTGCGTTAGGGAACGCCTACTCTGAAGCATTTGCACTCCTAAACAGCGTGATTTTAAAAAATAAATAAAAATAAAACGTTTGCAAAGGGAAAATTATACAAGACAGCGCACTGTATTGAGATCAAGTGGTTCACCGATGAATTTTTTTGCAAAATGTTGGCCAAAATCCATCTCCTTCCATCTTCTCTCACTGACAGCCACTGTGCTTCCTCTCACTACCATATTTGGTAGTGACTGGAAACGCCAACCGGATGCTTCACATTTATACATCCAGTGAAATATCTGGTTCATTGTTCCATCTGTGACGGTAGATTGCAAGCTACAGCTAGCTTACCCAATTCATAGACGCTAACTGCTTTAGTGCCTATTGACAAGACTCTCTTCTATTGACAAAACTCTCTTCTGACTGGGGGAGTTTTATGAGCCCTGGCGCTTTCTCTAAACATTAAAAGGGCTGATCTAGCCGTTTTTATATCAATATCAAATCATTTCTGGGTAACAATTTAAAAAAGTGCTACGCAAACAATAAAATAAATAAAAATTGAATTGTAATTTCAGAAAATGTCCATAATATATCTGGCGCTAATAGTGGAATTGTAGTGTTTCACATCATTATTATTGCCAGTGTTGTGATTTGACTGTGATATTCGTCTATTGATTTCTCCTGCTTGTGCGACTTCTGTCTAAATGGGAAAACTGTTCTGACTTTTTGACTTAGTTTTCTAGTGGAAATCACTCTGTAATTTTCTGGTTGCTAAAAATTCTACACTGTTTGCTCAATTTCAGTTAATGAGAATAACTACACTATTCAGTGCCTGTTTATCATTGTACCGTCTAAGTTGCTGTGAAATATATTTATAAAAAAAATAAAAAAAAAACTGCATTTGGAAAGTATTCATTCCCATTGGTCTTTTTCTACATTTTGTTACGTTACAGCCTTATTCTAAAATATTTTTTCCCCCTCATCAATCTACACACAATACCCCATAATGACAAAGCAAAAACTGTTTTTTGTTATTCAGACCCTTCGTACTTTGTTGAAGCACCTTTGGCAGAAATTACAGCCTCGAGTCTTCTTGGGTATGAGGCTACAAGCTTGGCACACCTGTATTTGGGGAGTTTCTCCCATTCTTCTCTGCAGATCCTCTCAAGCTCTGTCAGGTTGGTTGGGGAGCGTCGCTGCACAGCTATGTTCAGGTCTCTCCACAGATGTTCGATGGGGTTCAAGTCCGGGCTCTGGCTGGGCCACTCAAGGACATTCAGACTTGTCCCGAAGCCACTCCTGCGTTGTCTTGGCTGTGTGCTTAGGGTCATTGTCCTGTTGTAAGGTGAACCTTCGCCCCAGTCTGAGGTCCTGAGCAGGTTTTCCCCAAGGATCTCTCTGTACTTTGCTCTGTTCATCTTTCCCTCAATCCTGATTCCATCCCAGTCCCTGCTGCTGAAAAACATCCCCACAGCATGATGCTGCCACCACCATGCTTCACCTTAGGGATAGTATTGGCCAGGTGATGAGCGGTGCCTGGTTTCCTCCAGACGTGAAGCTTGGCATTCAGACCAAAGAATCTTTCTCATGGTCAGAGTCCTTTAGGTGTCTTTTGGCAAACTCCAAGCGGGCTGTCATGTGCCTTTTACTGAGGAGTGGCTTCTGTCTGGCCACCCTACCACAAAGGCCTGATTGGTGGAGTGCTGCAGAGATGGTTGTCCTTCTGAAAGGTTCTCCCATCTCCACAGAGGAACTCTGAAGCTCTGTCAGAGTGACCATCGGGTTCTTGATCACCTCCGTGAACAAGGTCCTTCTCCCCCGATTGCTCAGTTTGTCCGGGTGGCCAGCTCTAGGAAGAGTCTGGGTGGTTCCAAACTTCTTCCATTTAAGAATGATGGAAGCCACTGTGTTCTTGGGGACCTTCAATGCTGCAGAAATGTGTTGGTACCCTTCCCCAAATCTGTGCCTCCACATCCTGTCTCAGAGCTCTACCGACCTCATGGCTTGGCACTGTCAACTGTGGGACCTTATATAGACAGGTGTGTGCCTTCCAAATCATGTCCAATCAATTGAATTTACCACAGATGGACACCAATCAAGTTGTGGAAACATTTCAAAGATGATCAATGGAAACAGGAAGCACCTGAGCTCAATGTAGAGTCTCATAGCAAAGGGTCTGAATTCTGATGTAAATAAGGTATTTCAGTGTTTTTTTTATACATTTCCAAAAATGTATTTGTCATTATGGGGTTTCGTGTCTAGATTGAGGAGAAAACAATATTTAATAAGTTTTAGAATAAGACTAACTTAACAAAAAGTGAAGGGGTCTGAATACTTTCCGAATGCACTATTGCTTCTTTGCAAAAAGCAAATTCTCAAGCAATAATTTTTCCTGAACTTTCTGGGAGTGGTCTGAGTAGGGAGTGGAAAACTAGATGTTATTGGCAGAGAGGTTTGGAACTATTTCTTATTGGTCTATTAACTCATTTACCTGGTGATGTCACAAGGCAGGCCAAAACTCCATCCCACCAAAACAGGCTGAAATGTCAGGCAGTCTTTTCAAAACAGCTCTTACACTAAAAGGGCATTATCATAATTTTCACAATATTATTCCAACCTCACGGTGTGGAAATCTTTATAAAAAAACATTTTTTGACTGCACTTGGCTTTTAACACGCATCGCTTGAGGTACAGTTTTGGAAATATAAGGAACACATCTTTAAAGTCAGTGAGAAATTATTTTCAAAAAACAAAAAGGTTAAATTACTACACACTTTTTTATAGGGTTAGTGTTCCCACACGGCCATAACTCCATGTTACAGATCTTGTTTATGGAAGACCGAGTCTGTGCTAATTAGCTATCCGAGTCTCCTAACACCTGTCTAAACAGAAGACATTTTATCACTGAAAAATACTTTTGGGTGCAACTGTTAAAACAGTGTACATAAGTGTGTATTTAGCATTTGTGAAATTATTTTAATGTGATATGAAAGCAGAGTGATTTATTTTTTCTAGAACCGAACCACAATTGCCAATCGATTGACGTTTAGACGGAGCATTTTTGCTGTTTTGGCTTCCAGAGCCAATTCACCTTTTAAACAGAACAAGTCAAGGTCCTTGGACTATAGAGTAACCAATGCCGTATATAAACATTATCATACTCCTCGTTTTGGGAAGTGAATCAAGGGAAAAACAATATCCCCACATTAAAAACAGCCAATTCAAGGGATGTGGGAAGACAATTCATATCTATGTATCGTAATGTTCAATGTAGAAAATGTCCTTTTTGGTCTATCTTGAGAGACTGACTGCTGCGGACAGCTTGCGCTACTGCGTAACCATAGCAACGCATGTAAGCAAACGTCGGTGTATGCTAGTTAGCTAACTAGCTAACAAAACGATAACCCCATTGTTGATGTTATTAATAAGCATAGATGAAGTGGTGATATGTGTGTCCAGTTTAACTGCTGTTTTTATGTATTTTATAATAGTCCTTTCATAACTGTTGAACAAATATTGTGCATTGACAATAAAATGTAGTTTAACGTTAGCAGCCAGTCTACTGCTAGGGACGTGAAATGTTCCGCCTGCTGCACAGTCACCATGGAAAAGCTCTAGTCTAGAGCGTCTGGTTAAATTGTGTTTAGGAACATTTTAAAACTCTCTGGTTAAAGTATTGACAAATGTTATTGTTGTAAAAATCTATGAGTGGAATTCATTTACTATCAACCAAAATTATTTTGACATTATGAATAATGTCCCTATGGTAGATAGAACATGTTACTACAATACACAGACTAACGTTTTCTCCACACAAAAATTACAGGAAAAACACATCCATTTTTACCTCAGATTGGTGGTTAAGTATTAAAGTTTAGTCATCATGATCTCACAAAATCGATTGCTTAAAATAGATCAATATCTTTGGTTTAGTACCAGTGTTTTTGTCACATGCGCCAGTCCGTGGTGGGACTTAGATAGGCAGCTGTTATTTTCAGATCCCGTATTGGGCTCTCCTCTTATAAACGTGTGTGGTCTCACATGATTTCAGGGTATCACTAAAATGAAAGCCAACCCAATGTTGCTATTTAGAAACGACTCCTTTTTCCCCTATTGGCTATCTACCAAAATAATTTCCTCACAGAGATACAGTATACTGTTCGTTGATAAATGGCTGACGTGTAGTATACACAAGTTCATTGGGTTTGTCCGTTTAGAGAGAAGACGGTTGCCGCTGTTAAAGAGTACCACAGTAGGAGTCAAAATACCCATAAAACCTAGCTGTCAAAACAGGGAAATGGTTCCAATCATTTTTTGACCGGTCACTCGACTGGAATTGATTAGCTTGTTCTACTGTAATTAATAGCTTGCGCCAATTAATCCCTCAAATTGATATTGAATTGAAGTCAATGGAACAATTATGACACCTCCACAGTGGAGGTGTCATAATACCCATAAAACCTAGCGGTCAAACAAGGAAATTGGTTCTAATTGTTTTTCCACCACTCATTTTTCCCAAAAGAGGATTATAGAAACACTTAAAATAAGGGCTGTGTTTCGTGTAGACTTACCCTGGTGTGACTTTTTGATAACCATGTAAATCTCTTTCGGACAAGGTAATTTTTAATTTGCGCCATCTATTAATTACAGTAGAACAAGCTAATCAATTACAGTCAAGTGACCACTTGGTAAATATTGGTGAGTAGTCGTTTATAAAAGGTACTAATTTAGCAAAATACCAAATAATCTGAACACAAGTGTGGCATGTGTGTATTGAGTAATTTTTATGTATTTTGGTCTTCAAAATATCACAACCTATTTCAGCATTTTGATTTTAAATTTGGATATTTAAAACCAGTCAAGTCACAAATTTGATTAAAATAACCCGAGACTTGATATGGACCATCAAGACTCGGGACTCGACTTTGACTTGAGACTGATGACTTGAAATGATCAGGCCGGGTTTTGTAACGTTATGTCAGTCATTTTTGTGGCACAGGGTCCGAGGAGTACTCTCCACACAGCCAGAGACAGTACCAGTTACATCGCTGTTGCAAAAGAAATACACGCAACAGATTGGCTAGTGAAACGCAACCTCGCCCCTTCTGGTTGGACTAGCAAACTTTCAAATCAACAGAGGCCAGGTGAGCTAGTGAACCGATGGTGGATTTTCCTGTACAGCTATAAGGTTGGGTACAACGCAGACATCAACTTGAAGAAAGAGAGGATAACCATAATAAATAAATATGCATCTCCCAACAAAAAAGTTGGTGATCAAGAATATAAACGGTGTATTTTGCAAGCGCTGGGCATCAAGCCACAATTACTAACAGAGAGTATGGTTGCCTTTGTTCATATTTCCCGTGTTATGTTAGAGTTCTGTGTGTCTCTGCCATTCTGGTTGTGCGTAATAGGAGCGTGTGCATATCAGTGCCCATAGAAGTAAGCTATGTGGCTTACGCACCAAACTTTGGAGTCAGTATGATGAATACGAGAAAATTATGTACCTGTGCTTATACGTGTACCTGTTTGAGAACCTGTTAGATTGTATTTGGTTTCTCAAGGGAAAATTGCGCAGTCTTGCCCTCTACCTGTGTCCGTTCAGATAATACAGTTTCAGCGTGATACAGAGTCTATTTGTTTTGGGGCTTTTCTCTGTGTAGATTTGGTAAATCTACTTGTATACTTAGTATGATACAGGGCTTTCAGCATTGGATCACCAAGACCAGTAAATAAATCTGTTTTTACAGTGTATGGGTGAACCAGTTTATAAGTTAATTGTTACTGAATGACAATTGCCATTTATTTTTACTGACTTCATGGGGAAATAACTTTTCCATAAAATTGATCTTAAATTGGTCGGCAATATTGAAAACATTATTATGGGATTATGCATTAAATTCTAGTAATCCAGGTTGTATCACATCCGGCCGTGATTGGAAGTCCCATAGGACGGTGCACAATTGGCCCAGAGTCGTCCGGGTTTGGCCGGTGTAGGCTGTCATTGTAAATAATAATTTGTTCTTAACTGACTTGCCTAGTTAATTTAAAAATAATCAACATTGTGATGCATTTCAACTGCTACAGGATTTGGAAGATAAATGTATTTTTTCCTTCAGTACAGACACACACACACAAAAATGGACAACATATAGTATTGTATGAACTTGAATAGAAGTCAGTCATTTCTCAATAAACATGTATTTTATGGAGTTCTTATGTTGCAGTCCCCACCATAACAAATAAATACTTAAAATGCCTGTATTTTTGTTCTTGAAACATTACATTGAAATACTGTAGGTTCCCATTCATTCCTATGAAGGCTGTTCCTTTGACTATCATAATGGTGGACGGTGCCTTCGGGACAGCGCCCTCTGTCAGTCATCTAGTGAACACATACTGTAGCTTTATAAACTGGGTGGTAAGAACCCTGAATGCTGATTGGCTGAAAGACGCGGCATATCAGACCATGTACCAGTGGTATGACAAAAACATGTTTTTTTTTTTTTTTTTTACGTTGGTACCCAGTTCATAATAGCAATAAGGCACCTCGGCGGTTTGTGGTGTATATGGCCAATATACCACGGTTAAGGACTGTATCCAGGCACTCCGCGTTGTTCATAAGAAAAGCCCTTAGCCATGGTATATAGGCCATATACCACACCCCTCGGGCCTTATTTCTGAAATATATCATTGGAAGTAACGTTAGGCTCTCTTATTATTGGGCTAGTACAGCTAGCTAACCGCCCTTCAATGTTTCCTGTGTTAGCCAATTTGGCTAACTAGCTTAACCGAATCATGGTTTGTAACTAGGAGTACAGCCAGGACTGGACGTGACTTTTCGTAGCATGTTAGGAGAACATATTTTAACTAGTCCCTAACCCTTTTCCTAATCTTAACCTAAGTCTCTTAACCGGACACCTAATTATCATAACCTGCTGCTAACATACTACGAAAAAGTTATCTTCCGGTCGTAACGTTAGCTGTACTCCCTCTAGTCAGAACCCGAATCATTGTTAGCTATTAACTCGCTAACGTTAGTTATGTAAAAAACCTTTGACAGTAGCTGTTATTTTGTTCTAACTAACAGAAGTCTTGTTACTTGCTAAGTTAACATGCTGTTAACTATCGTGCTGATGTCGATAACTAGATAGCAAGCTAACGTTAGCTACCTAGTCAACGTAGCCGTTTCAATAATGCATGATAACTAACGTAACGTTCGTTTAAACTTTCACATATCAAGTAAATTATAAATCAAGGAAGATCACCTTTTAACGGGAAAGTATTCAAAAATAATACTGAATTAGAGCTGTTAAGATACACAGATAGGTAGCTAGCTAGTTAGGGCTAGGCCTCCATAACAGGCCTCCTCGCCCGTCTTCACAACAGCGAGAGGCACATACACACGACGGTCCCCATTTTTGACGGACGAAATACCCACATTCTCGACGCTCTACGGGCCAACTCACCTCATGGTTGAAAGCGTTTACGGCGTCCATGATTTCCCTAGCAGCAAATCCCTGCACTAAGTATCAAACTACCCGTTATCCCCGTTATGACAGGGCTAACATGTCCGCTCTCTAGTTGCAGAAGGGTATGGAGCAAGGCAGAACGGTATTGGGGTAGTTGTAACATTTGACCACACGGTGGCGGTATTGTATATGGATATATCTGTGGCCAGCAGACGGGATTGGGGTAGTTATAGTACTTGGCCACACGGTGGCGGTATTGTATATGGATTTAACCATGCCCCAGTTGAACTTTTGAATCAATACAATGTACCGTTATGTTCTGATTTTCTAGGCATACAATGTATTCATTTAATCTGAATTGTGTCAAATGTATGTTTTGGAAATGTTTTGAAGATATATATATACTGAACAAAAATATAAACGCAAAATGTAAAGTGTTTGGTTCTATGACCTGAAATGAAAGATCCCAGAGTTTAGAGATAAGAGGATAGTTATTAGCATTTGAGGGATCTCCACCTTTTAGCAGTGGGAGGACATAAACTGATTTCCAAATGCTGGGTATGAAATTGGTCAAGAGACTCAAGTTGAAAATGTGAGCTACAGGTTCAGTAATAATACCAGCTGCTATCTTTAAGAGGTAAAGATCAAGGATGTCTGGACCTGCAGACTTTTTAGTGTCTATTGCAACATGTGCCCATTATTCTTTTCAAAATTCTTCAAGCTCTGTCGAATTGGTTGTTGATCGTTGCCAGACAACCATTTTCAAGTCTTACCATAGATTTTCAAGTAGATTTAAGGCAAAACTGTAACTCTCCCACTCAGGAGCATTCAATGTCTTCTTTATAAGCAACTACAGTGTAGGTTTGGCCTTGTGTTTTAGGTTATTGTCCCGCTGAAAGGTGAATTCATCTCCCAGTGTCTGGTGGAAAGCAGACTGGACCAGGTTTTCCTCTAGGATTTTGCCTGTGCTTAGCTCCATTCTGTTTCTTTTTTTATCCTGAAAAACTCCCCAGTCCTTATCGATGACAAGCATACTCTTAACATGTTGCAGCCACCACTATGCTCCAAAATATGGAGAGTGGTACTCAGTAATGTGTTGTATTGAATTTGCCCCGAACAACACTTTGTATTCAGGACCAAAAGTTCATTACTTTGCTGCAGTTTTTTTGCAGTATAACTTTAGTGCAAACAGGATGAATGTTTTGGAATATTTTTATTCTGTACAGGTTCCCTTCTTTTCCTTCTGTCAATTAGGTTAGTATTGTGGAGTAGCTACAATGTTGTTGATCCATACAGAGATGAGGTAGTCATAAAAAAATCATATTAATCACTTAATATTATTGCTTAATATGTGGCTTCTTAAGCAAATGTTTACTCCTGAACGTATTTAGGCTTGCCATAACAAAGGGGTTGAATACTGACTGACTCAAGACATTTCTGCTTTTAATTTGTAACATTTTTAGAAAAACCAAAACTACACCTTGACATTATGGGGTATTTGTAACGCCCGTCGGAAGAAGTGGACCAAGGTGCAGCATTGTACGTGTTCATGATTCTTTATTTCTCAGAACACCAAACAACAAAACAACAAAACAACAAAACAATAACGAAAGTCCCGTTCTGTATGCTTCACAGAGCTAACGAAAAACAGCATCCCACAAAACGAAGGTGGCAAAACAGGCTGCCTAAGTATGATTCCCAGTCAGAGACAACGATAGACAGCTGTCCCTGATTTGAAAACCATACCTGGCCAAAACATAGAAATAAAGAACATAGAGTTTCCCACCCGAGTCACACCCTGACCAACCAAACATAGAGAATAAAAAGATCTCTACGGTCAGGGCTTGACAGTATTGTGTGTAGGCCAGTGACAAAACATGTCACAGGCTGTAGCACAACAAAATGTGGGAAAAAGTCAAGAGGTGTGAACACTTTCTGAAGGGACTGTAGCTCCTGTACATCCAGCATCATTTGGTTAACGTGAACATTTTAAAGCATTCTTCCCTGACAATCAAGATGCTGCCCCCCTGTAAGTCAAATCCTGTAGTGAGTAGCAGCACTGATAAATATTTTAGACAGATCACAACACAAAACCATCTGGGAACCTTTTATTAAAGTAATCTATATACACTACCTGTCCAAAGGTATGTGGACACCTGCTCGTCGAACATCTCATTCCTCATTCTTTGCTGCTATAACAACCTCCCCTCTTCTGGGGAAGCCTTTCAACTAGATGCTGCAACATTGCTGCGGGGACTTGCTTCCATTCAGCCACAAACGTCAGTGAGGTCGGCCTTGAGCGTCAGTGAGGTTGGCCTCGAGCGTCAGTGAGGTCGGCCTCGAGCGTCAGTGAGGCCGGCCACGAGCGTTAGTCGGCCACGAGCGTTAGTGAGGTCGGCCACGAGCGTTAGTCGGCCACGAGCGTTAGTGAGGTCGGCCACGAGCGTTAGTGAGGTCGGCCACGAGCGTTAGTGAGGTCGGCCTCGAGCGTTAGTGAGGTCGGCCTCGAGCGTTAGTGAGGTCGGCCACGAGCGTTAGTGAGGTTGCACAGTCGGCGTTCCAATTCACCCCAAAGGTGTTCGGTGGGGTTGAGGTCAGGGCTCTGTGCAGGCTAGTCAAGTTCTTCCACAACGATCTCGACAAACCGTTTCTGTATGGACCTCGTTTTGTGCACGTGTGCATTGTCATGCTGAAACAGGAAAGGGCCTTCCGCAAACTGTTGCCACAAAGTTGGAAGCACAGAATCGTCTAGAATGTCATCGTATGCTGTAGTGTTAAGATTTCCCTTCACTGGAACTAAGGGGCCTGAACCATGAAAAACAGCCCCAGACCATTATTCCTCCTCCACCAAACTTTACAGTTGGCACTATGCCTTGGGGCAGGTAGAGTTTTCCTGGCATCCGCCAAACCCAGATTTGTCCGTGGACTGCCAGATGGTGAAGTGTGATCCATCACCCCAGAGTCCACTGGCGGCGAGCTTTCTACCACTCCAGCCGACACTTGGCATTGCTCATGGTGATCTTAGGCTGCTCGGCCATGGAAACCCATTTCATGAAGCTCCCGACGACCAGTTCATGTGCTGACGTTGCTTCCAGATCTAGTTGATCTAGTAGGAACTCAGTAGTGAGTGTTGCAACTGAGGACAGACGTTTTTTACGTGCTACACGCTTCACCACTCGGCGGTCCCGTTGTTGCTCCTAGACATTTCCACTTCACATTAACAGCACTTACAGTTGACCGGGGGCAGCTCTAGCAGGGCAGATGTTTGATGAACTGGAAAGGTGGCATCCTATGACATTGCCACGTTGAAAGTCACTGAGCTCTTCAGTTAGGCAATTCTACTGCCAATGTTTGTCTATGGAGATTGCATGGCTGTGTGCTCGATTTATACACCTGTCAGCAATGGGTGTGGCTGAAATATCTGAATCCACTAATTTGAAGGGGTGTCCACATACTTTTGTTTATATAGTGTACTGTATATCTCTTCTGCTTTATAAGTTCTGTCTTTATGAATACTTGACTGATTGAGCTAGTCTCATTCTGTGGTCCATGCATCTATTTCCTGGGATCTTCAATTGATTGAATGTTAGAGAATGGCGATAGATGTTTATTGATAGAATGTGGAAATGTGTCGGTAGAATGTTTAGCGGTCGTTTTATAGCCTCCTGACCAGTTCAGCTATTTAGTGTGTTTTTCTTGTTTTTTTTTTGCGCAGATTGTAACTTTTGTTGTTGTTGTTGTTGTTGTACATAATCTTTCTGCCATCGTTTCCTGAAGAAGAGAAGAAGAGCTTCTGGACATCAGAACAGAGATCACTAACCTGGATTTGGATAAATATTTCTACATCAACGTTTCGGCAGTGTAGAACATACTGCTCACCCCGGACCAGGCCCTGATCCCCGACACTCAGAAGAGATGTGCGTGTATAGAGGCCGACGTGCTGAAACTGCGGCGGAATAAACTGAATAAACCCGCCTCTACCCTCTGTTCTATTGGTACCACTGGAGAATAAACTGGACGAGCTCTGTTGGAGACTATCCTATTAACGGCACCTGAAGAACTGGAATAACCTACGTTTCTTTTAGAATTTGCTGAACACAACATGAATCATTTATAACTTAGCTTTTCAATGCATCGGCAGAAGAGAACGGCAGCTTCGGGAAAGATCAAAGGAGGGGTTGGTGTGTGTGTCTTTGTTAACAACAGCTGGTGCGAGATCTCTCCTATTAAGTCATTCTCAAGGTTCTGCTCGCTTGAGTCCGAATACCTCATTACGAGCTGTAGACCGTACTATTTACCAAGTGAGTTTTCATCTATACTTTTCGTAGCTGTATATTTAACACCACAAACTGATGCTGGCAATAAGACCACACTCAACAAGCTGTATAAAGCAATAAGCAAACAAGAAGATGCTCATCCAGAGGCCAGTGATTTTAATTCAGGAAAACTGAAAAACGTCTTACCTCATGTCTACCAACATGTCACCTGTGCAACTTTAGATCATCTTTACTACACACACAGAAATATATACAAAGCTCTCCTTCGCCCTCCATTTGTAAAACCTCTATCCTCCTGATTCCCGCTTACAAGCAAAAACTCAAACAGGAAGTACCAGTTATGAGGCTCACAATACCGAAGTGGTCCGATGATGCGGATGCTAAGCAACAGGACTGTTTCCCTAGCACAGACTGGAATATGTTCCGGGATTCATCCAATGGCATTGAGGAGTTTACCACCTCAGTCATCAGCCTCAATAATAAGTCATCCCCACAGTGACCGTACGTACATATCCCAACCAGAAGCCATGGATTACAGGCAACATCCACAATGAGCTAAAGGCTAGAGCTGCCGCTTTCAAAGAGTGGGACAATAACCCCGGACGCTTATAAGAAATCCCGCTATGTCCTCCGATGACCCATCAAACGGGCAAAGTGTCAACATAGGACTAAGACTGGACAACTGTGTGACCACGCTCTCCATAGCCAATGTAAGTAAGACCTTTAAACAGGTTAACATTCACAAGGCCGCGGGGCCAGACAGACTACCAGGACGCATACTCGGAACTTACCAGCTGGCAAGTGTCTTCACTGACATTTTCAACCTCTCCCCGACCCAGTCTGTAATACCTACATGTTTCAAGCAGACCACCATAGTTCCTGTGCCCAAGAACGCCAAGGTAACCTGTCTAAATGACTACCTGTAGCCATAAAGTGCTTTGAAAGATTGGTCATGGCTCACATCAACACCATTATCCAAGACACCCTGGACCCACTCCAATTCACATACCACCCCAACAGATCGACAGGTGATGCAATCTTTATTGCACTCCACACTGCCCTTTCCCACTTGGACAAAAGGAACACCTTTTGTGAGAATGCTATTCATTGACTACAGCTCAGCGTTCAACACCATAGTGCCCTCCAAGCTCTTCACTAAGCTAAGGACCCTGGGACTAAACACCTCCCTCTGCAACTGGATCCAGGACTTTCTGACGGGACACCACCAGGTGTTAAGGGTAGGCAACAAAAAAATCAGCCACACTGACCCTCAACACCGGGGCCCCTCAGGGGTGCGTGCTTAGTTCCAACCTGTACTCCTTGTTCACCCACGACTGTGTGGCTGCTCAAAACTCCAACACCATCATTACGTTTGCCGTCAACACGACGGTTGTAGGCCTGATCACCGATGAGACAGCCTATAGGGAGGAGGTCAGAGACAACAACCTCTCCCTCCACATCAGCAAGACAAAAGGAACTGGTCGTGGACTTCAGGAAACGAAGGGCCGAGCATTCCACCAATCACATCGTTGGGGCTGAACTGGGGTGGGTCGAGAGCATCAAGCTCCTCGGTGTCCACATCACTAAGGATCTATCATTGTGAAGAGGGCAACAACGCCTCTTCCCCCCTCAGGAGGCTGAAAATATTTGACATTGGCCCTCAGATCCTCAAATAGTTATACAGCTGTACCATTGAGAGCATTTTAACTGGCTGCATCACCACTTGGCATCTGACCGCAAGGCGCTACAGAGGGTAGTGTGTACGGTCCCAGTACATCACTGCGGCTGAGCTCCATGCCATCCAGGACCTCTATACCAGGCGCTATCAGAGGGATGCCCTAAAAAAATGTTCAATGATTCCAGCCACCCAAGTCAGACTGTTCTCTCTGCTACAGCACAGCAAGCGGTACCGGTACACCAAGTCTGGAACCAACAGGACCTTAAACAACTTCTTCCCCCGCAAGCCCCAAGCCATGCTAAATAATGAGTTAGATAGGTAGCTATTTGGTTCACTATTTATCTACATTTACCAGGGTTTTTTTTTTTTTGTTGCACAAACTTTTTTTGACCGTCATTGTAAATAATTATTTGTTCTTAACTGACTTGCCTAGTTAATTAAAATAAAATCACACACTGTTGCTATTATCTGCCACTTTATTCCTAGTTACGTGTTCATACAGTATCTACCTCAATTACCTCGTACCCCTCCCACATCAACTCAGTACTGGTACCCCGTGTATTTAGCCAAGTTATCGTTACTCATTGTGTATTTATTATTACGTGTTTTACTTTTCTATTATTTCTCTATTTTCTTTCTCTTTGTACTGTTGGGAAAGGCCCCGTAACCATTTCACTGTTAGTCCACACCTGTGACAAATAACATTTGATCGGATTGATTGATCTCATCTCATTCTATGGTCCAGCAGCTACTGTCCTGGGGTCTTCCCGTCAGCAGGTGGCAGCAGTGAGCCCCAAAGTAGCAGCCAGTCACCCTGGAGTACAGATCGGCTGTAGAGAAAAAACTGGTTGAGGGAACCCTAACACACTATTAACAGTGGCTTGGAGCCTAAATGGAACCCTGTTTAGTGCACTAATTTTGATCAGGTCCCAAAAGGCTCCCATTACAAATGTTTTACTTGTCATGATCTCATATCGGAGTAGACTGACAGAGTGACTTTACAAACACACCCTTGGGTAGTGAGGACACACTCAAGACACACCTACATCAAACCATGCCTCCAAGACACAAATCTTGTTTTCAGTGTAATGTTTTCCCCCATAGAGGAGGAGGAAAACCAAGACGAAATCAGCCAGTGAGTACCCTGCACAGTCCTTCTTTAAGCAATTGACAAAGAGCCTGGTGTCAGGTGAAACAATTCTAATAATAATTCTTAGATCCAAGATCTTTTCGTGATCTTGCCAACTACAGTGCTGTCATTGTCAAGCCAAACAGTGGCCTGAGTGACAAGGAGTTGGTATGAAATTATGTTCCTGTGTTTTGTTTAATCATGTCACATGACCTGGATTTGAACCTTTTTTGTATTTAAAGCTTTTTCATCAAACTGTCTCCTTTTATCTCAGATGGTCCAGTACCATCCTCTGGCACCATCCTCCGGCACCATTCTCCGGCACCATCCTCCAGTACCATCTTCCAGCACCATCCCTCCAGCACCAGACCCCGGCACCATCCTCTGGCACCATCCTCCATCACCATCCTCCAGTACCATCTTCCAGCACCATCCCTCCAGCACCAGACCCCGGCACCATCCCTCCATCACCATCCCCCCAGCACCATCTTCCAGCACCAGACCCCGGCACCATCCTCCAGCACCATCCTCCAGCACCATCTTCCAGCACCAGACCCCGGCACCATCCTCTGGCACCATCCTCAGACAATTGCTTTTATTTTTTGTCAAATTCTAATTTCCGGAAAATGCTTAAAAGAAAGGTTAAATTCAGGTCATGTGACATAATTAATCAAAACACAGGACCCAAGGCATAATAGATGGAAGAGGAAGCGAGACATCCCACTCACTCTTTTCCCCCCGGTTCATATAGCCTACAGTCAAGGAAATGAGCAGACCAGACCCAGCTGCTAATGCATTGGTGCCTATGGGAGAGCACCCCAAAAATGGAGATCACAATTGAGTGATGAGTGGGACATCTTCATTTATACACCATATTTGATGATCGCTCAAACACTGGCACTCAGGCTAGTTCTTTGTCTCCTTAATACTGGTATTTTCCAAGTTAAAAAAAAAAGAACAGGTGTATATCCAGAGATGAACTCTAGGTGGCGATGATGACCAGTAATTCCAGCCAGACAGCCCACTGTACTGTATTGTACCGTACCAGCAGGAACAAAAGAAGCTATAGAGGAGGAAAAACATGTTTTGCTCATATGGTGTCTAGGATTATGACCAATATGGAGTAGATTTAAAACCATGCATGTTTGTTTGGTCTACTGAATTAAACACTGTGTCTTTGGGGTGGCTGGATGGATGGATAAAGATAGATACAGAGATGGATACAGACAGATAAAGAGATGGATCAAGAGATGGATAAAGAGATATACAGAGAGATAAAGAGATGGATAAAGATAGATAAAGAGATGGATAAAGATAGATACAGAGATGGATAAAGATAGATAAAGATAGATAAAGAGATGGATAAAGATAGATACAGAGATGGATAAAGATAGATACAGAGATGGATAAAGAGAGATACAGAGATGGATGAAGATAGATACAGAGAGATAAAGAGACGGATAAAGAGAGATACAGAGGTAAAGAGATGGATCAAGAGAGATAAAGATATGGATACAGATAGATAAAGAGGTAAAGAGATGGATAAAGAGGTGAAGAGATGGATACAGAGTTCAAGAGATGGATACAGAGTTAAAGAGATGGATACAGAGTTAAAGAGATGGATACAGAGTTAAAGAGATGGATACAGAGTTAAAGAGATGGATACAGAGTTAAAGAGATGGATACAGAGTTAAAGAGATGGATACAGAGTTAAAGAGATGGATACAGAGTTAAAGAGATGGATACAGATAGATACAGAGTTAAAGAGATGGATACAGAGTTAAAGAGATGGATACAGAGTTAAAGAGATGGATACAGAGTTAAAGAGATAGATACAGAGGTAAAGAGATGGATACAGAGTTAAAGAGATGGATACAGAGTTAAAGAGATAGATACAGAGGTAAAGAGATGGATACAGAGTTAAAGAGATGGATACAGAGTTAAAGAGATGGATACAGAGTTAAAGAGATAGATACAGAGGTAAAGAGATGGATACAGAGTTAAAGAGATGGATACAGAGTTAAAGAGATAGATACAGAGGTAAAGAGATGGATACAGAGTTAAAGAGATAGATACAGAGGTAAAGAGATGGATACAGAGTTAAAGAGATAGATACAGAGGTAAAGAGATGTATACAGAGTTAAAGAGATAGATACAGAGTTAAAGAGATGGATACAGAGTTAAAGAGATGGATACAGATAGATACAGAGTTAAAGAGATGGATAAAGATAGATACAGAGGTAAAGAGATGGATACAGATAGATACAGAGATGGATCATCTAAACTATGAAATAACACATATGGAATCATGTAGTAACCAAAAAAAGTGTTAAACAAATCAAAATGTATTTTATATTTGAGATTCTTCGAAGTACCCACCCTTTGCCTTGACGACAGCTTTGAGTATGTGTAGTTTTGATGTCTTCACTATTATTCTACAATGTTGAAAATAATACAAATAAACAAAACCCTTGAATGAGTAGATGTGTCCAAACTTTTGACTGGTACTATATATATATTGTAAATAAGAATTTGTTCTTAACTGACTTGCCTAGTCAAATAAAGGTTAAATAAAAAAATGATAATATATGATATATATATATTTTTAATTCTCTCACTGTCAACTGCATTTATTTTCAGCAAACTTAACATGTGTACATATTTGTATGAACATAACAAGATTCAACAACTGAGACATAAACTGAACAAGTTCCACAGACATGTGACTAACAGAAATGGAATAATGTGTCCCTGAACAAAGGGGGGGGGGGGGGGGTCGAAATCAAAAGTAACAGTCAGTATCTGGTGTGGCCACCAGCTGCATTAAGTACTGCAGTGCATCTCCTCATGGACTGCACCAGATTTACCAGTTCTTGCTGTGAGATGTTATCCCACTCTTCCACCAAGGCACTTGCAATACAATTCTGGGGAGAATGGCCCTCACCCTCCAATCCAACATGTCCAAGACGTGCTCGATGGGATTGAGATCCGGGCTCTTCGCTGGCCATGGCAGAACACTGACATTCCTGTCTTGCAGGAAATCACGCACAGAACAAGCAGTATGGCATTGTCATGCTGGAGGGTCATGTCAGGATGAGCCTGCAGGAAGGGTACCACATGAGGGAGGAGGATGTCTTCCCTGTAACACACAGCGTGGAGATTGCCTGCAATGACAACAAGCTCAGTCCCATGATGCTGTGACACACCGCCCCAGACCATGACGGACCCTCCACCTCCAAATCGATCCCGCTCCAGAGTACAGGCCTCTGTGTAACGCTCAGTCCTTCGACGATAAACGCGAATCCAACCATCACCCCTGGTGAGACAAAACCGTGACTCGTCAGTGAAGAGCTCTTTTTGCCAGTCCTGTCTGGTCCAGCGGCGGTGGGTTTGTGCCCATAGGTGACGTTGTTGCCAGTGATGTCTGGTAAGGACCTGTCTTACAATAGGCCTACAAGCCCTCAGTCCAGCATCTCTCAACCTATTGTGGACGGTCTGAGCACTGATGGAGGGATTATGCGTTCCTGGTGTAACTCGGGCAGTTGTTGTTGCCATCCTGTACCTGTCCCGCAGGTGTGATGTTCGGATGTACCGATACTGTGCAGGTGTTACACGTGGTCTGCCACTGCGAGGACGATCAGCTGTCCGTCTGGTCATCTTGTCCCTGTAGCGCTGTCTTAGGCGTCTCACAGTACGGACATTACAATTTATTGCCCTGGCCACATCTGCAGTCCTCATGCCTCCTTGCAGCATGCCTAAGGCACTTTCACCCAGATGAACAGAAACCCTGGGCATCTTTCTTTTGGTGTTTTTCAGAGTCAGTAGAAAGGCCTCTTTAGTGTCCTCAGTTTTCATAACTGTGACCTGAATTGCCTACCGTCTGTAAACTGTTATTGTCTTAACGACCGTTCTACAGGTGCATGTTCATTCATTGTTTATGGTTCATTGAACAAGCATGGGAAACAGTGTTTAAACCCTTTACAATGAAGATCTGTGAAGTTATTTGGATTTTTATGAATTGTCTTTGAAAGACAGGGTCCTGAAAAAGGGACGTTTCTTTTTTTGCTGAGTTTATATTTAAGAAAACTCTCCAATGATAGATTTGTCTTACAGTTGTTAATTTTCTGATGATAGAATTTATTTTTTTACCATTAGGGTTGCAAAAGTCAGTTAAATTTCCCCAAAATGTGGTTTTCCAGAAATCCTGGGTTGAGTATTCCTAGTTTTCCTGTTATTCCCTTGAAACTCCAGGAATCTTCTAACCAGGAAGTAAAATTTTTACAAAGTTTTGCAACTCTCCTTACAGTACCATGGTTATGCTCTGTAATGATTGGTTTTATATGAGAACTGAATCAAATTCCAATCAATTAATTTATATGAGAACTGAATCAAATCCCAATCAGTTAATTTATATGAGAACTGAATCAAATCCCAATCAGTTAATTTATATGAGAACGGAATCAAATCCCAATCAGTTAATTTATATGAGAACGGAATCAAATCCCAATCAGTTAATTTATATGAGAACGGAATCAAATCCCAATCAGTTAATTTATATGAGAACTGAATCAAATTCCAATCAGTTAATTTATATGAGAACGGAATCAAATTCCAATCAGTTAATTTATATGAGAACGGAATCAAATCCCAATCAGTTAATTTATATGAGAACGGAATCAAATCCCAATCAGTTAATTTATATGAGAACTGAATCAAATTCCAATCAGTTAATTTATATGAGAACGGAATCAAATCCCAATCAGTTAATTTATATGAGAACGGAATCAAATCCCAATCAGTTAATTTATATGAGAACGGAATCAAATCCCAATCAGTTAATTTATATGAGAACGGAATCAAATCCCAATCAGTTAATTTATATGAGAACGGAATCAAATCCCAATCAGTTAATTTATATGAGAACGGAATCAAATCCCAATCAGTTAATTTATATGAGAACTGAATCAAATTCCAATCAGTTAATTTATATGAGAACGGAATCAAATTCCAATCAGTTAATTTATATGAGAACGGAATCAAATTCCAATCAGTTAATTTATATGAGAACTGAATCAAATTCCAATCAGTTAATTTATATGAGAACGGAATCAAATCCCAATCAGTTAATTTATATGAGAACGGAATCAAATCCCAATCAGTTAATTTATATGAGAACGGAATCAAATCCCAATCAGTTAATTTATATGAGAACGGAATCAAATCCCAATCAGTTAATTTATATGAGAACGGAATCAAATCCCAATCAGTTAATTTATATGAGAACAGAATCAAATCCAAATCAGTTAATTTATATGAGAACGGAATCAATTCTCACTGCTGGTGTTTTTGCTGTAGAGATTTTAGAACCATCTGATTGGACCAAGGAAATAATATCTTACCATAACTAGATGAGACCTGTCTACACGCAAACTGTGATTTATTTCACAGGGTGGTGGGTGTGTGTGTGTGTGTGTGTGTGTGTGTGTGTGTGTGTGTGTGTGTGTGTGTGTGTGTGTGTGTGTGTGTGTGTGTGTGTGTGTGTGTGTGTGTGTGTGTGTGTGTGTGTGTGTGTGTGTGTGTGTTTGCGCATACCTCCTGAATACAACGTTAAATGACTTGCCTAGTGAAATAAATGTTAAATATAGATATATATTTTTAAATGGTGATACTATTTATCAAAGTTTCTACCTGTTGTTGATTATTGAGATATTATTTATCAAAGTGCAGCTGCCTCTACTCTTAACCCCCTGGATGGTGTTTATCACAGCGCCCTTCAGACAGTTTAATTACTCATCACTGTATTCTTTACCAAAAGGTTGTCTGGGTAGGGAGAGGCGTTACACACAACATGTAGGTCACATGGAGGAGAGGCGTGAGGTGTTGCTTTATTTGTTTTTTGAAACCAGGTTTACTGTTCCTTTGAGCAATATTAGATGGAAGGGAGTTCCATGCACTCGTGACTCTGTATAATACTGTACGATTCCTTTAATTTTTTCTGGACTTGGGGACTGTGAAAAGACCCCTGGTGGCATATATACTGGGGTGAGTATGTGTATCAGTGCTGTGTGTAAATAGACTATGCAAACAATTTGGCATTTTCAACACATTCGTGTTTTTCTATAAAATCAAGAAGTGAGGCAGTCAGTCTTTCCTCAACGCTTATCCAAGAGTGACTGGCATGCATAGCATACACAGTTGAAGTCGGAAGTTTACATCTACTTTATGTATGACACAAGTCATTTTTTCAACAATTGAAATTCCAGTGGGTCAGAAGTTTACATACACTAAGTTGACTGTGTCTTTAAACAGCTTGGAAAATTCCAGAAAATGATGTCATAGCTTTAGAAGCTTCTGATAGGCTAACTGACATAATTTGAGTCAATTGGAGGTGTACCTTTGGATGTATTTAAAGGCCTACCTTCAAACTCAGTGCCTCTTTGCTTGTCATCATGGGAAAATCAAAAGAAATCAGCCAAGACCTCAGAAAAATAATTGTAGACCTCCACAAGTCTGGTTCATCCTTGGGAGCAATTTCCAAACGCCTGAAGGTACCACGTTCATCTGTACAAACAATAGTACGCAAGTATAAACACCATGGGACCACATGGTGTTTATACTTGCGGTGACCACACCTCTCAGGAAGGAGGCGCGTTCTGTCTCCTAGAAATGAACGTACTTTGGTGCGAAAAGTGCAAATCAATCACAGAACAACAGCAAAGGACCTTGTGATGATGCTGGAGGAAACAGGTACAAAAGTATTTATATCTACAGTAAAACGAGTACTATATCGACTCAGCAAGGAAGAAGCCACTGCTCCAAAACCGCCATAAAAAAGCCAGCCTACGGTTTGCAACTGCACATGGGGACAAAGATCGTACTTTTTGGAGAAATGTCCTTTGGTCTGATGAAACAAAAATAGAACTGTTTGGCCATAATGACCATCGTTATGTTTGGAGGAAAAAGGGGGAGGTTTGTATAACCGAAGAACACCATCCCAACCGTGAAGCACGGGGGTGGCAGCATCATGTTGTGGGGGTACTTTGCTGCAAGAGGGACTGGTGCACTTCACAAAATAGATGGCATCATGAGGTAGGAAAATTGTGGATATATTGAAGCAAAATCTCAAGACATCAGTCAGGAAGTTAAAGCTTGGCAGCAAATGGGTCTTCCAAATGGACAATGACCCCAAGCATACTTCCAAAGCAAAATGGCTTAAGGACAACAAAGTCAAGGTATTGGAGTGGCCATCACAAAGCCCTGACCTCAACCCTATAGAAAATTTGTGGGCAGAACTGAAAAAGCGTGTGCGAGCAAGGAGGCCTACACACCTGACTCAGTTACACCAGCTCTTTTATTTAACTAGGCAAGTCAGCTAATAGCAAATTATTTTTTACAATGACAGCCTACCAGGGAACAGTGGGTTAACTGCCTTGTTCACTGGCAGAACAACAGATTTTTACCTTGTCAGTTCAGGGATTCGATCTTGCAAACTTTCAGTTACTAGTCCAACACTCTAACCACTAGGCTACCTGCCGCCACTCTGTCAGGAGGAATGGGCCAAAATTCACCAAACTTATTATAGGAAGCTTGTGGAAGGCTACCCGAAACATTTGACACAAGTTAAACAATTAAAAGGCAATGCTACCAAATACTAATTGAGTGTATGTAAACTTCTGACCCGACTGGGAATGTGATGAAAAAAACCCTGAAATAAATCATTCTCTCTACTATTATTCTGACATTTCACATTCTTAAAATGAAGTGGTGATCCTAACTGACCTAAGACAGGGACTTTTTACGAGGATTAAATGTCAGGAATTGTGAAAAACTGAGTTTAAGTGTATTTGGCTAAGGTGTATGTAAACTTCTGACTTCAACTGTATATTAGCCCTCTGATTACAATGAAGAGCAATACGTGCCGCTCTGTTCTGGGCCAGCTGCAGCTTAACTAGGTGTCACGTTCCTGACCTGTTTTCCTTTGTTTTGTATTCATTTTAGTTGGTCAGGGCGTGAGTTGGGTGGGTTTGTCTATGTTTTGTATTTCTATGTGGGGTTTTGTGTTCGGCCTGGTATGATTCTCAATTAGAGACAGGTGTGTATTGTTTGTCTCTAATTGAGAGTCATACAAAGGCAGCCAGGGTTTCACTGGTGTTTTGTGGGTGTTTGTTCCTGTGGTCTCACAGGACAGTTGAAGGTTAGTCTTATTTGTTGTTTTGTAGTGTTGTAGTGTATTGTTTTGTTGTTTTCATTAAAAGATGGCTTATTTCCCTCAATCCGCATCTTGGTCCTATCCATGCTCCTCCTCGTTTGAGGAGGAGAACAACATTGACTACCTTTACAGAAACACCCACCACAACAGGACCAAGCGGATTGAGGAGAGAGAACAAGAACTAAAGCAATGGAGAGAAGAGGAATGGAGTTGGGAGCAAATTTTCAATGGAGAAGGACCCTGGGCTAAGGTTGGTGTGAATCGCCGCTCTCGGGAGGAGAGGAAGGCAGCCACAGCCCAGGAGCGCAGGTATGAGGGTACGCGGCTAGCACGGAAGCCCGAGAGGCTCACCCAAAAATTTCTTGGGGGGGGGCTAAAGGGGAGTGTGGCGAAGCCGGGTTGGATACCTGAGCCAACTCCCCGGGCTTGCCGTGGAGTAAGAGGGCGTCGTACTGGTCAGACACCGTGTTATGCGGTGAAGCGCACGGTGTCCCCAGTACGCGTGCTTAGCCCAGTGCGGGCTATTCCACCTTGCCGCACTGGGAGGGCTAGGTTGGGCATCGAGCCGGATGCCATGAAGCCGGCCCAACGTATCTGGCCTCCAGTACGTCTCCTCGGGCCGGCGTACATGGCACCAGCCTTACAGGTGGTGTCCCCGGTTCGCCTGCATAGCTCAGTGCGGGCTATTCCACCTCGCCGCACTGGCAGGGCTACGGGGTCCATTCAACCTGGTAAGGTTGGGGAGGCTCGGTGCTCAAGAGCACGTGTCCTCCTTCACGGTCCGGTATATCCGGCGCCACCTTCCCACCCCAGCTCAGTACCACCAGTGCCTACACCACGCACCAGGCTTCCAGTGCATCTCCAGAGCCCTGTTCCTCTTCCACGTACTCTCCCTATGGTGCGTGTCTCCAGCCCGGTGCCTCCAGTTCCGGCACCACGCACCAAGCCTCCTGTGCATCTCCAGAGCCCTGGACGCACTGTTCCTTCTCCCCGCACTCGCCCTGAGGTGCGTGCCCTCAGCCCGGTACCTCCAGTTCCGGTACCACGCACCAGGCCTAGAGTGCGCCACGAGAGTCCAGTGTGCCCTGTTCCTGTTCCCCGCACTCGCCCTGAGGTGCGTGCCCTCAGCCCGGTACCTCCAGTTCCGGTACCACGCACCAGGCCTATAGTGCGTCTCAGCCGGCCAGAGTCTGCCGTCTGCCCAGCGGTGCCTGAACGGCCCGTCTGCCCAGCTCCGTCTGAGCCATCTGTCTGCCCAGCGCCGTCTGAGCCATCTGTCTGCCCAGCGCCGTCTGAGCCATCTGTCTGCCCAGCGCCGTCTGAGCCATCTGTCTGCCCAGCGCCGTCTGAGCCATCTGTCTGCCCAGCGCCGTCTGAGCCATCTGTCTGCCCAGCGCCGTCTGAGCCATCTGTCTGCCCAGCGCCGTCTGAGCCATCTGTCTGCCCAGCGCCGTCTGAGCCATCTGTCTGCCCAGCGCCATCTGAGTCAGCCGTCTGCCACGAGCCATTAGAGCCGCCCGTCTGTCCCGAGCCAGTAGAGCCGTCCGTCAGTCAGGAGCCGCTAGAGCCGTCCGTCAGTCAGGAGCCGCCAGAGACGCCCGCCAGTCAGGAGCTGCCAGAGACGCCCGCCAGTCAGGAGCTGCCAGAGACGCCCGCCAGTCAGGAGCTGCCAGAGACGCCCGCCAGTCAGGAGCTGCCAGAGACGCCCGCCAGTCAGGAGCTGCCAGAGACGCCCGCCAGTCAGGAGCTGCCAGAGACGCCCGTCAGTCAGGAGCTGCCCGACAGTCCGGAGCTGCCGTACAGTCCGGAGCTGCCGTACAGTCCGGAGCTGCCCTACAGTCCGGAGCTGCCGTACAGTTCGGAGCTGCCCTACAGTCCGGAGCTGCCCTACAGTCCGGAGCTGCCACTCAGCCCGGACCTGCCGGAGTCCCTCAGCCAGGACCTGCTGGAGTCCCTCAGCCAGGACCTGCTGCCCCTTATCCCGGTGTTGCCCCTTGTCCCGGTGTTGCCCCTTGTCCCGGTGCTGCCCCTTGTCCCGGTGCTGCCCCTTGTCCCGGTGCTGCCCCTTGTCCCGGTGCTGCCCCTTGTCCCGGTGCTGCCCCTTGTCCCGGTGCTGCCCCTTGTCCCGGTGCTGCCCCTTGTCCCGGTGCTGCCCCTTGTCCCGGTGCTGCCCCTTATCCCGGTGCTGCCCCTTATCCCGGTGCTGCCCCTTCATTTAGGTGGGGTTAGTGGGAGGGTGGTCATTGGGAGGGGGATAAAGAAGCGGGGATTGATTATGGTGGGGTGGGGACCTCGTCCACCGCCAGAGCCGCCACCGTGGACAGACGCCCACCCAGACCCTCCCCTAGACTTTGTGCTGGTGCGCCCGGAGTTCGCACCTTAAGGGGGGGGTTCTGTCACGTTCCTGACCTGTTTTCCTTTGTTTTGTATTCATTTTAGTTGGTCAGGGCGTGAGTTGGGTGGGTTTGTCTATGTTTTGTATTTCTATGTGGGGTTTTGTGTTCGGCCTGGTATGATTCTCAATTAGAGACAGGTGTGTATTGTTTGTCTCTAATTGAGAGTCATACAAAGGCAGCCAGGGTTTCACTGGTGTTTTGTGGGTGTTTGTTCCTGTGGTCTCACAGGACAGTTGAAGGTTAGTCTTATTTGTTGTTTTGTAGTGTTGTAGTGTATTGTTTTGTTGTTTTCATTAAAAGATGGCTTATTTCCCTCAATCCGCATCTTGGTCCTATCCATGCTCCTCCTCGTTTGAGGAGGAGAACAACATTGACTACCTTTACACTAGGTCTTTCTTTGTAGCACTTGACCGTATGACTGGACAGTAATCAAGATAAGACTAAACTAGAGCCTGTAGGACTTGCTTTGTGGAGTTTGGTGTCAAAAAAACAGAGCATCTCTTTATTACAGATAAACATCTCCCCATCTTTACAACCATTGAATGTATATGTTTTGATGACAGTTTGCAATCTAAGGTAACACTAAGTAATTTAGTCTCCTCAACCTGTTCAACAGCCACACCATTCATTCCCAGATTCAGCTGAGGTCTAGAACTTAAGGAATGATTTGTACCAAATACAATGCTCTTAGTTTTAGAGATGTTCAGGGCCAGTTTATTACTGGCAATCCATTCCAAAATAGACTGCAACTCTTTGTTAAGGGTTTCAGTGACTTCATTAGCTGTGGTTGCTGATTGGTATATGGTTGAATCATCCATCAGTGTACATGGACACACACATGCTTTGTTAAATGCCAGCGGCAAGTCATTGGTAAAAATGGAAAAGAGTAGAGGGCCTAGAGAGCTGCCCTGTGGTACACCACACTACATGTTTAAGAGAGAAGCTTCCATTAAAGAAAACCCTCTGAGTTCTATTAGATAGATAGCTCTGATTCCACGATATGGCTGAAGTTGAAAAGCCATAAAACATGTTTTCTCAACAACAGCTCATGGTCAATAATATCAAAGGCTGCACTGAAATCTAACAGTACAGCTTCCACAATATTTTTATTATCAATTTATTTAAACCAATCTGTATCCACGTGTTAGTGGGCATAACAATCAGGGCCATGTGCAGCTGCGCTCTAAATGTATAATTTCTTGGGTGCTGCCAGCTGTGGGCAGGTTTGATGATATCTTGTCAGCTGTGGGCAGGGTTGATGATATCTTGCCAGCTGTGGGCATGTGGGCAGGGTTGATGGTATCTTGCCAACTGTGGGCAGGGTTGATGGTATCTTGCCAACTGTGGGCAGGGTTGATGATATCTTGCCAGCTGTGGGCAGGTTTGATGGTATCTTGCCAACTGTGGGCATGTGGGCAGGGTTGATGGTATCTTGCCAACTGTGGGCATGTGGGCAGGGTTGATGGTATCTTGCCAGCTGTGGGCAGGTTTGATGGTATCTTGCCAACTGTGGGCAGGTTTGATGATATCTTGCCAGCTGCGGGCATGTGGGCAGGGTTGATGGTATCTTGCCAACTGTGGGCAGGGTTGATGGTATCTTGCCAACTGTGGGCAGGGTTGATGATATCTTGCCAACTGTGGGCAGGGTTGATGATATCTTGCCAGCTGTGGGCATGTGGGCAGGATTTAAACAAACCGAACCCAAGAAAAGCTCTGACTTACTCTACATCCCTGAATCTTGCAAATCTCCGTTTTGGGTGATACTGACTTCATGACCAAAATTATCCTATTTACATTTTGTAGTCAATTTTGACACAAAAAACCACAACATTTCTGACTCATCGATGCCACATAAACCGTTTTCAAAAGGATACGTTTGTTTTTTTTTAAATTCGGTTGCTCTTTAATGTATTCTGTGTGTGTGCGTTGTTCGTCCAACTGTCTCAGACACTTGTTTCTTAATGTATTCTGTCTGAGAGGTAGAGAGAGACACTTGTTTGGGTTTTGGGGTCTTGTAAAATTAATGACCTCTCCCTCTTCTCATCCTCTCTCCCTCCCTCCCTCCATCTCTAGATCAAGGGGTGACTGTCTCTGGGACAGAGGTTGTTGGGGCTGGAGGTGACTCTGTCTCTGGGATGGAGATGGTTTTTGGTGCTGGGGCCACACCACACTAACATCCACACTAACATACCACACTAACAACCACACTAACATACCACACTAACATCCACACTAACATCCCCACTAACATCCCCACTAACATCCCCACTAACATCCACACTAACATCCACACTAACATCCCCACCACACTAACATCCACACGAACATCCACACTAACATCCACACTAACATCCCCACTAACATCCCCACTAACATCCACACTAACATCCCCACTAACATCCCCACTAACATCCCCACTAACATCCCCACTAACATCCCCACTAACATCCCACACTAACATCCCCACTAACATCCCCACTAACATCCCCACTAACATCCCCACTAACATCCCCACTAACATCCCCACTAACATCCCCACTAACATCCACACCACACTAACATCCACACTAACATCCCCACCACACTAACATCCCCACTAACATCCCCACTAACATCCACACTAACATCCACACTAACATCCCCACTAACATCCACACTAACATCCACACTAACATCCCCACTAACATCCACACTAACATCCACACTAACATCCACACTAACATCCACACCCCACTAACATCCCCACTAACATCCACACTAACATCCACACTAACATCCACACTAACATCCACACTAACATCCCCACTAACATCCCCACCACACTAACATCCCCACTAACATCCACACTAACATCCACACTAACATCCACACTAACATCCCCACCACACTAACATCCACACTAACATCCACACTAACATCCACACTAACATCCACACTAACATCCACACTAACATCCCCACTAACATCCACACTAACATCCACACTAACATCCACACTAACATCCCCACCACACTAACATCCACACTAACATCCACACTAACATCCACACTAACATCCACACTAACATCCACACTAACATCCCCACTAACATCCCCACCACACTAACATCCCCACTAACATCCCCACCACACTAACATCCCCACTAACATCCCCACTAACATCCACACTAACATCCACACTAACATCCACACTAACATCCCCACTAACATCCCCACTAACATCCCCACCACACTAACATCCACACTAACATCCACAGATATAGCCCAGTGCTGGACTAACAACAAAAAAGCCTTTTCAATGAAGATTGTCCTTTTTATTTTATTTTTTGTCCAGTACAAGACTCAATCTGTGTCCAGGAAACCAGCCCCTAAAGTCAAAGGTCATTCAAGCTTTTTCTGTCTGTTTTTTAATGTTTTTTATTGTTCAAATTTATTTATATGTATTATATTATTTTAAATATATATTATTTTTTAAAGTATTTCTTTCTCTGTTTTTAAAGTTGACATTAAAACATTAAATCATGTTTTTTTATTTTATTATTTATTTAACTAGGCAAGTCAGTTAAGAACAAATTCTTATTTTAAATGATGGCCTAGGAACAGTGG